>NC_047113.1:91562136-91876065 GCF_902500255.1 Thalassophryne amazonica | reverse complement strand
TAATTTTTCTAATTACAGGCCAGTATCATTGCTTCCACAGTTTTCTAAAATTATGGAAAAAGTTTTTGTAACAAGATTGGATAAATTTATTGAGAAACATCATATTTTAAATAATGCTCAGTATGGATTCAGAACAAAACATTCGACAGCTATGGCAATTATGGAACTAATAGAGAAAATATCAACAACAATAGATAATAAGGATTATTTTGTAAGTATTTTTATTGACCTGAAAAAGGCTTTTGATGTTATAGACCACTCAAGATTGCTCCACAAGTTACAACAATATGGAATAAGAGGTGTTGCACATCAGTGGGTAAAAAGCTACTTAGAAAATATAAAACAGTTTGTTCAGATAAATAATACCAAATCAGAATTGTGTAACATTATTTATGGAGTACCACAAGGATCGGTACTTGGACCCAAACTGTTTATTTTGTATATCAATGATTTTGTGAATGTATCCAATGTGCTTGGCAGCATTTTATTTGCTGATGATACAACGCTGTTTTACTCTGGATCAGATATACAGGAAGTAGCACAAGTGATAAATACAGAGTTAGAAAAAGTTAAACATTGGTTTGATATAAACAGATTGTCACTAAATATTAATAAGACAAATTTAATATTGTTTAATGATAGAGCGAAAGAAAATAATGTGTCATTACAAATAGATGGAATGGATATACAAAGGGTAAAAGAAATGAAATTTTTAGGAGTCATGATTGATGAAGATCTTACATGGAAGTCACACATAAATTACATAAAAGGAAAAATAGCGAAAGCCATTGCTGTTTTGCATAAAGTAAAATATTCATTAAATAGTTATGGTTTATTAACATTGTACAATTCATTGATTGTCCCATATTTAACTTACTGTGTAGAAATCTGGGGATCAACATATACAACCTATATACAACCTTTATTTATTTTGCAGAAAAGAGCTTTAAAAGTGATTAGTAACAGTGGTTTTAGAGATCCATCTAATCCATTGTTTATTAAGTATAGGGTACTTAAATTTCATGATTTAGTTGATTTGAAAATATTACAAACGATGTACCAAGTTAATAAAAATACTTTACCAACAAACATTCAAAATATGTTTGAAAAAAGAGTAAGTAGTTATAAATTGAAAGGAATAGAAGTCTTTAAAAAAACAAGATTTAGAACCAAAGTAAAGGAAAGGAATATTGCAGTAAATGGTGTCAAATTATGGAACAATCTTAATAAAGAAATTAAAGAATTAAGGTCGCTTAAATTATTTAAAAAACATATTAAATTAGATGTATTAAGTAAGTATGAAACTATGAAGTAAGTCAGTGGGCTGCAAGAAAGTCAAAAAAAAAAAAAGTAAACTTAATAATGTTTGGAGTGTCTTAAGTTTAAATGTAACCTGTCAGTGATGTAATCTATTAATTAATGGTCATAATTATGAAATGGGTCAGTGGTATGTGACAAGTTAAAGAAATGCAATCTGTTAAATAATGTTGACTATGATGCTGTATATTGAAAGATTGTATTGTTAAAAGGGGCAGAAATCATAAGACTTGTTCTTCTTTCTGCTCCTTTTCATTCTGGTATTGTGGTGCTTTTGTTTTTTGCTTTTCTGTTTTTCTTTTAAATGAATGAAATAAATATTAAAAAAAAAAAAAAAAAAATGATGGACACAGTGAATGCAACAGTTAGCAGTCTGTGTGCCTGATGTGCTCTGAACGCTTCCTGTCTTTTATGATAAAATAATGCTGAATTTATGTGGGAATTATTGTTCTACAAAAGCTTCAGATATCTGTCGCTGAGAGAGATGATGACTGGAGTGCAGTTTTAAGCAGAAATTAAGTGATAATCGGTGATGACGCGTGTGCAGTGAAGGCAGGGGTGACCAAGCTTTAGGGGGGAGCGTTTGGTCTGCGACACCATCTAGTCCAGGGGTGGGCAATCATGTGCCATGAATGGCAGAGACATTGCAATTACCTCAGCTGGTGATTTCATTAATGGTGGTCTGGTGGTTGGCTCTCACTGCGGTATTGTATCACTTCCTGTTCCGGAGCACAGCGGTGTTTTGCTGTATCTGTTAGCTGTTTAATCTGCGCAGTTAGATTGATCTAGTAAACCTGATAACGATTTGTTTCACAGTGTAATCTTCACGTGCCTTAACTAAAGCACTCCCTCTGCTGAATCACCTCTAAATTATTTACACATTATTCACTTTGTGTGTTTTTAGGAATCTGCTAGCTTAGCGCAGCTACTAGCTCTTAGCCGGTTTAGCATGGCGGCTTCTCCTGTCTCTCCCGCACTTTTCTGCTCTGGGTGTGAAATGTTTAGTTATTCCTCGGCCTCCTTTAGCAGTAATGGTACTTGTAATAAGTGTAGCTTATTCGTAGCTTTGGAGGCCAGGCTGGGCGAATTGGAGACTCAGCTCCGCACCTTGGAAAATCCTACAGCTAGCCAGGCCCCTGTAGTCGGTGCGGACCAAGGTAGCTTAGCCGCCGTTAGTTCCCCTCCGGCAGATCCCGAGCAGCCGGGAAAGCAGGCCGACTGGGTGACTGTGAGGAGGAAGCGTAGTCCTAAACAGAAGCCCCGTGTACACCGCCAACCCGCTCACATCTCTAACCGTTTTTCCCCACTCGGCGACACACCCACCGAGGAACAAACTCTGGTTATTGGCGACTCTGTTTTGAGAAATGTGAAGTTAGCGACACCAGCAACCATAGTCAATTGTCTTCCAGGGGCCAGAGCAGGCGACACTGAAGGAAATTTGAAACTGCTGGCTAAGGCTAAGCGTACATTTGGTAAGATTGTAATTCATGTCGGTAGTAATGACACCCAGTTACGCCAATCGGAGGTCACTAAAATTAACATTGAATCGGTGTGTAACTTTGCAAAAACAGTGTCGGACTCTGTAGTTTTTTTCTGGACCCCTCCCCAATCGGATGGAGCAGCTCTCATTTCTAGAAATCTGGCCAATTTTCTTAAATCCTCCAAACCGTGACTATCCAGGGTTGGGACCAGGAAGCAGAGTTGTAGTCTTACACACCTCTCTGCAGCTTCTCTCCCCCTGCCATCCCCTCATTACCCCATCCCCGTAGAGACGGTGCCTGCTCCCAGACCACCAATAACCAGCAAAAATCTATTTATGCATAAAAATTCAAAAAGAAAAAATAATATAGCACCTTCAACTGCACCACAGACTAAAATAGTTAAATGTGGTCTATTAAACATTAGATCTCTCTCTTCTAAGTCCCTGTTAGTAAGTTAGTTTAAATGAGTCAACACCCACGAGTCACACTAACTGCCAGAATGCTCGTAGCACGGGCCGAGGCGGAGGATTAGCAGCAATCTTCCACCCCAGCTTATTAATTAATCAAAAACCCAGACAGAGCTTTAATTCATTTGAAAGCTTGTCTCTTAGTCTTGTCCATCCAAATTGGAAGTCCCAAAAACCAGTTTTATTTGTTGTTATCTATTGTCCACCTGGTTGTTACTGTGAGTTTCTCTATGAATTTTCGGACCTTTTGTCTGACTTATTGCTTAGCTCAGATAAGATAATTATAGTGGGCAATTTTAACATCCACACAGATGCTGAGAATGACAGCCTCAACACTGCATTTAATCTATTGTTAGACTCAATTGGCTTTGCTCAAAATGTAAATGAGTCCACCCACCACTTTAATCATACCTTAGATCTTATTCTGACTTATGGTATGGAAATTGAAGACTTAACAGTATTCCCTGAAAACCCCCTTCTGTCTGATCATTTCTTAATAACATTTACATTTACTCTGATGGATTACCCAGCAGTGGGGAATAAGTTTCATTACAGTAGAAGTCTTTCTGTTGTGTGTTGGGGGGTTTGGTTGGACATTTGGGTGTTCTTTTCTTTTCTTTACTCTCCAGGTAGTATGCAAACTGATTTATTGTCTGTGGAGAAGGTGCTGGCAGAAGAGTCCTTCACCCTCATCAACGTGATATGTAGCACCTGTGGATGGTGCTCACGTGCAACCTTAAAGACTTTCAGCTGGAGCAGATAATGAGATGGCGTTCTGCATTTAAGCCATGTGTGATTCAAGCAGAATTGCCGGGTGAGGGACACATGCTGTCAGCACACATCAGAGGTGATTGATTGTCTGAATAATCGTTAACAGTAACTTGGTATTTTGTTACGCAGTATATTTGAACATTGATGAGAATTGTGCAGCTCGCTTCTCACTGCCGTGGCGTGCGGACCGATGATCCTCCACTTGTTGTGAGAAGCTGCTCATTCACATAAAGCTTAAATTCAGACCTGGATGTGTTGCTGATAGTGTGTGCCTTTGAAGGATATTAGTTGTAGCTGCTGACTTACCTCACCTTTTCTATCCTTCGCAGAGTCGGTTTGTCGTGTCCACCTGGGGGGTGTTTGGCGGTGAACGTGGGTCCAGAAGCACCGGGCTTCGATCCTTTTGGGCGCTGGAGAGCGTGCCGTCCTTCACTCCACCAGACTGATGCCGTTTATGTTTGTACACTTTGTATTGCACGGAAGGGGGGAAAATAAAATTGTTTTGTTATTGGAACTGCCTTCTGGTTGTTTTAGCGCTGGGTTCCGTCAGACGCAGGTCCGCTCCTCAACCCGCGTCGACACATAACAGTAGTTCCCGGTCATTCCAAAATGGACCCAGCGGCAGAGGCGGTTCCTTTTGCCGAAAGAGTTCAAGAACACTTGGAGAGAATATGGGAGCAATTACAGCATCTCGCAAACCAAATTAAACAAACAGATGTCCGCGTTACGGAGCTTGCAGCGCAAGCCGTTCCGCTTCCTGCTGCTCCAGCTGCGGCACCATCGATACCGGTGCAGATAACTCCGTCACCCAGAGATTCAGCTTCCGAATTGATTATTTGTCGTCCGGAGCCTTATGCGGGAAACATTGAAGCCTGTGCTCCGTTTTTGATGCAATGTTCTCTGGTTTTTGCTCATACCATTGCCCAGCGGTTGCTGAATCTCAGGCAGGGGAGGCGGAGTGCGGCGGATTATTCTGTGGATTTCCGAATTTTTTCTGCTCAGTCCGGTTGGAATGCCGCAGCATTAAGCGGAGTGTTTGTGGATGGTTTAAATGATCCATTAAAAGACGAGCTAGTAGTCCGTGACGAACCAAACGATTTAGATGAGCTAATATCTTTGGTGATTCGTCTAGATGATCGGATAAAGGAGCGTGGACGCGAGAGAGGGCGGCCATCAGAACGGGTTTTTTCGTCTCGGGGCTTTCCCCGACACAGGTCTGGGCTGCCTCTTCTTCGCCCCACTGAGACTCCTCCGACGGGACTTCTGGCTCCTCTTGCGAATGAGTCCATGCAGCTCGGACGTGCTGAAGCCGCTATATTGCCCCGTCATATAAGCGTCAAGAAAAATTGTGGTGACGTCTCTCCAGGTGTTCTGGGACAGGCAAAATAATACACACACACAAAAAAAAATTGTTTGGGCTGATGTTGTTTTTCTGAAAGGGGTTATAAATTGTTTGGGGAGTCAGGTGCGTTTCTGGTGGAGTGAACGACAGGCGGTTCGAAGCCCGTCTGGACTCAGTTGATCGTTGGTTTTTATTATTTGTATTTAGGTATTTTCTGTTTGGGTCTGGGGTCGTTTTGTTTTGTTGTTTTTTATTTCCCTACTTCCCCTAACCCCAACCTCGCTCGCCCCAAGACCGTTCGTCTTGTGGGTTGTGGGGTGGTGCAGGTTGGTCACGCTGAGCATTCTCAGAAGACCTCTGCACCTAGGGGGGGGGTTGTTAGGGGCATTTTTTCTGGTTTGGTTATGGCCCGGTTCCACTCCAGCCTCGGTGGGCCTTTGTACCGTTCGTCATTGGTGTTGCCGGGGTGTGGTGCAGCGGGAACATACCTCAGTCGGAGGGGTGGGCCGATCTGTTGCCGTTTGCCATTTCGGTAGTGCCACCCCTCCCGATAGGCTGGGGTATGGTCGGGTTGAGACACCGGACGTATTTCCGGTTTTCCGCTGCGCCTTGGGGTTGGGGCCGGGTTAGGTTTTCCTGTTCCCTTCCCCGGCTTGATGTTTTGTGCCGTTCGCCAAAATTGAGCCGCCGAGAGGCTCTGGGAGGGATCTGGGGTCTTTCGGGGTGCCGGGGAAGATAACAGGGTTTATCGGTTGTTTTATTTGCCCCCGGGGTTGTTTAATGTAGTCCTCCGGGGGTTGGACTTTTGTGTTTTTTGTTTCCTTCCAGGTTCCACCTCCAGGGTTGATGGGACGGTCCTCTGGGGGGGAACTGGCTTGTGGGGCCGACTAGCCAAGTGTGGCCGGGTCTGGGGTTCCTGGGTTGTGGGGAGGGTGCCTCCTGGGGTTTGATGGTATGGTCCTCTGGGGGGCGCCGTTTGCTCCATGTGTACCTGTGGGATTCCGGCTTTGGCTATTCCTCCTGGAATTGGCGGTGAAAGCCTTCTGGGGGGTGTTGGGCTCTGCAGGTCATTCTGGGGGGGGGGTTGTTTGTTATTTTTCTTTGTGCATTTATGTTTATATTGTGTTTTTGGGGCTGTGTTGGGTTTTTGCATTTGGGAGTTTTTCTTTTCTTCCCGGGGTTGGATGGGACGGTCCCCTGGGGAGGTTTTGGGTGGGTTTTATGTTTTTTCTTGTATGTTGGGTTGTATCAGGGACTGTTTTGGGGTTTTTGTTTGATGCCAGCCGGCCTTCCAGCTGCGGTGCCCTGTCCTGCTGTCTGTGGTGGACCTTGGGAGTGTTATGCTGTCTGCTTCTTGACGAGGACCCCGGAGGGAGGTGCTGTTCTCGGACCTGGTCTGTTCGGTTGCCGGGAGGCTTCCCGTTAAAGGGGGGGTACTGTTGTGTGTTGGGGGGTTTGGCTGAACATTTGGGTGTTCTTTTCTTTTCTTTACTCTCCAGGTGGTATGCAAACTGATTTATTGTCTGTGGAGAAGGTGCTGGCAGAAGAGTCCTTCACCCTCATCAACGTGATATGTAGCACCTGTGGATGGTGCTCACGTGCAACCTTAAAGACTTTCAGCTGGAGCAGATAATGAGATGGCGTTCTGCATTTAAGCCATGTGTGATTCAAGCAGAATTGCCGGGAACTCGACGTTGTGATGTTCTTTTGTGAGACGCTGAGGACCGCGCCTGGGTTTGACACATCGTGCCTGTGAAGGAGGACGGGTGAGGGACACATGCTGTCAGCACACATCAGAGGTGATTGATTGTCTGAATAATCGTTAACAGTAACTTGGTATTTTGTTACGCAGTATATTTGAACATTGATGAGAATTGTGCAGCTCGACACATAACACTTTCAGAAAGCGCTGTAACCAGGTTTAAGGATATGATTCCTTCTTTATGTTCTCTAATGCCATATACCAACACAGGTCAGAGTAGCTACCTAAACTCTGTGAGTGAGATAGATTATCTCGTCAATAGCTTTATATCGTCATTGAGGACAACTTTGGATGCTGTAGCTCCTCTGAAAAAGAGAGCCTTAAATCAGAAGTGCGTGACTCCGTGGTATAACTCACTCACTCGCAGCTTAAAGCAGATAACCCGTAAGTTGGAGAGGAAATGGCGTCTCACTAATTTAGAATATCTTCACTTAGCCTGGAAAAAGAGTCTGTTGCTCTATAAAAAAGCCCCCCGTAAAGCTAGGACATCTTACTTCTCATCACTAATTGAAGAAAATAAGAACAACCCCAGGTTTCTTTTCAGCACTGTAGCCAAGGTTGACAAAGAGTCAGGGCTCTATTGAGCCGAGTATTCCTTTAACTTTAACTAGTAATGACTTCATGACTTTCTTTGCTAATAAAATTTTAACTATTAGAGAAAAAATTACTCATAACCATCCCAAAGACATATCGTTCTCTTTGGCTGCTTTCAGTGATGCTGGTATTTGGTTAGACTCTTTCTCTCCGATTGTTCTGTCTGAGTTATTTTCGTTAGTTACTTCCTCCAAACCATCAACATGTCTATTAGACCCCATTCCTACCAGGCTGCTCAAGGAAGCCCTACCATTAATTAATGCTTCGATCTTAAATATGATCAATCTGTCTTTATTAGATGGCTATGTACCACAGGCTTTTAAGGTGGCAGTAATTAAACCATTACTTAAAAAGCCATCATGTGACCCAGCTATCTTAGCTAATTATAGACCAATCTCCAACCTTCCTTTTCTCTCAAAAATTCTTGAAAGGGTAGTTGTAAAACAGCTAACTGATCATCTGCAGAGGAATGGTCTATTTGAAGAGTTTCAGTCAGGGTTTAGAATTAATCATAGTACAGAAACAGCAGTAGTGAAGGTTACAAATGATCTTCTTATGGCCTCAGACAGTGGACTCATCTCTGTGCTTGTTCTGTTAGACCTCAGTGCTGCTTTTGATACTGTTGACCATAAAATTTTATTACAGAGATTAGAGCATGCCATAAGTATTAAAGGCACTGCACTGCGGTGGTTTGAATCATATTTATCTAATAGATTACAATTTGTTCATGTAAATGGGGAATCTTCTTCACAGACTAAGGTTAATTATGGAGTTCCACAAGGTTCTGTGCTAGGACCAATTTTATTCACTTTATACATGCTTCCCTTAGGCAGTATTATTAGACGGTATTGCTTAAAGTTTCATTGTTACGCAGATGATACCCAGCTTTATCTATCCATGAAGCCAGAGGACACACACCAATTAGCTAAACTGCAGGATTGTCTTACAGACATAAAGACATGGATGACCTCTAATTTCCTGCTTTTAAACTCAGATAAAACTGAAGTTATTGTACTTGGCCCCACAAATCTTAGAAACATGGTGTCTAACCAGATCCTTACTCTGGATGGCATTACCCTGACCTCTAGTAATACTGTGAGAAATCTTGGAGTCATTTTTGATCAGGATATGTCATTCAATGCGCATATTAAACAAATATGTAGGACTGCTTTTTTGCATTTGCGCAATATCTCTAAAATTAGAAAGGTCTTGTCTCAGAGTGATGCTGAAATCTAATTCATGCATTTATTTCCTCTAGGCTGGACTATTGTAATTCATTATTATCAGGTTGTCCTAAAAGTTCCCTGAAAAGCCTTCAGTTAATTCAAAATGCTGCAGCTAGAGTACTGACAGGGACTAGAAGGGGAGAGCATATCTCACCCATATTGGCCTCTCTTCATTGGCTTCCTGTTAATTCTAGAATAGAATTTAAAATTCTTCTTCTTACTTATAAGGTTTTGAATAATCAGGTCCCATCTTATCTTAGGGACCTCATAGTACCATATCACCCCAATAGAGCGCTTCGCTCTCAGACTGCAGGCTTGTAGTTCCTAGGGTTTGTAAGAGTAGAATGGGAGGCAGAGCCTTCAGCTTTCAGGCTCCTCTCCTGCGGAACCAGCTCCCGATTCAGAGCAGGGAGACAGACACCCTCTCTACTTTTAAGATTAGGCTTAAAACGTTCCTTTTTGCTAAAGCTTATAGTTAGGGCTGGATCAGGTGACCCTGAACCATCCCTTAGTTATGCTGCTATAGACTTAGACTGCTGGGGGTTCCCATGATGCACTGAGTGTTTCTTTCTCTTTTTGCTCTGTATGCACCACTCTGCATTTAATCATTAGTGATTGATCTCTGCTCCCCTCCACAGCATGTCTTTTTCCTGGTTCTCTCCCTCAGCCCCAACCAGTCCAAGCAGAAGACTGCCCCTCCCTGAGCCTGGTTCTGCTGGAGGTTTCTTCCTGTTAAAAGGGAGTTTTTCCTTCCCACTGTCGCCATGCTTGCTCACAGGGGGACGTTTCGACCATTGGTGTTTTTCCGTAATTATTGTATGGCTTTGCCTTACAATATAAAGCGCCTTGGGGCAACTGTTTGTTGTGATTTGGCGCTATATAAATAAAACTGATTTGATTGATTTGATTTGATTAATGGCCAGGTGTTTATGTTCAGGGGAGAAGCTCATCAGCAACCCACCTGATGAGGTGATTGGTTGCAAGGAAAACCTGCAGTGTTTCGGCCCTCGTTGCCCACCCCTGTTATAGTCAATGCAGGTGGTTCGACTCCAAATAAGAGTTGATTTTACACTATGTTGAGTTGATTTAGCCCTATGGTAGAGTATATTTAACTCTATTTAGACTGCAACCAAATGTTATCCCAGCAGAGTAAATTTTACTCAGTAAAATTTACTGTGTACTGGTAAGTAGCCCCAACTGTCATGTCCTGACAGGGTGTGACTTTCATTCCTATAGCAACCAATGCAGATTACATGGCAGATGAAGACTGCAATACGCCCACAGAGTGTTGTGTCTGCGCCTGTCATTCATGGCTGTGCCTTATGTGTGTATGTACAGTAGTGTTCAGAATAATAGTAGTGCTATGTCACTAAAAAGATTAACCCAGGTTTTGAGTATATTTCTTGACTCCTCTCTCAAGGAGGCATTCTATGTGAAACAGTTGAAACCCAGCCTTAACCGGTGAGGGGGTCTGAGACACGCTTTGTCCCCTGTTTACAATGGGGTACTCAGGTCAAAACAGTTTCAGTCTTTTGTTCATGGTAATGAGTCATTCACGTCATCAGGAGAGTCATCAAGGGAGCCATCAGGAGAGGTGTCCATTCCATCATTAGGAGGGACAGCTGCCCTGTCATTAGGAGGGTGCTAACTAGAGGACAATAGGTGCTAATTACAGCTATTGTTTAGTCACTAGCCTTAGCAGGCTGCCTCTCAGTAGGAGGGGTCTGGTGAGGTTTAAAACTCCAGCTTTTGTGACTTCTGTTTATTCTTCTCTACAAGAGTCAAGACAGAATTAAGACTACCAGAGCAAGAATTTTAGCTGAGGAAGCTTCTGCGATTTGAAGCGAAACATCCTCGCGTCAAGCAACCCAGTCCAAGCTTCTCTACTAAAGAACAGCATAGTTTGATTAAAAAGTTGATTGGAGAGGGGAAAATGTATACGCAGGTGCAAAAAAATTATAGGCTGTTCATCTACAATGATCTCCAATGCTTTAAAATGGACAAAAAAAAAAAAAAACAGAGACGTGTGGAAGAAAATGGAAAACAACCATCAAAATGGATAGAAGAATAACCAGAATGGCAAAGGCTCACCCATTGATCAGCTCCAGGATGATCAAAGACAATCTGGAGTTATCTGTAAGTGCTGTGACAGTTAGAAGACACCTGTGTGAAGCTAATTTATTTGCAAGAATCCCCTGCAAAACCCCTCTGTTAAATAAAAGACATGTGCAGAAGAGGTTACAATTTGCCAAAGAACACATCAACTGGCCTAAAGAGAAATGGAGGAATATTTTGTGGACTGTTGAGAGTAGAATTGTTCTTTTTGGGTCCAAGGGCCGTTTGTGAGACGACCCCCAAACTCTGAATTCAAGCCACAGTTGACAGTGAAGACAGTGAAGCATGGTGGTGCAAGCATCATGATATGGGCATGTTTCTCCTACTATGGTGTTGGGCCTGTATATCGCATACCAGGTATCATGGATCAGTTTGGATATGTCAAAATACTTGAAGGGGTCATGTTGCCTTATGCTGAAGAGGACACGCCCTTGAAATGGGTGTTTCAACAACACAATGACCCCAAGCACACTAGTAAACGAGCAAAATCTTGGTTCCAAACCAACAAAATTAATGCTTCGCAGATGTGAAGAAATCATGAAAAACTGTGGTTATGCAACTAAATACTAGTTTAGTGATTCACAGGATTGCTAGAAAAGCAGTTTGAACATAATAGTTTTGAGTTTGTAGCAACAACAGCAGATGATACTGTTATTGTGAACACCCCCTTTTCTACTTTTTTTTTTTTTACTTATAGCCCAATTTCATAGCCTTAAGAGTGTGCATATCATGAATGCTTGGTCTTGTTGGATTTGTGAGAATCTACTGAATCTACTGGTACCTTGTTTCCCATGTAACAATAAGAAATATACTCAAAACCTAGATTAATCTTTTTAGCCACATAGCACTACTATTATTCTGAACACTACTGTATTTGTAATCCCTTTTATTCAGTCCCTGGTCCGTGTTGGTCATTATTATTTGTCATTCTTATGGTCTGTCCCCTGTCTGTGTCTGTTAGTCTTGGTCCTCATCATCTGTCCACTGTTCTGGTCCTTCTGGTTCCTTGCTCCTCAGTTTTCATTATGTGTTTTATTGGTTTATTCATGTTTATTTCCCTGGGTTCACACTTCATCCTCCTTCCACATGTTTTGTGTTTGTGTTTCTTGATTTAGTTTTTGGTTGTTCTTACTGTAGTTTGATATTTGATTGCCTTTTAGGTGTTAATCTTCATGTAAGCTTTACCTCTGTTGCATTTTTTACCCTTTTGAGTCCCACATTGGTTTTTGTATCATGTACATGGATTCATAGTTTGGTTTTGTTGTGTTTTCTTGTCTTTGTCATTTGTTTTATTTCTACTCCCCCTAAATGTTTATTTAGTTTTCAGTCACCTTGTATTCCTTTAATTATCACACATCTCTAAAGATCGTGCCCTCCCTGATTCTTCACACCTGTGGTTCATTAGTTCTTTTGGCATTTAAGCCACATCTTGTTTCCTGTTAAGTTACTGGTTGTTCAACATTGTTGTACATGTTAACATTGTGTACAAACTGACTTTTTTATAGTGGTCTCCTCCGCTGTTGCTTTTGTTATGTATCTCATGTTTGTAGTCTCCCACTGTTCATCTGTTGTTAGTTTTGTTTTTCCCTTATTCATCCTGTTTGTCCTCTGTGGAAGCCCGTTTGTGCCACTGGAATAAAAGGTTTTTTGATTAATTGCGAGATAGTATCTTGCAATTCTGACTTATTATCTCACAATTCTGAGTTACTATCTCGCAATTCTGACTTATTATCTCACAATTCTGACTTATTATCTCACAATTCTGAGTTACTATCTCACAATTCTGACTTATTATCTCACAATTCTGAGTTACTATCTCGCAATTCTGACTTATTATCTCACAATTCTGAGATACTATCTCGCAATTCTGACTTATTATCTCGCAATTCTGAGTTACTATCTTGCAATTCTGAGATACTTTACGTTACGAAATGCATTGCCCCCTACCCCACATGGTTATTTATGGAAGCCCGGTTGTGGCACTTGATTAATTGATCAATTGATTAATTGCGAGATAGTATGTCGCAATTAAAAAAAAGGACTTGAAAAAAAGGTTTTTTGATTAATTGCGAGATAGTATGTCGTAATTCTAAGATAGTATTATTTCGCCTGCGCCAGAGATGGTTCCTTGCCAAAGTTCTTTGTAAAGTTCGGAGGCTTATTTCAATGTCATGCTCCTCATGTAATAGCGTCCGAATCTCACTGTTTGTGAAACCATGCCGAAAATAGCTTTCAATGATCGAATCCATGGAATGACCAGTATCTCAGAATTGCAAGATAGCAACTCAGAATTGTGATATAATAAGTCAGAATTGCGAGATAGTAACTCAGAATTGTGAGATAATAAGTCAGAATTGCGAGATAGTAATTCAGAATTGTGAGATAATAAGTCAGAATTGCGAGATACTATCTCGCAATTAATCAAAAAACCTTTTTTTCAAGTGGCACAAACGGGCTTCCATAGTCCTCTGCTCTGTATTTTAGTTTTGACAAGTTTTGTATCCCTGCCCTGGCACCTCATTTGTGGAATTGTTTGTTCACTACTGGACTATCAAATCACAGTGGTTTTTGCAACTAACATTTTGTCTCCTGGCTGCCTGCATATTGGGGCTCCTTCTGACTTTGCCTTAGCTCAGACGTAACATAGAGATCGGATCAAGTAACTTGATATATATAAAGTGGACAGTCAATCAGTGAGATCAGATTTGTGTCAGATAATCTTTAAATTAACTTTAAACTGGCAGTTTGAACAAAGCCAAAGAATTTATACATATATGCAGACCTTCAGGAGGGATAATTAATTAGAATTTTTAGATATCTACTCAATGACTTATTATTTATGCTGAAATATTCACACTTGTTTTCATTTGTAGAAAAACGGTGTCCGGGGATCCCTACTCATTAATGGTAGGGAGGGGTGTTATTTCAAAAAATGTGGAAATCTATAAATGTTTGCATGGAATATGGAAATATACACAGTAAACCATAGCAGGATAAATTTTGGGTCATTTGGTTCCAAAAACCCATATGGATGGAGCGTTTGAAAATTTCAAGTAACGCGTGTGTCGAATATGTGCTGTTGATGTAGAAAACCACTCTGTTGCTTAAAATTAATTCATTGTGGCCATGTCATTCTTTACATGTGATGATTATACTCAACTGATGTTCCTGAAATAAAAAATACATAGATTTTGTTTGTTACAATTGATCGTAACATATGTACTGAAATTAGTTTTTTTTTTTTTTTTTTTGTCAATTACTCTTAAAAATCACCAGATAGCCTTATAGTTACTATAGAAGTTGAATATAAACTTGGGGTCCAGCAACATTTGGAGGCAAATTTCAAGTCTCTAGGTGCAGCGGTTCTCAAGATATGACATTTTTGGCGATATTTTTGGTGATTTTTGAACCCGATATCTTCACTGGCTCTGTCCATATGGGTTTTTGGAACCAAATGACCCAAAATTTATCCTGCTATGGTTTATTCCATGCATATTTCCATATTCCATGCAAACATTTACAGATTTCCAAATTTCTTGAAATAACACCCTTCCCTATTAAAGGGATTGCTAAATTAGCAACCACCCACAATACCTTCCTTGTAGTTCAGTGTAACTTCAGATCCTTCCCCAAACGCAAAAGCTTTCACAGTATTATATCACAATTCTGTTTTACACAATCTTGTCTGGCGTACACACTGCAACTGGCATCACAACATTATCATCAGGATTTGGGGAAATCAATTATTTGTTGAGTTATTCCAACAAACTAACAAGTGTTGGTGAAAACATAACCTCAACAGAGGAATCGGAATAGGTGGATGAAAAGGTGGGAACCAAAGACAGAAAATAATAAATAAAGAGATGATAGAAAAATATGTGAAAAATACGATTTACTTTGAGAAGCCCCCCATGAAGGTCAACCTATGTGGAAGCTGAATGCCTCCGGCTGTTAGAGGGGTTAAAGGACATCATCTGATCCTATTTTTTAAGCCCTGACAATATTTGGTAATTAAGCAAATTTATCTTTCCCTGGCTGCCTAATTAGGTGGACAGTTGTGATTATCTCACTTTTACTGGCATCTCAGTGGTGGGGTTATCACAGTAGCCTGTGCTGCTGCACTGAATGCAGATAACCCTGTTAAAAACACATGCTGGGGCTTTTTGAAATTCAGATGGGTTCTTTGATTCATGCAGCATATTGAGAGTCCCTGATATTTTTCTTTACAGTGTCATCTGACAATGTCAGGCCAGGCCAACATAACCCCTGGGTGGTGTGGCCTGGCCTGACCTGGTGAGTAAAAATGTCCCAAAGCCATTGGACCATGACCAAAAAAAGAAAGAACATTTTACAACCCCAATTTCAATGAAGTTGGGACGTTGTATAAAATGTAAATAAAAACTGAATACAACGATTTGCAAATCCGCTTCAACCTATATTCAGTTAAATACACCACAAAGACAAGATATTTAATGTTCAAACTGATAAACTATTGTTTTTGTGCAAATATTTTCTCATTTTTGAAATGGATGCCTGCATCTATTTTTGAGGATTTTCTTAAAAAGAAGACCTGAAAGCTCAGCTACAATTTGTGTCTGTGTTTCTTCAGCGATTGTATCTTGAAAAGGCTATATTCCTTTTCAAAAGTCTGCATGTACACATCCATTTCAAAGTTTTTCTTTTATTCTCTCTAGTGTCTGGGCACCGACTGTTTCTTAAAAGTCCTCATAATAATCTTGTCATTGTGCTGCCTACTCTCTACCCACATTCAGCACAGAATAAGAGTGCATATTTTAAAATTTGGAGGCAATCTTGGATTTACCGTAATTACACCAATACTGTAGCAATAAGAATCAGTAGCTGAAGAAATGTTAAAAAGTGGCACAATAACAAGCCATACATCATTTGAATAGTAGCAATACGGACACAGAGTATTTGCATTGTAGCCTATACATATAATCAGTGGTGGGCAGCTAACCACACACACACACACACACACACACACACACACACACACACACACACACACACACACACACACACACACACACACACACACACACACACACACACACACACATTCCATTTTGCCTTTGGAACAACATGGTAATTATGCTGAAGTCATAACAATACGCCATACATTTTAAAACTTCCATGAAAAGCCAAATCAATTTGTTGTGATCAAACTTCATGACATGCTTGTATATTTTGTGTCAAGTACCTCTGTGATGACATTCAAATTGTTTTTTTTTTTGTTTGTTTTTTTCTGTAGTATTTTTACATGGTGTAAAAATGGTAAAAATGAAAAGAAAAAAAAAATCAGTCATCTCAGTGTCAGGTTCGGCCCCGACTCGGGGTTTAGGTCTTAGTTCTTTGCAGAATTTCCTCTATGGTTTTCTGGTTTTACTTTTCATAGTTTTTTTTTTTTAATCATGTAAATCTCAGTTTGGTTCTGTTTATTGCTTTTCTTTGTGTTACACCTTCGTCACTGGTCACTCTTTGGTTATCATTTATTCTGTAGTTGGTTGTTGTATTCTTTTACTCATGTTCCCTTAAGTTATTTTATTCTTAGTTTAGTTCTGTTTATCACATTTATTGTATTATGCTTTAGTCACAGGTTTTGGTTATTATTTATCTTCAGTGTTATGAATCTTATCAGATTATGTTCCTTTTGTTATTTATTGCATTCTCTGTTTATCAGTTATCTTGTTTTATTTATTGCATTATTCTGTAGTCACCGGTTTTGTTTATTCTCTGTTTAACCAGTGGTTTGTTTTTCCATCATCATTAATTGTTTTCACTTTTATGTCTCAGCCAGTATATGTACCATCCTAGTTTTGGTTTATTATTAGGTTTCCTGCCCCCCTCCCCCTTTTTTTAGACTAGTCACATTATTTCTTAGTTTTGCCCCTTTTGTTTTGCTCACATTGCTTATTGTTTTTCTGGAGCACTTCACGTTTTACACCTTTTAGTTTTTCTGTCACTTTCTCCTGTTGCTTTGCACTGCTTTGTTTTTCACTCACGCACTCTCTTGCTTCTCTTCCCTCTTCTTTGACTCACTAAACCACACCTCTTTCCAGAACCTTCCTCTCACCTGCTTCACATCACACCCTGATTACTCCCCTTATTTAAGCCCTCACAGTTCCACAGCTCACTGCCCGATTGTCGACTTTGTTCACTCCCTCGCCTCTTGTATTTGTCCAGTTTGCTCGCTAGTGTTTTTTGACCTTGCTTGTGTATCCCAGCCTCCGCCTCACCGTTATCCTGAACTCAGCCTGTTTTTGCCTCTGCCTTTGTTTTTGCCTGTTATGCTCCTCGATGCTGTTTGTATGAACTCGTTTTTGGACCATGACCCAGCCTGTACCATGTCTGATACCTCTGCCTATATGTCTGACTACCTGTGTACCGAATCCAATGCCTGGTTACCAGATAAAGCTCATCTCAGTCAACCATGTCTGTGAGTCTGCATGGGTCTCCTGCTGTTTCCTGTGTCAAGCTACCATGAGTCCTGAGACTCAGCAGTCATATAGTGAGAGGCAGGGTACTCCCTGGACAGACCAGCAGTCATCAACACAAATACTGGTAAATTTTAGGTTCACAAATGGGCATTAATTGTGGAATTATTTCTGAAAAATAGCAATAACACACCCTTTCTCTCGAGAGCTGCCATAATTTTCCCATTTCGTACACACAAACATTAAAATTAAACTTCATTAAAGGTAGTTTATAACTGTTCAAATAATCCTTCTGTAACTCAGACAAAGAGAAACCTCCTTGCAGAGTGTGAAGAAAATGTGTAATCAAAATGTTCTTGTCCTAAAAGTAGAAGTATTGATCGTTCAGCCTGGGTTTTAAAGTGAATTACTCACTTCAGATGTTGTACTTGCCCTTGGTGCTGGCAATGCTCCAGGACCACAAAAGTGTTTGTTTTTTGTTTTTTCTGTATTATAAAAGTAGAACTTCCTGGTGCAGAACATCACTCACTCACTCATCTTCAACCACTTACTCCAATTAAGGGTAATGGGGGGCTGGGGTCTATCCCAGCAGTCATAGGGTGTGAGTCTGTCACAGGACCACATGTAAACAAACAAACACATGCACACCCACATGCAGACCTACAGACCATTTAAAGTTGCCAATCCACCTAAGCTGCATGTTTCTGGATGTGGAAGAAAGCCTGAGCACCCTGAGGGAACCCACACAAACACAGGGACTACATGCAAACTCCACACTGAAAGGCCACAGGTGGGAAATGAACCCATGACCTTCTTGCTGTGAGGCAACAGTGCTAACCACTAATACACCATGCTACCCACTGAATAGCATATTAAATAAAAAATATGTTTGTGTATGAAAGCACAGATGTCCCAAAAAGAACATGCTCACAGGGAGCTGGGGCCTCATGTACAAAGACTTGCGTGGATTTCCTACTGAAACATGGCGTACGCCAAAACCCAGAAACTGGCATATGCACAAAAATTGTGCATAGGCATGGATCCACAAAGGTTCCGTTTGTACATCCCACTGAATGTGGAACCAAACTCCTCCCTGACCATGAAAATGGAAAAATATTCTTTGGAGCTACTGTGTGTGTGTGTGTGTGTGTGTGTGTGTGTGTGTGTGTGTGTGTGTGTGTGTGTGTGTGTGTGTGTGTGTGTGTGTGTGTGTGTGTGTGTGTGTGTGTGTGTGTGTGAGGCTGAACATGCTGCAAGCTCAGAACAGCGGACACACACACTCTAGTTAAAAAGGTAAGGCGCGCCTCTGCTGACAGTGTGATATTTACAACATGCACATGTTTATTGACAAATACTGAACACAGGAAGCCTGTTAAGAAGCTCTGCAGCTCACCATCAAGCAAAAATAAAAAAGATATTAATAATAATAAAAATATATTTGAATGTGCACATGCCCAAATGTGGCCGTGCTGGTTTACATTTCGATCAATTACACAAATACACTATTTACACAGCAAGCAGCTGCCATGGCACACCGTGCCAGCCACCAGCCTGATGCGCATTTGCACATCACATATGATGTGAATATGTGTGCAGTTAATATCTCCGATTACATTTGGGATACCGCCTCTCACTGCAAATGGCGCTTTAATGTTGGAATGTGATGTACCTGGATGACATTCGGATGATTGCATGCCACACAGCTGGCATGGCTCTACTCAGGTTGACTGGCACACTCTCGACTGATCAGACAGCTCATGTTGGAATGTCCCTGTTGCCAGGAAGTGCATCGTGGTCAGCACAGACAACCTCCTGGCGCCTCACCATATTGCGCTCTGGGATGGCTGCAGTTCTGCATGCAACTCCATTATCAGTGGACATAGTAATCAAAATTAGTTAAAGCCAACTGTTGTCATTTTCAAGAAAATCCTTGCATTCCCTGAATACACGCTCACGTCGGACTGCACCATTTGCAAGGTCCTCTGATGCTAATGCAGCCACTGTTAGGGCCATTTTATCCATCACTTTGCGCATGGCTTTTTATCCACCCATATAACTGCAAACACGTGGGTGTGTTAATTGCTCATCACTGCGTTGCTGATGTGCGCATCACTCCGATGACTTCATGTTTTCAAAGTATTAACAGTTCCCAAGCATCACCTTTACATGTCTGCAGTGGAACAAAAGCAGAAGAAACATGCGTACGCCAGCCAGGATTTTTGTGTGACACAACGCACATTTCCACAGTCATTTCACTTTTGATACATCTGAACGTTGGCTTGGAGATGGATGTACGCCACATTTTTGTGCATTTGCAGGCTTTGTGCATGAGGCCCCAGGTCTTCTGCAAAACCTATGAATGCCGAAAGTCTGTGAGCCTGATGTTCTTATACTTTTTAAGTCACCTCACATCCAAGACATCCACCTGTAAAGAAGTAATATTAACAAAACATTGTACATGATGTTATGGTCACTGTCACCAGCATCAAATGGGCCAAAACCACAACATGATGTTGTGATCCATGACAAATAGGATTGTTTAAGAGCCTGTGGTCTTCAGTTGGCTCCACTTTGTTGAAGATCATAAACCTATCAAAAGCAGTGGGCACAGCTAACCAAAAAGTTAGCTTCGATAACTGGTAATCAGCTAACTGAAAAGTTATCTTTTTTAACGCTAAAATGAAACTGTCTAAAAACTTATCGGAAGTTACAGCTAACCGATAACCCTCAATTTTGCCTCCCATACGCTCTCAGCTACTAACAAGCTGACTTTGAGTTTAAACACCACCAAAGCTTCTCATAGAATCAAAGGCGATCACAAACCCAAACAGCCAATGAGCCAGCGCTTCTGTTGTTGTGCATTCTGCCCCCTGCTGTAGGAAAGCATCATTTACCTTGACAGGATATAATGGTCCAGCGATGAGTCAGAGGTCTCGGAAAGCAGGTTTGAATTGTTTTGCTTTATAAATAAAATTATTCCAGATAGAATAATTACATTAATGTAAACTCTTAAAATGTACAAAGTGATATATAACACATATCTGCTCATTTTAAAATATTGCACTATTTAAGAAGATTTGAACATTAACACACAGATTCCCAAAGGGATTATGGGTAAACTAAGCCTCCGCTCATACTGATTGGTTGATTCATTCATTCTATGTAAAAAACACCAACATGCGTTGGTGTTTACAAATAAATGTGCTTTTGTAAAATATGTCATTTTTTTTTCATTTTTATAAAAAAATAAGAAAGAAAGACAGCGCCTAAGCACACGCGTAATGACATCACAACTCTATCTGGTTAGGGAGACAAGGTTTCTTTCAATAACAAGAACTATCAAAAAACGTTCTCGTGTGTGACTGGAGTTGTGTGGCGATAGGAATCGCCTTTTGAATGCTTGAATAATGATGTCAGTCGCACAAAGAAATCAAATAATAGTGAAAACATGTTCATTGCGACCAGAATGTTGGTATTTGGTCATTGAACTTTGTGGTGCGGTGTCATAATAATGCATCAATCAGTCGTTCCATGTGGCATCATAACAATGAATCAATCAGTCGCTCAGTGAGGCATCATAACTTCCGATTGGTTAGCGGCTCTGTGCGGTGTCACAACAGATCAATCAGTCGCTCTATGAGGTGTCACAACATAAAGCCTGGTTCACATGGCAAGATAATTAGGCCAATATCAGACCTGATCTTCCCCTTCCGACAATCTTAAGGATGCCCCGACAAATCTTATCAGATATTCCTGCCATGTGTGGGGTGTGTTAAGAGCACTCTGATCTGCTCAGAAAGATGTGAAGAGCTAAATGTGACATGCAGCCAATCAGAACGTGTTTGACCTGGGAATGTTCGTGTTTGAAATCTCTTCATGTGTGTTGTTTTTACTGTGTGGCTGACACCACACACTGTACAACTAAACCTGTCAGATCTATGTTTTTTTTTTTTTTTTAATCTCCATGTGTGGTCTCTCTCAGGTTTTGGAAACCTACAAATAATTTTAAAATCCTGCGATTGACAACACTGTGATATTGCCGGTCGCCAGTAGATGGCAGTGTTCTATGCATTTTGATGCCGGTTGTATCACATGGCCTGAATCACAATTTAACAGACTTTTCGGCTTTTTTTACACAAATGGAAAAAAAAGACATATTTTACAAAAGCACATTTATTTGTAAACACCAACACGTTACATTGATTCACTTGTGTTAATTTTTACATTAAATGAATTAGTCAACCATTAGTGGAGGCTAAGTTTACTCATAATTCCTTTGGGCATCTGTGTGTTAATGTTCAAATCTTCAGAATAAGTACATTATTTTAAAAATAACAGATATGTGTTTTATACCCACTTTTTGTACATTTTAAGAGTTTACATTAATGTAGTTATTCTATCTGGAATCATTTTATTTATAAAGCAAAACCATAAGTAAAACCTGCTTCCTATTTCAAGACCTCTGGCTCATCACTGGACCACTGTATGAGATTAAGAAATAATGATTTTCTTTTTTTTTTGTTTTTCTTTTTTGTGGCAGTTTGGCAGCCAGGTCCTTTCTGCTGGGGGCAGAGTTGAGCTCAGCTCCTTTTAGCTACCTCACTGCTGCAAAATATATAGCTATTAAAAAAATGTTAAGAGTAGACTTTGATGAATCTGCGTGCGCAGCAGTCAGTGCGTGCGGGAGAGAAAAAAGCTTGAGTATCAATCTTTCTACACGAGGATCGTTCAATATCAATACCTCCAGCTTTTAGAGCATGAGCTACACAAACAGCACTTACTAAGGTGGCGAACAATGTCCTGCAGTGATGGATTTGGATGCCACCACAGTGTTCCTGTTTGATTTTAGTGCAGCATTTGATATAACTAATCACTGTATATTTGAAGAAAGCTAAAAAAAAAAAATAATAAAAATGCAATGATTAATTATCAATTGATAGATTGTTAGATGACATAATGGCATGAATCTGTTTCAGCATCCACCATTAATAAAGTATGCAGGCTTTGTAGTTTCTCAAATATGTAGATCAAAGGACAGTGTTGGATCAAAATGGCACCACTATGAATCTGCAATGAACACAAGCAACACAAAGCTGCTGGATTTTTGTTTTTCGTTTTTGATGAGGAACCTCGGTTGGCACAGCTGCAATAACATGAGGTGTATTCAAGCTTCCTGTGAAGTATAAGGCCTGTCTGGGATTCACTGTAAACCCAAATAAGTATGCAGAACTATAATAAATAAATTAGTTTGTTTTCAAAAACAAGTTAATAGAATGTTAGTTAGCTCAAAACTGTGGAACAAATGTGGTTAGTTTTTGAGTTAAAACAACTTAAGTGAGCACAGTGTAATTTAAAAAATAATCATTCAGTATGTTGTGAACAACCCATTCAACCTTCTGAGCCACAGGTACTGACGTAGCTATGCTAACATACTGTATTTTCCGGAGTATAAACCATTCCTTTCTTGTGGATTAGCTAATTTCTTTGGTATTTTTGGGCATTGTTGTCACACACTTCTTAATATTGGCATTTATTCTTTTATTATTAGAGTTTATTTTGCTTAGTGTTTTCATCGGGGAGGTGATGATTTAGTGGTTAAGAGCTGGGCTTGAGACCAGAGGATCCTCGATTCAAATGCCAGCCTGACCGGAAAATCACTAAGGGCCCTTGGGCAAGCTCCTTAATCCCCTAGTTGCTCCCGGTGTGTAGTGGGCACTAGGGATGAGCGAGTACACCACTATCTGTATCTGTATCTGTTCAACCATCTAAATTGCCTGTATCCGTATCTGTACTCATAGTGGGCGGGGCCTAAACCGGAAGTGGGCATGGTTTAACCCGAAATGGCTGGGGCTTAAATCAGTACATTATTTTAAGTCTGAAATTAATATGGATTGATCAGAAGTTGCTATATTTTTGTTTATTTGAAAACTATGTAAAGAACAGCCTCAAAATTGAGATTCAAATCAATGTTTTTGATCACAAAAGTGAGAGAACTATTTGCAGTTTTTTCTGAACTCAGAACATGAATTAAGTGTATGAATGAATATTTACAGAACAGCGTCAGAATTGAGAGTTAATGTTTTTGATCACAATAGTAAATGACCTATTTTACAGAACAAGTGTTTTTTTATAAACATGAATATTCTTAAGTGTATGAATGAATAACAGAACAGCCTCAGAATTGACATTCAGTGTTGTAGGAAATTATGAACTACTAAGTATGCATTAACAAGAGTTGTCATACTCAACACAGCTTTCCTTTTTTAATTTTATGATCAAACTGTGATTTTTTTTTCCAATTATTTATTTATTTTTGCTACCTCACGTTCTTGGCATTTTTTTTCCCACACAAAGTTAAACAATATTGATTAAGATGTGTATGTGTCTCTGTGTGTGTCTGTGTGTGCATGTGTGTCTGTGTGTGCAAGACTGTCTGTCTGTCTGTCTGTGCACGTGTGTGAGACTGACTGTGTGTGAGGGCGAGAGAGAGGTTGTTCGACTGACCAATTTATTTTTATGAACTGCAGTGAGAAAGTGTCAGATTCTGCATGCAGCCATATTTAATAAAAATATTCATATAGGCTACTTTGTGTGTTCACCTATATGTGTGTATATGTGTAAGTGATCTGTCAGACTGTTTAATTTTAATGATCTGTATGAACTTGATGATTCATGCAAACATCCAGTGATGGCAAACAGGGAAATAATATGTCAGCCTTGTTCACTGTATTCTTCTTAAAAGCACTGTGTTCAGTAGGAGCAAAGTTTTCCAACTGACTTTATATCACCAACAAAATGATGGATGCTCCTTATTTGCTAGTTTTTGGGGTCATTGTGAGTGTGCTGTGGCTCTCATCTGTGCTAATCTCTTCTTGTGCTTTTACACTAACATCAGTTTTCTGTGTATTTCCAGTGGCTTCACTTTCTCTTTACAGTCTTTGGTGTCCACATGCATTCTGGGTTTTTTGCTAACTGTTTAAAGATACTATTTAACGGCACAATTCCATCACTCTGGTGCTAGCTTGTCAAGGTGTTATGCCTGCTTTCTCACATTTGTTCCTTGTGTTCGCCTACAGTTGCCGACCCACACTGTCTCTCAGTGTTTCCTGAGTTTATCTACATTACTCTCATACTGCTTCCCTTTCCGACACTGTCATTTGATGA
The DNA here is from genome assembly GCF_902500255.1 of Thalassophryne amazonica. Classification (NCBI taxonomy): domain Eukaryota; kingdom Metazoa; phylum Chordata; class Actinopteri; order Batrachoidiformes; family Batrachoididae; genus Thalassophryne; species Thalassophryne amazonica. The sequence goes on along the minus strand of NC_047113.1, from coordinate 91,851,371 downwards.
ACTGCCTTCCTGCATACTAAACTCTTGCCTGTGTCCATGACCAAGCTCTCTGCATGTTCTCACATGAACTACATTGTTGTACACACTTTCTCTGTTGAGTATATTGACTCTCACAAACTAGGCTGTGGATCCCCTTGCAATGAATGGCGGTTGTAAGTGACATCAAACAGTATTTATTGTAGACTCTGGTTCAAAGGGTTTTTATTACACTGAGGATACATCCCAAACAACAGACTTTAATTACGGCAGTAATGACTCAAAATGGAGTCCATGCAGCAGTTCAGTACACAGTGAAGCAGATATTTGGCAGCAGTCTTTCAAAGCACACATGACCATTAATGGCAGAAGTGTGTGAGCCCATGAGATTGTACAATTAAAAATTTAGAACGAGCAGTGCACAAGGAAAAGTGACAACAAAAAACTGCAAATGGCCAGAATCATGAGGGACTAATTTTAAACTAATATCCCTGAGGGGACATGACAAGAAAACAAAAGGCGCATATTAAAAAGATGCAAATGTAAGGGAGAAAAGCAAAAGTGACAAGAGTACAACAAACTGAAACTAATTTGGAGAAAGGCCTGAACATTGCCCAATGCACTTAGGGAAAACTAAACAGAGAAAAAAACAGGAGTGCTCCCTGAAACAACCTAAACCAGAGAACTAAGTTCACTGCAAGGGAGGAAAATAACCAGAGGGAGAATGAAACAAATAATAGGCAAATAATGAAGCTCAAAGCAATAGTATGTGGACTTCTACCCCTGTGACAAATGACTGTTCCAGCTTAATCTGTTCTAAATAAAAAAGCCTTTTACCAAGCACCATTGTTGTTCTCTGCTCTGGGGTCCTCAGAAAAGATATTATAGAAAAGGAAGGAATGACAGTCAATGGAGCAGCTGTACCATGAGTTAAAAATCCATCACAAAGTCAAAATAGCAACAATGCCACTGTAGCAAGCTACTTTTTTGGCATATGGTTTAAAAGCATCTAAAGAAATATGGCTAGCTTGCTGTATTTCTTCGAATGCACCAGTTTATAACAATGTACACCCCCAATTCCAGTTTTACCTCCATCTAGTGCTCGTTTCTGTTCCTACACATAATTAGTCATTATCATGTCCACCTTGATTTGTCTACACCTGTATCTGATGAGAGAGGCTATATAAAGTGACTCCAGTTTAGAACCCCAATTCCAATGAAGTTGGGACGTTGTGTAAAATGTAAATTAAAAACAGAATACAATCATTTGCAAATCCTCTTCAACCTATATTCAACTGAATACACCACAAAGACAAGATATTTAATGTTCAAACTGATAAACTTTATTGTTTTTGTGCAAATATTTGCTCATTTTGAAATGGATGCCAGCAATACATTTCAAAAAAGCTGGGACAGTGGTATGTTTACCACTGTGTTACATCACCTTTCCTTCTAACAACACTCAATAAGCATTTGGGAACTGAGGACACTAATTTTTGAACCTTTATAGGTGGAATTCTTTCCTATTCTTGCTTGATGTATGACTTCAGTTGTTCAACAGTCCGGGGTCTCTGTTGTCATATTTTGCGCTTCATAATGTGCCACACATTTTCAATGGGTGACAGGTCTGGACTGCAGGCAGGCCAGTCTAGTAGCCGCACTCTTTTACTACTAAGCCATGCTGTTGTAACACGTGCAGAATGTGTCTTGGCATTGTCTTACTGAAATAAGCAGGGACGTCCCTGAAAAAGACGTTGCTTGGATGGCAGCATGTGTTGCTCCAAAACCTGAATGTACCTTTCAGTATTGATGGTGCCATCACAGATGTGTAAGTTGCCCATGCCATGGGCACTAACACACCCCTACACCATCACAGATGCTGGCTTTTGAAATTAGCGCTGATAACAATCTGAACGGTCTTTTACCTCTTTTGTCCGGAGGACACGATGTCCATGATTTCCAAAGACAATCTGAAATGTGGACTCATCAGACCACAGCACAATTTTCCACTTTGCATCTGTCCATTTCAAATGAGCTGGGGCCCAGAGAAGTCGGCGGCGTTTCTGGATGTTGATGTATAACTTTTGCTTTGCATGGTAGAGTTTTAACCTGCACTTGTAGATGTAGTGGCGAACTGTGTTAACTGACGGTGGTTTTCTGAAGTTTTCCTGAGCCCATGCTGTAAGATCCTTTACACAATGTCGATTTTTAATGTAGTGCCGCCTGAGGGATCGAAGATCACGGGCATTCAATGTTGGTTTTCGGCCTTGCCACTGACGTGAAGAAAGTGCTCCAGATGATCTGAATTTTCTGATTATATTATGGACTGTAGATGATGGAATCTCTAAATTCCTTGCAATTGAATGTTGAGAAACATTGTTCTTAAACTGTTGGACTATTTTTTCATGTGGTTTTTCACAAAGTGGTGATCCTCGCCCCATCTTTGCTTGTGAATGGCTGAGACTTTTGGAGATGCTCCTTTTTTACCCAGTCCTCAGTGTCCTCAGTTCCCAAACACTTATTAAGTGTTGTTAGAAGGAAAGGTGATGTAACATAGTGGTAAACATACCACTGTCCCAGCTTTTTTGAAACATGTTGCAGGCATCCATTTTAAAATGAGCAAATATTTGCACAAAAACAATAAAGTTTATCAGTTTGAGCATTAAATATATTGTCTTTGTGGTGTATTCAATTGGATATAGGTTGAAGAGGATTTGCAAACCATTGTAATCTGTTTTTATTTACATTTTACACAACGTCCCAACTTCATTGGAATTGGGGTTGTACAGCCATGCTGCTTTGTGTACACCTCATCCTGTCAGAACTCAGAAGTGAAACAGAGTAGGTCCTGATTAGTACTTGGCTGGGAGAATGTTTCTGAATGGCAGGAGACCTGAGAGTTTCTCTCCATGTAGAACTGGCGTTGCATCAGGAACAGCATCCAACGTAAAATGTGCCGAATCCAAAACAACAACCACTTTGTGTCAAGAGTGCATCAGTCTTAGAAGTTACCTTCAGCCAGTTTGTGTACAGTGAATGTTTGTAACACTGTGTGATTTGGAAAAATTACCTTTTGCTCATTCAAGTTCTATTACAGGTGTTTCATGCATAAACTGTTTTTTAAATTAAATTGTGTAAAAAGTCATTTCTTTCATAAAACAGTTTTCAAATGTGAGGAGAGCACTGTTTTTATATATAATTGTTGTCTTTTAAAAATATGTAATTTTTCTCCTGTTTTGCATAAGCATTTGTCACATTTTATCTAAGCAATCACAGCATGACAACACTAATGGCCCCTTCATACATAACACGGAAGATGCAGAAACCAGAAGAAAATCCATAAACTACACACGAAATGTGAAAACACAAAATATCCACTTGCTGTTGTGAGGGATGCGCAGTCCCACAGGTGTGCACGACACACCAGCGACGGTTTTGTGCACACTTGTGCACGTGCACAAACACAGTGCGAGCAGCTGGAATGTGTTACACCACATTGCGCCTCTGCTGTGGAGAAAAATAAAAACCACAAACCATAAAAAACTCTGCATTTTATTGAATCCCTCTTATCGAGCGAACAAGACAAGTATGAACCATCTGTTCCTCTGTAGTTGATCCATGGTCATAGACATGCAGTCATGAAATAACATGAATGAAGCAGTGTGCTCTCATTATGTCTTATTATGTCCAGCTGGGCATATAAATAATTATTACAATCACCGGACACTGTTAAATAAAAAATAAATGCCACTTGCGGGATTTGAACCTGCAATTTACAAAAGCTCTGATTAACAGGCGGAAAACTTTATCACTGCCCTACAATCACTGTCTTATAACAGAAGTGTGAAATGCTTAAAATCAACAAGGAGATAAACACGTTTTCAAAAAGAGAAATTAGATGATGTATGGACACACATGTCGGGCCAACCCGCAACCTGCAGAGGTGCGCTGTGTGCGATCGCTGCAGCCCGGCGCAAAGGCAAAAGATTTTTTTATGTATTTCCACATGAGGACAGCAGGCAGAGACATGCACCTCATGGAGGAAAGTTGTAAGTTCATGTCCTTCAAAACACGGTATGTTTTCCCCAGCTGGGGCATCCAGAATCAGAGATCTCAACAGCAGCTGCTGTTGGCAGCCACACCCGATTGTCCATTCAATGCCCAGACCAACGTGTCACTCTCTGTTTCTGTGTTATGTGGTCATTCATTTTAGTTATTTGTAATTGCGTATGTAGGTATTGTCGTAATTATTTATATACCTGTCCTGGCAGTGGTCTCTGTGTTTTTAATGTGACACGTTGTGTGCACTGAACACGTCATTTCCAGCTGTCAGTGTGCTGCGATAAACTGACAGGCCCCTCGCCGTGCTGTGTTCACACAGACGTGGCTGTCTGGCCCCCATGTGATCATGTCTGTACATACATACTGTATAAGCATTTTATGCAAGTAACTCCCCGCCCCACATGCCACATGTGTAGGGGGAGCGGGGGCGCAAAAGACACATACGCCACACTAGTTTTTTTTGGGGGGAGCACACATGCACACATACAATACACATGCACACCACGTGTGTTGCTTTTTGCAACGCCACACTCTTGGGGGCACTTAGACAAATCTCACATCCAACTCAAAAGTGATTGTCTGATCACTGTTTTCATGCTAACAGCACGAATGGCCACACATTTTGTAAGTGTCCATCGAGCGGTGTTGGATGTTTGTGTGTGTCACCTGGAATTTGGCCGACACCTCACGGGGCACACGCTGTGTTTCGGCCACTGGTGTGTGAAAATAATTGTAGGGACAGGTGTATGAGGAGCTGGAGGCAGCTCCCATTTTTCACAAATGGCATGTAATTCCTCCTTCATGTGCTAGTCGGCTTAAATTGTGTCGTGTGAAGGGGCCCTACTGCCTTTACAAGTGTAAAAGAATGGTTTAACTCTTTTCTATCAACCACACGCACATTGATGGGTTTTAGTCACATCAGCGTGAAATGATGGCATTTTGTGTTGTTTTACACATTACCTGCTCACACATGCCATCTGGCCAGTACAACCACAGTTGCTCAAGGGCATCTCAGTGGTACAAAAGAAGAGGCACCAATGAAGTGTTTTTGCATTATTTTCCTCACCCACTTTTATCCTGCAGAGGACGGGCTCAAACCTATACCCTTCCCCTGACGGGCCACTTCTTTCATCAGTAGGCTGTAATTTGATTGTCAGTGTGCATTTGATGGAAAACAAGCTCTTTCAGACTGTGCTTGAATGAGCTTTCCTGCATGTTCCTCCAAACTCAGCGTGCATCCTCTTGCAAGCTGCTTGCTCTTTCCAGATTAATGTCTTTAGTTTACAATGAAATGCCTCGTCTCATGAGATTTCTCATCCCTCCCTCCATCTACTCTTCATTTTCTTCCCTTCCCATTCTCCATCCATCCATCCCTCCTGTCATCCTGGATGACATAGTGGAGAATGGTGGAATATTTATGAAGCAAAGAATGACTAATGCTGTAGTTTTGTCTGATGCTTAAGGGCAGAGTACAGAGAGAGAATATTTGGAATTTCAACATTTTCCTGTTGACCATTCATGACTAAACCAGCTATAATCATGTTTTAAAAAACTGTCCTGGGTTCCTCAATTAATTGGAATCCACTCCCAACTTGCTGGGTGATCTGTATCAGCTGCTTCATTTGTCCTTTATAAATATCACCTGCATTAATGGCTTTATTCATCTGCTCACTCACAATAAAACTTCAATCATTAAGTTGATTTCATATCATAAAATTACATATTGCGATATAATGGGTATTGTTTTTTTCCCCCATCCCAGCTGTGTATAATAATATAAATATTAATGATCATAATATGTAAATGTTTCCTGCAGTAATTTTTTGTGAAACCTCTTGACTTAAAGTTGATAGTCTACACTACAAACACGTCTTGATTATCTTGCTTGATGTCCATTGTAGTGGTGCACAGAGGCAAAATTACAAAAAAAATTGTATCACTGTCCAAGCAATTATGGACCAGAAGGCCTTGTCCACACAGATCCAAAACAATGTTTGATTTCAAATAATGTTCCATAAACATGGCAGTTTCAATTGAATTTATTTCATTTATATAGCGCCAAATCACAACAAAGTTGCCTCAAGGCACTTCACACAAATAAGGTCTAACCTTACCAACCTTACCAATAGTTAGGTTCTATTTTCAGATAACTATACTTATCCAAGGCATTTTCTGTTAAAAGCAGATAACAGGCTGATTGTTATGTATTTTGACCTGCTGAGTTAAAAAATTGCTGTAGGCATGCTGTATCTTTACTTTTTCCACTTCTAATTTGCACAAAACTAAATGGTTGCCCATTTCATAAATTTCCCACGTTTACTTGTATTTGCATTAGAAACAGAAATAAAAGTTCTATTCTTATGTATTTTGACCTGCAGAATTCAAATATTGTTAGCATGCTGTATCTGTACTCCTTCACTGCCTAATTTGCATAAAAAATGGTCACCTGTTTTTTGCAAGTTATCCAAAAGGTTGATTGTTTTTGCTAAAGAAAGGCAATGCAAACTATTATCTTTGTGTTATTTGAAGTGCTGAGTTCATTGTTTCTTATTTGCAAGCTGTATCTTCTCTCCTTCATACCTGATATGCATGAAACAACATGGCTGCCTGCCGTTTTCATACTTTGTAGAAGCTTGTTCTACAAAAGAAACTTATAACAAAACCAATTTTCCCCCATGCCTCTGCTGCACAATCAGGCCAACAAATGCATGTATTTGCCAATCTTACTTATACTGACCTGTTGAAAAACATCTCCTGTGGATTTAAAAATCACAATATCATTAAATTAATTCCTTGATGACATGTACAGTGAGGAAAATAAGTATTTGAACACCCTGCGATTTTGCAAGTTCTCCCACTTAGAAATCATGGAGGGGTCTGAAATTTTCATCTTAGGTGCATGTCCACTGTGAGAGACATAATCTAAAAAAAAAAAAATCCGGAAATCACAATGTATGATTTTTTAATAATTTATTTGTATGTTACTGCTGCAAATAAGTATTTGAATACCTGTGAAAATCAATGTTAATATTTGGTACAGTAGCCTTTGTTTGCAATTACAGAGGTCAAACATTTCCTGTAGTTTTTCACCAGGTTTGCACAGACTGCAACAGGAATTTTGGTCCACTCCTCCATACAGATCTTGTCCAAATCTTTCAGGTTTGGTGTTTCAGCTCCCTCCAAAGATTTTCTATTGAGTTCAGGTCTGGAGACTGGCCAGGCCACTCCAGGACCTTGAAATGCTTCTTACGGAGCCCCTCCTTAGCTGTCCTGGCTGTGTGTTTGGGGTCACTGTCATGCTGGAAGACCCAGCCATGACCCATCTTCAATGCTCTTACTGAGGGAAGGAGGTTGTTTGACAAAATCTTGCAATACATGACCCCATCCATCCTCCATTCAATACGGTGCAGTTGTCCTGTCCCCTTTGCAGAAGAGCACCCCCAGAGTATGATGTTTCCACCCCCGTGCTTTACGGTTGGGATGGTTTTCTTGGGGTTGTTCTCATCCTCTAAACATGGTAAGTGGAGTTGATTCCAAAAAGCTCTATTTTGGTCTCATCTGACCACATGACCTTCTCCCATGCCTCCTCTGGATCATCCAGATGGTCACTGGTGAACTTCAAATGGGCCTGGACATGTGCTGGCTTGAGCAGGGGGACTTTGCTGCCCTGCAGGATTTTAAACCATGACAGCATCATTTGTTACTACTGTAATCTTTGTGACTGTGGTCCCAGCTCTCTTCAGGTCATCGACCAGGTACTTCTGTGTAGTTCTGAGCTTTCTCAGAATCATCCTTACCCCACAAAGTGAGAACTTGCATGGAATCCCAGACCAAGGGAGATTGACAGTCATCTTGTGTTTCTTCCACTTTCTAATAAATAATCATAACAGTTGTTGTCTTCTACCAAGCTGCTTGCCTGTTGTCCTGTAGTCAATCCCAGCCTTGTGCAGGTCTACAGTTTGGTCCCTGGTGTCCTTAGACAGCTCTTTGGTCTTGGCTATGGTGGACAGGTTGGAGTGTGATTGATTGAGTGTGTGAACAGGTGTTTTTTATACAGGTAACAAGTTCAAACAGGTGCAATTAACACAGGTAAAGAGTGCAGAATAAGAGGGCTTCTTAAAGAAAAATTAACAGGTCTGTGTGAGCCAGAATTCTTGCTGGTAGGTGTTCAAATACTTATTTGCAGCAGTAACATACAAATAAATTATAAAAGAAATCAGACATTGTGATTTCCGGATTTTTTTTTTTTCTTTTTTCTTTTTTTAAGGTTATGTCTCTCACAGTGGACATGCATCTAAGATGAAAATGTCAGACCCCTCCATGATTTCTAAGTGGGAGAACTTGCAAAACTGCAGGGTGTTCAAATACTTATTTTCCTCACTGTAAATGACTCTTGTGTATTTGTTCATCACAAATGCTGAACGATATAATGATAATCCTACGTGAAAACCTATATAATTGGCTCAGTACAGTACAGATAATGTATACAGCTTCAACACCAGAGGGCTACTGCTTTTGACACCGGAGGGCAGGCCTCACTGGCCAGTGGCCAGGCACATGGTGCCACAGTGACTCAACAGCAGCAGCAGCCACAGCATAGATGTGGTCAATCAAAATGCATTATTCACTCATGTTAAGGAGACTCTGAGATAGTTTGTTTATCTATATCTGTGCTTGTTCATGGTTTGGTGTGTTGGTTACTGTGGACAAGTTCCAATCTTGTGGTGTTGGTTTTGTAGTATATTATACTTAGTATCATTAGATTAGATTTGTGTTGTCTGTTGTCTGCTGATTCTCTTTATATACACTGCGTTAGGTTGCCAATGTCCTTTGTCACTAAATAGATTTGCATATAATCTTGAAAGTGTTAGGTAGCAAGATAATATAGTTGACTCTCTTGTGTTCTCCAGCATTTAGATTTAGTTGCATTCATCACTTCAGTTGTGGAGTGACTTCCTCTTGTTTGCACTTTCTCTTGTTGCATAATTCAGTGGTGAATGAAAAGATTATGATGGCTGCAGAGTTTGCTCATCATCTGCATATTGCTCTTGCTGGTTGTGGTGATCTCATGGCAGCAGAAGCAAAATATTAGAACAGTTTTGCCCACATTTGACCTTTAGAGACAGTGGTCTCCAAACTATTCCAGAAAGGGCCGAGAGGGTGTAGGTTTTCTTTGCAGCCACTGACTTCAGCAGGTGACACTTGGAGCAGGTGGGATGAGTTCATCAGTGAAATCACCTGCTGGAGTCAATGGCTGCAAAGAAAACCTGCACCCTCTCGGCCCTTTCTGGAATAGTTTGGAGACCACTGTTTAGAGACATGCATATTTATCCAAGAAATGTGTTTCATTGCAAACTATCATTCTTTTTTACTTTATTTTGCTCATGTTTGCCTTGGTGAAATCAAAGATGACTTACTTTTTTACCGGTAACAATATCAGGCAGTCACTAAAGTAATGAATTTTTTGCAAATTATGGGGTGAAGGAGTAGGGATACAGTGTTCCAACAACAATATTTAAATCCAGCAGGTAAAATTACATAGAAATATAAGTTGTATTTTCTCATTCAAAGCAAATAGCACCACACTTCTCACAAATTTGATGAAGTGGGTGGCCATTTTATTTTATGCAAATTTGGGGTGAAGGAGTAAAGATACAGCTTGCCACCAACAATATTTGAATTCAGCAGGTTAAAGCACATAGAAAAGGATGTTTAATTTGCTTTTATAGTAAATATACAACCAAAATTGTGGAAATTGTGATGTAGTTGGTGGCCATTTTTGCTTTATGCAAATTAGGGGGTTGAAAGGTAAAGGGTAAAGATACAGCATGCCAACAGCAACTTTTGAACTCGGCAGGTCAAAGTGAATAGGAATCAGTCTGTTGTCTGCTTTTAACAAAAAAATGCCTTGGGCACTTCATACAAGCTTCTTTTTCTGAAAATGGAACCTTACTACCAACCCCTAGCACAAGCACACAGATGACTGTGGTAAGGAAAAACTCCCTCTGATGATTTGAGGAAGAAACCTCAAGCAGACCAGAGTCAAAGGGGTGACCCTCTGCTTGGGTCATGCTAATAACACAGGTGACAATATGAATATACAGGACATTTTGGGAAATTTTGGGAGTCCATGCTGGTGCACAGGATGAGTGGCCTGCAGAAGAAGACACCCACTCCCATCTCTGGACTGAGCCACACCTCAAACAGAGAGAAAAAAAACGAATCAGGTGGCAGAAAGACAACAAATACAGTTTAATTTGTCAGCATAAAGCAAGAAGAAAAACAAAAGAAATACTAAGGCGATCACCTGCCACTAGCCCTAAGCTTCACTAAAAGACCCAGACATTAGATAAAATAGAGGCTGTGGCCCGCTCTGCTTACTAATAAAATGAATTTAAAAGGGTAGAAAGCATAGTAACATACTATGCCAGTATGCTTGCCACATGAAAGGGAAAATAAGTGCGTCTTAAGTCTGGACTTGAAAGTCTCCACAGAATCTGACTGTTTTACTGACGCAGGGAGATCATTCCACAAAGCAAGTGCATGATAAGAGAAAGCTCTGTGACCCGCAGACTTTTTATTCGTCCTAGGGACACAACGTAGTCCTGCACCCTGAGAATGCAGAGCCTGGGCCAGTACATAGGGTTTAAGTAGGTCAGCTAAGTGGGGAGGTGCTAATCTGTGAATAATTTTGTAGGTTAGTAATAGAACCTTAAAATCTGATGTCACAGGGACAGGAAGCCAGTGAAGAGATGCCAAAATGGGTGTAATGTGGTCAAACTTTCTGCTTCCTGTCAAAAGTCTGGCAGCAGTATTTTGAACCACCTGGAGAGCCCTAATGCTGGACTGCGGTAAACCTGAAAATAGAACATTGCAGTAGTCCACTGTCGAAGAAACAAATGCATGAATCAAGGTCTCACCATCAGCCATAGACAGGATGGGACCAATCTTGAATATACTTTGTAGGTGGAAGAAAGCAGTCCTCGCAATACCTCTAATGTGAAGGTCAAAGGACAATGTAGGGTAAAAAATTACTCCAAGGTTCCTCACTTTGTCAGTGTGATGTATGACACACAAGCCTAGGCCACGTGTTAGCTTGTTAAATTGATGCCAATGTCTCACTGGACCAAGAACCACCATTTCAGTCTTGTCAGAGTTTAAAAGTAGGAAGTTTTGAGACATCCAGCTTTTCACTGATGCAAGCCAATCTTCTAAGGATTTTATGTGGATGAAATTACCAGCAGTTATCGGCATGTATAACTGAGTATCATCAGTGTTGCAATGAAAGGTAATCCCAAAATGCTGCAATATGTGCCCAAGGTGTGCTATATAACAGGAGAAAAGCAGGGGGCCTAAGACGGACACCTGTGGAACCCCAGATTTCATGTCACTGAGGTTATAGTTAGTGTTACTGTACAAAACAGTGACAACGACTGGTCAGGTATGACATCAACCACGCAAGGGCACTCCCAGTAATCCTAAAAGGATTCTCCAGCCTATCGAGTAGAATATGATGATACACGGTATAAAATGCAGCACCAAGATCTAACAGCACCAGAACCGTAGTGGTGTCCGAATCCATTGTAAGCAGAAGATCATTCACCACTTTAATGAGAGCTGTCTCTGTGTAATGATATTTTCTAAAAGCAGACTGCAGTGTCTCAAAAAGATTATTCTCAGTTAGGTAGTCCACGAACTGCTGTGAAACCACCTTTTCTAGAATTTTAGAGCAAAATGATAGATTTGATATCGACCTATAGTTTTTCAATATACTTGTTGTTGTCGTGTCCGGTTAGTGTCACGTCTTGGTTGGTTGTGTCTTCTGCTCCTGTTTTTCACATTTTAGCACAGCTTTTGTCTTCGTCATTTCCTCTCTCTCATTCCTCTATTTTCTATTTGCCTCAGTAATCTTTGTCATTTCCTTCTCACAGTCACTCCCAGTTTCCTGCTCTGGTATCCCATTTTGTCAATTTCACCCTTTTTCTTGTCAAGTATTATCGTGATTTGCTCTCTATCACCTTTCAGTATCTGGCACTCTCTGCCTCCCTCTGGTGATCCTTTATGTCCTCACAGGTCTTAGTCTCTGTCTTTGTTTTACCTCCATCTAGTGCTCGTTTCTGTTCCTACACATAATTAGTCATTATCATGTCCACCTTGATTTGTCTACACCTGTATCTGATGAGAGAGGCTATATAAAGTGACTCCAGTTTACAACCCCAATTCCAATGAAGTTAGGACGTTGTGTAAAATGTAAATAAAAACAGAATACAATGATTTGCAAATCCTCTTCAACCTATATTCAGTTGGATACACCACAAAGACAAGATATTTAATGTTCAAACTGAAAACTTTATTGTTTTTGTGCAAATATTTGCTCATTTTGAAATGGATGCCTACAACACGTTTCAAAAAAGCTGGGACAGTGGTATGTTTATCACTGTGATACATCACCTTTCCTTCTAACAACACTAAATAAGTGCTTGGGAACTGAGGACACTGAGGATTGGGTATAAAAGGAGCATCCCCAAAAGTCTCAGCCGTGGAGTTGTATCTTCAGTACAGGTCCATTGTCTCTGTTTGGGTGTTCTGCTTATACATGGTAGGTTTGCACTTTGCATCCTGAGTGCTTACTGTCCTCTGTGTCTCCTGGGGTCATGTTTGGATCGTGAGTATAAGTTGGTTTTACACTTTGGAGTTTAACTCACTCTGTAACAAGAAAGACGTTTGTTGGAATCCTGTTTGAATAAGAAGAAAGACATTTGTTTGAAACCTGTTTTGAATAAGAAGAAATACTATTGGTTGAATTTGGTGTTTCATCTTGGAATACACTCCAAGAAGCAAAGACATCCCTTGGCTCTGTCTAATCTGTTTGGTACTCACTTTTTATGAAGAGACATTTCAGAACACTCCCCTTTAGAGGAAGGAGTCCTCTATTGATATCACGTTTTGAGAAAAAGTTAATCTTCAGTTTTTCCTTGCCACCTTTTGTCTGTGTTTTGACTCACCTCCTAGGAAGAAAGGACATTCCTCCTTTACCCCAGTCTCTGTTGAATCTCATCTGTGGCATAGGAAGGAGTCCCTAGTTCTGATGAGCATTCCTCTGGAGCTCCCACCGGCTGCGGAGAAACATTCCTCCGTGGCCCTCACCAGGATTTGGAAGAGGACTCCCAACTCAGTCTTTTTGCCATGTTTTGACTTTGCCTATTTTAATTATCACTAATAAAACTGTGCTGTAATGCCACTCTCACTGCCTTTGCTGCCCTGCATCTAGGGGTTCCCATCATCCCTTGGTTCACCCCCTCCCAACCTTAACAACACTAGGGTCAAGATTAGATTTCTTAAGTAATGGTTTAATCACTGCAGATCTGAAACATTTAGGAAGAGATCCAGAGTTTGATGATAAATTAATAATTTCCAGCACAGGTGGCTCAAGAGTGGGCCACAGGTACTTAAACAGTTTTGTTGGTATGGGATCAAATAAACAGGTTGTGCCTTTTGTAGATGTTACGAGTTTCATTACCACACCCAGTGAGACACTAACAAATTCTGTAAATGTAGGTAATACCTCAGTAATGGCACCCACCTCAATCGTAGGGTCTAGTGGCTGGGTTAAGGAATGCTGGGATATGGTTATCCTGATGTCATCTATTTTCTTCTTTTCTTTCTACGAGGTCTGTCCATAAAGTATCGTACCTTTTTTTTTTTTTTTTTAAACTACCGTATTTTCCGGACTATAAGTCGCACTTTTTTACATGTTTTGGCCGGGGGTGCGACCTATACTCCGGTGCGACTTATAAATGAAAAATATACCGGTAGGATCTCAATTAATTTACTGTAACAAAACAATTTTACGTGACAGAGTCGATCTATGTTTTAAAATGGCCACTGGAAAAGGAAATGCAATGCATCATGGGCACTGTAGTATGACGGCCATCCTATAGTTCATGCTGGTCGCGATAACCAATCAGAGAACAGAACTTTGGATGCGTATTCCTCACCTCACCCACAGCGTGTGAAGCTGACGAACTCGGTGCTTGCTGTTATTCCGGCTTGGCAAACAGAACAGCTTCAACCCTTGGATATCAATGTGAGCAGAGTTTTTAGGTTGACGCTGAGAGCTGCGTGGGAGCATTGGGTGAGCGACGGCGGAGGATTAGCGTGTGCACTTAGAAGGAGCTGGCGTCGATGATTGTGAAAAGCGTTTGAAGCAGACGAACATGGTGTTTATTCCGGGACGGCTAACAAGACAGCTTCAACCCTTGGATATCAGTGTGACCAGAGTTGACGCTGAGAGCTGCATGGGAGCACTGAGCGACGGCGGAGGATTAGCGTCTCCACTTGGAAGGAGCTGGATCGACACCGCTGGGAGGTCATGAGCTGCGCAGGTAGGTGCTGCATGGTTCGGCTCGCAATGTGGTCCGCAAAATACAAACATATCCGTAGGTAAAATGCAGCTCATGAGAGGGCACTCGAGGCTTGTGTAACTGTTCCTGCGACTTCTGACTACCATAGAAAAATAAAAATTTTAACGTTACTGATAACATAACAAGACAACGGAGAAGGCCCGAAAAAATGCCACCAAAAAGAAAATCATACTCTGCAGATTACAAGTTGCGACTGGTGAAATATGCATCCAAAAACGGTAGCCGTCACAATATTATCATCTGAACTTTTCATGTTAACATACCTGTATGTCCATGGGACTTATAGTCCAGTGGACCTTATTTATGGTTTATTTTTCTTTATAATGGATAAAGTGGCTGGTGCGACTTATACTCTGGTGCGACTTATTTATGGTTTGTTTTTCTTTATAATGGATAAAGTGGCTGGTGCGACTTATACTCCGGTGCGACTTATAGTCCGGAAAATACGGTATATGGATTTGATTCATATGTTTTCACGTCAGACAAGCTTGAACCCTCGTAAGCATGCGTGAGTTTTTCCACGCCTGTCGGTGACGTCATTCGCCTGTGAGCACGCCTTGTGGAAGGAGTGGTCCCGCCCCGTCGTCGGATTCTCATTGTCTGGAAATGGCGGAATGATTTGGGTTTTTTTTCCATCAGACTTTTTTCAGAAGCTGTTAGAGACTGGCACCTGGAAACCATTCAAAAAATTTATCTGGCTTTCTGTGAAAATTTTACAGGCTTCACAGAGAATAAGGTCTGTTAGTACAGCTTTAAGGACCCCTTTAAGGACGCTCGGCGCACCGCGCTCCGAGCTGCGATGACGCGGCACAAGCCACCGGACCATTTCTAAACGGATGGCTCTGTGGATACGAGACCGTCGTGTGCTCTTTCTCTGGTAATCACAAGAGCTGGACATCAGCCATTTTCCGGCAGATTTCACTTTGCGCATCACGACCGATTCGCTTTGGAAGCGAGACAAAGGAACACCTCCGTTTCGGCGTGTCAGAGGACAAGTTTGGACATGTCTATCTCGGCTTTCAATGCTTACCAGTCCAGTAAGTATCAGTGAAATTGTGGAGAGCTGGACATGTCCAAACGTGTCCTCTGACATGCAGAAACGGAGGTGTTCCTTTGTCTCGCTTCCAAAGCGAATCAGTCTTTACGCGCGAAGCCTCCGCGCGGCTTTCCATGACAAAATCTCTTGTTAAAAGTGAAATCTGCCAGAAAATGGCTGATGTCCAGCTCTTGTGATAACCAGAGAAAGAGCACACGATGGTCTCGTATCCACAGAGCCATCCGTTTAGAAATGGTCTGGTGGCTTGTGCCACATCGTCGCAGCTCGGAGCACGGCGCGCCGAGCATCCTTAAAG
Organism: Thalassophryne amazonica; assembly: GCF_902500255.1. Lineage (NCBI taxonomy): Eukaryota > Metazoa > Chordata > Actinopteri > Batrachoidiformes > Batrachoididae > Thalassophryne > Thalassophryne amazonica. Next base: position 91,835,557 of record NC_047113.1, on the reverse strand, counting down.
GGATCCTTAAAGCTGTACTAACAGACCTTATTCTCTGTGAAACCCGTAAAATTTTCACCGAAAGCCAGATAAATTTTTCAAATGGTTTCCAGGTGCCAGTCTCTAACAGCTTCTGAAAAAATTCTGATGAAAAAAACCCCAAATCATTCCACCATTTCCAGACAATGACAATTCGACGACAGGGCGGGACCACTCCTTCCACAAAGCGTGCTCACAGGCGAATGAAGTCACCGACAGGCGTGGAAAAACTCACGCATGCGCACAAGGGTTCAAGCTTGTCTGATGTGAAAACATATGAATCAAATCCATATAGTTTAAAAAAAATAAAAAGGTACGATACTTTATGGACAGACCTCGTATTTTCTTTCTATTTTCTTACAGGTGGTTGTCCATGTATAAGTGTTGCCACCGTGTCGAACAAGAACTTTGGGTTATGCTTGGTTTTGGTGATCAAAACAGAGTAATAGGTCCTCTTTGTAGCCATTTGTGGATGCTTATAGTCTAAGATAGCATCACGCCACGTGAAGTGGAATACTTCTAATTTTGAACTACGCCATTTTCATTCTAGACCCCTAGCCTTATGCTTGAGGTCATGCAAGAAATCATTGAACCAAGGTGACTGTGTTTTGGGGGCTGTGGTTTTAATAAAGGTGACACACTCATATCAAGTGTAGTTTTGAGTACTGAGTTTAAACTATCCACAAGACTGTCTACTCATTGGGCATTTTCCAAACAGGATGCTAAGATAGGCAGTCTAGCTTCGGGTTCAGTTGTAGTTGAGTTGATGTGTTGCCGCAGTGATAAATACAGTTGTTCGACTAAACACAGCAGCAAAACTGTAAACTTAGTAAGTGAGGGATCAGAGACCACTGACCAGAGACCAATGTTACAAGATTTATGTCCACACTAAAATGCTGAAATCAACCAAAAAAAAGCTGTAGCACATATGCCAGTCTTGTATGTGGCGCTGTGTGTTGAGTGCATGTGTGTGCGCTTTCCGTCATTCACTGCACTTTCTACAGCTGACAAACAACAGAGAGACAAAGAAACTACCAGTTAAAAACAAGCTCAATATTAAATCATTCATTTTCCACACTTCAGTTTGGATCTATCTTATGTGTGCGTGCACACGTGTGTGTGTGTGTGTGTGTGTGTGTGTGTGTGTGTGTGTGTGTGTGTGTGTGTGTGTGTGTGTGTGTGTGTGTGTGTGTGTGTGTGTGTGTGCGCGCACATGTGCATTTCTCCCTCATTCAAGTGGATGGCGTCAACTGAATGAGCAGAAAAATGACCTCAGGATAATCAGCACCTTTCTCTGGACTTTCTGTGGCTGGAAAACAACACAACCATGAAAAATACATTTTTCTTCTTTTTGTAACTATTGCAGTAACTGAAAGAAAGTCATGTGACTGTTGTCCAGTTCAGAAAGCTTACTTTTCTCATCTTTCGACTGGTTGGCCACACAGAAAAAAACCTTTGGAAATTTACAAAGAATGGAAAAAGCAAGCAGATGGTGAATCCACATAAACTTCAATGTACCGATTAATCGATTAACACCTTCCACATGTTGTCTTTTGTGCAGGAGAAAATTATAACTCTGTCACAAATGATCAAATTTCTTTGATATTTGAGAGCTTTATCAACTGACAAAATTTGATCTGGATCTGATCCAAATTACAAAATTTGTGGCCATTTAAATTTAACATTGAAAACCCCATTCAATGTACATTTTACTTTATATCTTAATCAAACATGCTCCAATCACTCTCATATTTGAAAGTGAGGTGCACTGGCACTCACTATCACCTGCCAAAGTTTGATCTGGATTTGATGTGCATTTTGTGGACATTTGAATGTAATATTGAAAAATCCCATTTGGTGTACATTTCGCATTGTATCTCCAAAAGTGCCTCAATCACTTTCATTTGTGACAGTGAGGTGCAAACTGGCACTCTTAATGAATAGACTGTTTGATCTGTATTGTGGAATCAGCAGATATTTGATTTTAACATTCAAAATCCCTTTAGATCTATATCTTGTATTATATTTTAGCTTATGAAACATCAGTTCCAGCAGGACTTTGACCTTGAACATTTTTCCCAAGGTAAAAATTTGCAGAATTGGAAACTAGTGTTGGTGGAGGATTGCACTCTATGAGCGCAGTGCTCTAGTTAGTTGATGCTACAGGTTGTCGTCCAAAGTCACTGTGGATAGACAGGTGGTGCTGTGATGTAATCAAATCTGAAATATTCCATATTGCTCGTGTACATCAGACACATTTCCAGCCTTTTCAGATTTACCCACTCTGGGACCTGTTTTCAAATAGTGTAATTTTTGGAAGCCCAAAACGCCTTTTACATGTGGATGAAACTCCAAATCAATACAGTACTTATATAGATACACCTAAATCTGTTCCTATATGGACGTGGCCAGAATGCTGAGCATGGGTGTTCTTGTTCTCAACAGAGTCCTTAATGTTGGTTTACCATATTTTCCTGATTATAAGTCGCACTGGACTATAAATCGCATTGGTGGCCAAAATGCTGAGCATGGGTGTTCTTGTTCTCAACGCAGTCCTTAATGTTGGTTTACCATATTTTCCTGATTATAAGTCACACTGGACTATAAATCGCATTGGTCCACCAGGACAACCAGCAATCCACCAATCAGGCCTGTATGGTAGAGTGGCCAGATGGAAGCCACTCCTTAGTAAAAGGCACATTGCAGCCCACCTGGAGTTTGGCAAAAGGCACCTGAAGGACTCTCAGACCATGAGAAACAAAATTATCTGGTCTGATGAGAAAAAGATTGAACTCTTTGGTGTGAATGCCAGATGTCATGTTTGGTAGAAACCTGCCACCATCCCTACAGTGAAGCATGGTGGTGGCAGCATCATGGTGTGAGGATGTTTTTTCAGTGGCAGGAACTGGGAGACTAGTCAGGATTGAGGGAAAGATGAATGCAACAATGTACAGAGACATCCTGGATTAAACAATGTGAGACATTAATGGACATTCATGGATATGCTTCCTCTCATCCTAAATACGTGGCAGGGAGGGAGGGGGACTGGAGTAATGAGTTACTTTCCCCCATCTGCCTTTATGTTATCTAAAGTTGGAAGGCACATCTCTTGTATTATTAACAACTTTTTTGGTCTGTTTGTTTTTTTTGTTGTTTGTTTTGTTTTGTTTTTTGTTTTTTAGCTATATTGGCTTAAATCTGACAACTTTAGCAACAGCTTTCATATTTACAGAATCATTCCAAATGTACTCATTTGTATGCAGGTCAGATGCAACCTTCTCAACATGTTTTTTCAGCAATTTCCAACCTATGTGAGTCAAACTAAGAGCTGTTTGACTTCAAATGCCTCCCTCCATCCTTCCTTCACATTATTTTTTATCTGCGCTGTTTGTGTGTTGGTATTCAGCAGTGTGCTGTTGCCAAACCTACCCATTAAGTTGTCTCACAGCGATGAGTTCACTGACAGATGTTCACTCCGGAGGAGGTGTAAGTGTGCTTGTCAAGAAAAGCCAACAAGAGAAGGAGACTGCAAGGAAAGGACGCTGTGAAATATGTCTTCCTTTATGTTCATAAACAGGTTGTGTTGTTTGGTAACCACGATCCACTTGATGTCATGTGATCATGTATTGTTGTGACCTGAGGTGACAAACATGACTCATTTTGGCTTGATTTCTACTGAGTCACTCACTATATGGGTTTAAAGAGTCCTGTGAATCACTGCAGTCAGTATTACCAAGAGTGTAGAAATACTATCAGTGAAACACAAGCCTGCCTCTATAAAATATTTGTATGTAAATATAATATTACTGGATTGACGGACATCAGAAATCTCTGATTGCTCTTGTTTGTTTATTTATTTATTTATTTGTCTGTCTGTTAGCAGGTTTATGTAAAAAATACTGCACGGATTTTGACAAAATCTTCACCACAGATTCATATGAGGCCATGGAAAAATCCATTAAATTTTGGAGGTGATCCTGATCTGGATTCTGGATCATGAGTTTCCCTTATATAGGCTTTGAAGGATTATATAGAAAGTACTTCAGGGATTATCAACAAATTTGCCCCACAGATCGATAATAGGGCATGGAAGACTCCACAGAATTTTGGTCGGTCCGCCCTGCATTAGGTTCTCCGATTATCACCTCATTTCTGCTTAAAACTGCACTCCAGTCATCATCTGTCTCAGCGACAGATATCTGAAGCTTTTGTACAACAATCATTTCCACATAAATTCAGCATTATTTCACCATAAAAGATGAAGTGTGCCGCAGGTACATGAGATGCTAGCTGTTGCATTCACTGTGTGTCATTTCAAAGCGTCACCAAATAAAGTCTTATTTCTGCTCAAAACGGCCTAGTTTCTGCTTAAAACTGACTTTTGCATGAATTAAGAGGCTTTACCTTGTCATCTGATGGTTAATAATCCCATTAATCCATCTGATCGCTTTGGGCGAAGAGACTGTGTCTCAGCTGAGCTGACGATCCGAAATGATGCATTCGCAGTGGAGGCAGAGCGGACCAATTTTTAGGGGGAACCATTCGGTCTGCAACATCGGATCTGGATTGGCGGATGATTGAATTTGAATTTATTAGACACCCGTGCAACAACATTTCACTCATATACACAACAAAACTCATAAAAGAAAGTAGTCAAAGAAAAAAGACAGTAAGAAAAAATAAACAATGTACACCATGCCTAAAGGCATAGGCAGAAGCAAAGCTTATCAACGCCTACACCCCTCCATGAAATCAAATCAAACCAGGCATATGTGCCTGTTCATAAACGTTCATTTCTAAACAAAATCTGAACAACAGCAGCTTATTATTACAATTAAAAGAAAACACATATTTCCCAACAGCTCCCAATACCAGCTGGTTACCATCTACATATTTCAGTAGAAAAGGTTAAAGTATAAAACCTTCATACAACACAAGTCAACCACTTCCCTCTAATACATATCTGGAGAATAGCATTTCTTTGTATAAATATTTGAACCGGTTGATATCCGGACATCACTTGAGTTTCTCAGGTAGATTATTCCATTTTTTTAGGACCACAAATGGAGACACAGAAGCATTTCCTGGTTGTCCTAGCACCAGCAATTTTAAAATTATACAAATCTCTTTGCATAAAATATTATTGAATTCTAACTGGTAATTGCTTATTTTTCACTTTATACATCAATTGAACAGTCTTGAATGAAATCATATAATAAAATTTTAATATCTTCGATTTAATGAATAATGGATTGGTATGGTCCCGATACCCTACATTGTGAATTATTCTTAATGCTCTTTTTTGAAGGATAAATAATGGTTGCACTGTAGTTTTATAGTTATTGCCCCAGACGTCAGCACAGTACGTCAAGTAAGGTGCAATCAAGAATCAACAATGTGCTTTGCCTTATTTAATACTGCAATACTTTTTGATGTTTTCTTTTGAATATGTTGAATATGAGCTTTCCAGTTAATTCTATCATCAGTAATCACACCTAACAGCTTATTCCCTTTAACACATGCTATATTTACCCCAAGTATATTTAACTGTATATGTACATCCTTTTTGTAATTTCCAAATATCATTTTAGTTTTAGACTAATTTAGTGACACATTATTAATATCAAACCAACTCTTCAACTTTATCATTTCAGTTCTTAAATCAAATAATAATTGTTGCAAAAAAACAAAAAAAAATTTTGTGTCATCGGCAACAAGAACTGCTTTAAACACATCCGAAACTTTACATAAATCGTTGATATATTAAAATAAATAATTTTAGTCCCAACACAGAGCCCTGGGGAACCCCGCAAACGATATCCAGATACAGAGAACACCAGTCCCCAAATTCAACAAACTGCTTCTGGTTTTGTAAATAGCTTTTACTCCAATTCAGAGCCACTCCTCTGATACCATAGAGTTCCATCTTTTGAAATAATATGTTGTGATCAACTGAGTTGAAAGCCTTTCTTAGATCAATAAATAAACCAATTACTAATTTCCTTTGGTCCACATGTTTATTGATCTCTTCTATTAAATCGAATAAAGTCAGTACAGTGGACCTTTTTGCTCTGAACCCATATTGACTGTCATCAAGCAAGTTGTGTCATTCAATAAATCTATCCAGTCTGTTATTGTAACATTTTTCCAATATCTTAGAAAATTGTGACAATAAAGACACCGGCCTGGAGTTAGTAAGATCTTTGTCACCAGATTTCAATAGAGGTATCACTTTTGCCACTTTCATACCATTTGGGACAATTCCAGTTTGAAATGATTTATTAAAAATATAAGTCAATGGTTTAGCAATTTCTGTAATTATTGGCTTTACTAAGGCCATATGTACATCATTATGATCAGTTGACTTTTTGCTTTTACATGTGCTGACTACCATAATAATTTCCCTATCATCAACTGGGCCAAGAAACATTGTGTATGGATTTCTATCAATTAATTGCTGCTTTACCCAAGTAGTGTGTGGAATGTCAGCTGCCAAATCTGGTCCAACATTAGCAAAAAATGTATTAAAACTGTTCCCCACTTGGTTCATGTCATATTCATTGTTGTTATTATAAGTAAAGTATGTTGGGTAGTTCTTTGCTTTGGATTTATTTGTTAAAATACTATTCAATATTTTCCATGTTTCCTTTATGTTATTTTATTATCATTTAGTATTTTTCCAAAGTATGATTTTTTTTACAGTTCCACATAATGGCTGTTTTTTTTTTTTTTTTTTTTAATATATAGTGCTTATATTTAATCTCTGTCTCTCTTAAGTTACTTCTGATAAACTCTCTATATAACATATTTTTCATCTTACACGCCTTTTTCAGCTCTTTTGTTATCCATGGATGAGCCTTATATTTATTATTTGCACTGCAATGTATAATTGGACAATTTTTGTTGTATATTTCGAGAAACATATTTTCAAATTTGGCATATGCTAAATTAGCATCATTCTCCATATAAATGGAATTCCAGTCCTGCAAACTTAAATCATTTTTTAAGGCAATAATAGCTTCTTCAGATTGCAGACATTTTCGATATTGTATTTTCTCATTACATTTTTTATTTAAATTTAAATCAGTTACCATAAAAATTGTAAGTGGTCATTAAAATAAACCACTTATTGTTTTGCTATTGGTATCATTTGGAAGTATATTATCAATTAGAGTAGCTGACTGATAAGTTATTCTTGAAGGCCTAGTAATTTTTTGGAAATAAATTTAAACTGTACAAGGTATAATGAAATCCTTTGTCCCTTTATGCTGATATGGATTTAAAAGATGGATATTTATATCTCCACAGACAAATACTCTTTTATTACCCATCTGTGAAAAATATTTCTCAATCCAGTTTTGAAATTCTTCAATATTTGATCCTGGAGCTCTATAAATACAGCTAACAATCATATTTTTACCTACCCCCATACATATTTCAATCATAATACATTCCATAAGATTTTCTATAGCCATTGTCATTTGATCTTTAATTTTGTATTTAAGCCTTTTATCAACATACAATGCTACTCCGCCTCCTCTACTATGTCTATTCAGATAATTAAATTAATAACCCTCCAATTCATAATTTAAATCATCAACATCAACAAGCCAAGTTTCAGTTATAGGAATTATACTAAAAGGTTGCCAGAACTGTTTTAAAAAATCTTTAATAAACCCAAAATTCTTGTTGTCAGAAATCCATTACTAATATTATAATGGAGAACGGGGAGGTGAAGGTCTAGTGGTTAAGCGTTAGGCTTGAAACCAGAGGATCCTTAGTTCAAACCCCCGCCTGACCGGACAATCACTACGGGCCCTTGGGCAAGGACCTTGATCCTCGGGTTGCTCCCGGTGTGTAGTGAGTGCCTTGCACGGCAGCACCCTGACACTGATTGGTGTGTGTGAGTGTGTTTGTGTGAATGGGTGAATGTGAGGCATAATTGTTATTTGAGATGGAAAAGCGCTATATACAGTGAGGAAAATAAGTATTTGAACACCCTGTGATTTTGCAAGTTCTCCCACTTAGAAATCATGGAGGGGTCTGAAATTTTCATCTTAGGTGCATGTCCACTGTGAGAGACATAATCTAAAAAAACAATCCGGAAATCACAATGCATGATTTTTTAAATAATTTATTTGTATGTTACTGCTGCAAATAAGTATTTGAATACCTGTGAAAGTCAATGTTAATATTTGGTACAGTAGCCTTTGTTTGCAGTTACAGAGGTCAAACGTTTCCTGTAGTTTTTCACTAGGTCTGCACACACTGCAGCAGGGATTTTGGTCCACTCCTCCATACAGATCTTCTCCACATCTTTCAGGTTTGGAGTTTCAGCTCCCTCCAAAGATTTTCTATTGAGTTCAGGTCTGGAGACTGGCAAGGCCACTCCAGGACCTTGAAATGCTAATTACGGAGCCCTGCCTTAGTTGCCCTGGCTGTGTGTTTGGGGTCATTGTCATGCTGGAAGACCCAGCCATGACCCATCTTCAATGCTCTTAATGAGGGAAGGAGGTTGTTTGCCAAAATCTCGCAATACATAACCCCATCCATCCTCCCTTAAATATGGTGCAGTCATCCTGTCCCGTTTGCAGAAGAGCACCCCAGAGTATGATGTTTCCACCCCATGCTTCACGGTTGGGATGGTTTTCTTGGGGTTGTTCTCATCTCTAAACATGGTAAGTGGAGCTGATTCCAAAAAGCTCTATTCTGGTCTCATCTGACCTCATGACCTTCTCCCATGCCTCCTCTGGATCATCCAGATGGTCACTGATGAACTTCAAATGGGCCTGGACATGTGCTGGCTTGAGCAGGGGGACCTTGCTGCCCTGCAGGATTTTAAACCATGACAGCATCATGTGTTACTAATGTAATCTTTGTGACTGTGGTCCCAGCTCTCTTCAGGTCATCCCCATTGACCAGGTCCTCCTGTGTAGTTCTGAGCTTTCTCAGAATCATCCTTACTCCACAAAGTGAGATCTTGCATGGAATCCCAGATTGAGGGAGATTGACAGTCATCTTGTGTTTCTTCCACTTTCTAATAAATAATCATAACAGTTGTTGTCTTCTACCAAGCTGCTTGCCTGTTGTCCTGTAGTCCATCCCAGCCTTGTGCAGGTCTACAGTTTTGTCCCTGGTGTCCTTAGACAGCTCTTTGGTCTTGGCTATGGTGGACAGTTTGGAGTGTGATTGATTGAGTGTGTGAACAGGTGTCTTTTATACAGGTAACAAGTTCAAGTTCATTATTATTACTTTTATAAATAAATAGCTTAAAACTTAACAGCTATTCTGCCATAAGAAGGGCAGGATTAGCTGAATTAATTTTAATTCATGAAATGAAATATTGAATTTTCAAATTGCTAAAATTGACAAAATAATTATTGCTTTGCAGTGTTATTTATGTAATACCGCTAACTACAAAAATAGCTACATTTACAACATTTGTGTTTGCTTACCAAGATAAGTTATATTGCAGTATCTATATTAAATCCAACTGGATGAGGTATTCTGCAGGTTAGACAGTCAGTGCACAAGTGCACATCTACAAACAGCCTGACACTCACTCACCAAACTAAACTCTTGAAGTTAATGATCCAGTATTGATCCATGTTACATATTTCAGAGATTTCTCCAACAACTCATAGGAGTCCAAGTTTAGATGCTGTGGGTGATCCGTATCAGCAAGCCTGAGATCAATGTGTGCACATGGAGATGAATTCAATTTATTACATTTATATAGCGCCAAATCACAACAAAGCTGCCTCAAGGTGCTTCACAGAAGTAAGGTCTACCCCTAGAGCAATCACACACTAAAGATTTGCGCATTTTCGCTAAACATCTGCAATATCCGTGAAACATGCTTGTATGAGTCAGCCGACATCCGCACACATCCACAATTATCCGCAGAGACACGCTTTTCCGTTGCCAGGATTTTTGAGCTGCACAAAATTTTGGTTGCAGATGACATTTGCCTTACATACTCAATCTATGCACTGTATATCCGCCGATATCCGCTGATATCCGCAACTGACGGGGTATTGCGGCTTTGCAGCAGACTGGGACAGTGTGTAAAACAGATATCACAAATTAAAATAAGTTGTAGCAAATGCATACAGAGTGGCCATGGATAAAGCCTTTGTATTACGTCTACTTTGCATCTGATTTGTGGACAATTTGCGAATGCATAACAAACACTTCACGTAAACCCAAAGTACTATATAAATGTGGCAGAAATCGACATACTTGCCAGTCACTGCCAGTCCAGCTGTGGAGAAGTACAGATGTAATTATGGATCCCCAAAGATATAGTGTGATAGCTGCTGCCATCCAACAACATACCAATCAATGTGTCCAAGTCCAGCAATTGCTCCAGAGGCTGTGGTGTTGGTGTGAACAGTGATGCTGAAAGGCCTGAGTGCGCTTCTTCTATGACCGCAATGCAGATGCCGCGCATGTGCAATAAAACTGCTGTTTCCGCAACACGTGCGCAATGCATTCTCAATACATCCGTAATACTTCCGTGATAATCACAATGGGTCTGATCCGTTTCCTCAATACATGCGTTATACATCCGTGATTGTTTGTCATATATTCGCTATACATTATTAATATATCCATAATTCATACTGAGAAATTTGTCATTCTTGGCCAATTTTGTCACAGATGACAACAAACGTCTGACATTTGTATACTCAATTCATACGCAATTAATCCTCTCCCCAGTGGGACCAGACCTTAAAGAGAACATCGTCCTTCACTAAAGCAGCCAGCAATGAGCAGCTGTTGTCTTGGGGGAGGGATTGAATGGTGAAAAATATGGAAAGAGCTGAATTGAAGTGTATTGTGCCACATTTAGTGTATGGGGAATGCATTCATCAGATTTTTTTTTTTTCAATCTACCAACAACTTAAGTCTGAGGGCATGTGCTGGTGCAGGGCTGTGCCACATCCAAGACATGACAAAGTCCTCCTAAGTCCTGAATAGCAGCCACCTAGGCAGACAACCTATACATCCCCATGTCACTGGGCATACTCAACACTCAGCATCTATGTGTTGGACCATGCGCACAGAAACACACCACATGGCCGAAATGTAAAAATGATGCACCATCACAATGCAATGCATGTGTGTGCTCATAAACAGCTTTCCTGAACGTGCACCTGTGCCAAACAGCTGATTCTCACGTGGGTACAAGAGAGAGCATGATGGCATCCACATTCGACCTGCACTCTGGGTAGGTGACCTGGATTCTGGAGCTGCTGCACTCTGAATATGTGTGAATCATTCGAGGTGGCTTCAAAACACATTCTGGGTATTTGTATGGCATTCATACATGGCTGTATAAATGTCTGTCCTGTATGAATGCAGCTCAAATTCTGGCTGTTTTTCCCATTCGGCTGATTCGTATGGCATTCACACTCATTTGTGCTGTAGTGTGACGGGGCCCTTAGCTCTATCACCTTGCCAATATATGTCGTTGAGCAGGAAACAAGAGTACTTAATACAAAGGAAGCAGGCAACATAGTTCCCATTTCTTTGGTGTAAACATTAGAAAAGTATCAAAGTAGCTTGGGACTCCAGCAAGGACGGTCGCATTCCTCCCCTCTCCTCTCCTCCTTTTTCTATTCTCTATCTCTGCTCCAACCTTCAAAGTCCCAGCTTCACCAGACTGTGAATTCTTCAGATGAAGATTTGGATTAACTATGGAATTGATCAGCTGGTCTCTCAACGCTACTGACACCATTTTTTTTTTTTTTTTGACAAGGAAATCAGGGCTGGGGGACCCTGCATGCCCTGATGGAACCTACCCAGTGGGCTATGCTCTCAATGTCTGAGAGAGACGGGGTGTGACATGCTTGGCTCCACTCTCTGTGGAAGGCGTTGAGAATTTATTTCTATTCACTTTTATGGTGGGAGGTTTGGTGCTGATTGGTTTAAGCAATGCCCTGACCCATAGGAATATTAGCAAGATGGCCGCTACCAGAATCTCGTCCCCTCATGATTCTGTCATGATTAATGAGCTGGGCAATACTGTGTAATCTCAGACTGCATGAACTCTTGAACTCAAACGCAAAATGGAGACCATCATAGAGCAATACGCTGCATTGCAAAGGAATGTGCTGCTGAGGACCAGAGAATATTCTTCATAAATTTGGACTCTAGACGGTCAGAGGTGCAGTAAATGGAATTCTGTATCTCTCCACTTAACATCAACATGGCAGCTTTATCGGCTCCTGAAGGCCAAATACCCTGTTCTTCCCCCAGAAGGATCGACGGCCTTGGTGAAGGAATTCATCTCCCCCATCTCATCTATCTACTGCTGTTGCCTAGCAACGTCAGACTTTACACACACACGGACAGAAACTGACAGAAACTTAACTTGTGTAATGACAATGACAATAAATCTCATATCATATCAAGTATCTCTAATGTACCTGAGCTGCTTAAGAGCCTATTGGGAACAACAAATCCAGACTACACAGCCCATTTCTAATGCCTGGCAGAAAATTGTTTAAAGGAGGCTTTTCTTTTGTCACAAACATCCTTAAGAGGCAGCAACTAGTGAAAAGAACTTCCAGAAAACCCAGCATATGTATCTTTATCCTTTAATATTAATTTCAGACAGCTAAGGTGGTGCTGAGATTTTACAGCATGTTTTTTTCTTGGCAGGAATCAGACTTAACTGCTGGCCTGAGTGCTAAAGTGCCCTAAACACAGATTTGAAGAAATGACCACAGACAGGATCCGGTCTACTTCATTTACCCCTGTACCTTTTACATAAAGCTCAAGTGCTACTCTCGGCTCACCTTCAAGTTCTTTGGGGACTTCTGGAGCCCACTGGACATCATCAGTAACAAACACATCATTGCAATATGTGTGTTTGTTCTTTGGAACAACGTATTATGTATTTAGTACATTGTGTATTTTTACATAATATATGTACAAAGATATCTTGAAATTATTGTGGGCTATCAAACACTTTTGCCACTTGAATTTCCTTCCAGAATTCACAACTGCTGATTGTCACATTTCACCTGCTCTAACAGATTGATTGTTACTTTATTGAGGTGGGGTGTACTAATTGTCTGCCTGGGTGGTTTCCATGCAAAACCAAGATGGTTCTGTAGGCACAGCATCAATGCAGGTTCCCAAACCTGACCTAACCTGAACAAAGCCAACGACATGAGTGAAAAACAGAAGTGCTTTGAAGGCTGACAGATACCAACCGTCCAACTTTATGCATTAAGCACTTTAAACAAACACAGTGGACAAAAGTGCTGTACAGAAAATAAAAATAGTCATAAAATGCATAATTCACATAAAATTGTAAACAAAGTACAACTAAAATAATCAAAAGCCACAAAACACGAATAAAAACTAGAAGCACTCAGAGAGTGCAAACCTCCGCCAAGGCCATAAGGTCACTGACCCTAAAGAGATTCACTCCTTGGCACAGTGATCTATTCAACAATTCAGTGTTACAACCAAAACTATGATACATACACTTTTCTTTCCTGTATATTTGACATCCTTGACCATGAAAACATACCACTAGAACTTGGAATCACTTTTATGTCTTTATTAGTTCAAAAGTTATTGTATAAAAACGATTTTTCGGTAATGGTGGTTTTCTTCTGGATCTAGCTCCATAACATTTGAAGCTACATCAAATCTGATGAGACCTTACTGAATCAGTACAGATTCAGCTACAATTTTGTGTTAGTTGTGCATGTCTAGCTTAATTTGTCGCCTCACACTGACACATTTTCTATTTTCCCTATATTTTTGCATATTCAGGACTTACGCGTAGCCAGGGGTGGGCTTGGATGGGCCTGGGCCCGCCCACTTGTCAGCCGGGCTGCCCCATCCAATGAGAAGGCTGAGTCGACACTCGACAGTCACCTGTTGTTGCCTCATTGTATTCCTATGATATGGTATTGCATTAGCACTGAGCGACAATTAATACATTTTGTCAAAAAAAATCTGGTTCATCTTCTGTGATTTTTATTAGTTCATTTTCAGAGTACAGTGGTCCCTCGCTATAACGCGGTTCACCTTTCGCGGCCTCGCAGTTTCGCGGATTTTTTTAGAGCAATTTTGCATGCTTTTTTTTATGCGCATCGTGTTCTGCGTCCTTATCAGGCGGGCTGGTCGCGGCACTGGTCGGCATCACTGCGATTGCTCTCACTGCCTCCGATGTGCTTTCTGCGGGATCGATTAAACGCAGCAGCGGGCCACTCACACCGCCCTCCTGTCTGCTGTGCGGAATTGCTCCAAATCTGGCAACAGGTCCAGAGACTACGCTTGCTGTTTTGATGTGGATGTTGACCGCAGCCGCAGAGCTCCGTGACCACCGAGAGAGGACTTGGATTCTTTGCGGGTCCCACATCCGTACCTCCGGAGGCAGTGAGCGAAGGGAGAGTACGCGCATTGTGTTCTGTGTGTGTCTGTTTATAATCTTCTCACACAGAAGAAAAAAGAGAGTGTTTACACAAGACAGAAAAGTGAGAAAATTTTAATGCCTGTTTGAGAAAAGTGTATAAAGTGTGTAGTGTGGGGTTTTACAGCCTTAAAACAACTATAATAATTGCAAAAAATAGCGCTGACTACTTTGCGGATTTCGCTGTTTTCTACTGTTAATCGGATAAAAACATCCACCAGAACATCCATGTTGACTCACAGACTGAATGCACTCTCTGTGCTTTCCCATGAAAGAGAACTGACCGAATCGTTGGACTATGATGACGTGATAAGTGAGTTCAACAAAAAACCCAGTCATCTCCTGCTGTAGCATTAAAAGGATTCATCAAATGTAAGTGTGAGACCATTAATTACTTTTTTCTTTTAAATAGGCCTAATTGTTAATATTATATTGCAACTGCCACGAATCATGTTGGTGTCCATTCTAATGGTTTTTAATTTGGCCGCCGAGCCATGGTTTCCATTGTTGATCAATTTTATAATTTGGCCGCTGAGCCAACCTGTTTTCATGTTGCGGATATATTTTGAATTTTTATTTTAAAGGACTTTACATGACTAAGCGTTGCATTGCTGCTTGCATTGTCCATGGGGTGCTTGTGTCTGACACTTTGCGTCTGTGTAACTGTGCACACAGCGTCTGTGCAGTTGGCTGAGATGTGTTCATCATTAAACTAATTCACTTTTGAAACGAATGAACGAATGAATCCTAAAATGTATGGGCAGCCAGTACAGTGAGGCTAAAATGGGGGAAATTTGCTTGTATTTACATGTACCCATTAAAAGATGGGCAACAGTGTTTTGTACCATCTGAAGATGGGCTATGGAGGACGCACTAACCCCCCACATATAGTGAATTACAGTAATCCAGCTGAGTAGTGACAAAGGCATGGATTTCCTTTTCAATTTATTTTCATTTATATAGCGCCAAATCACAACAAAGTTGCCTCCAGGCGCTTCACACAAGTAAAGTCAAACCTTACCAACCCCCCTTGCACACAGGTGACAGTGGTAAGGGAAAAACTCCCTCTGATGATTTGAGGAAGAAACCTCAAGCAGAAGAGACTCAAAGGGGTGACCCACGGCTTGGGCCATGTTACTGACACAATTTACAAAACAATTCACAAAACAAATATACAGGAAATGATGCAGGTGCACAGGACAGGAGGGTTTGCAGAAACAGACACCACACCCATCTCTGGATGGCATGGATCCTAGTGGTGCCACCAAATACCATCACTTCATTTTTCTTGTCACTAAAATGTTAAAAATTCAAAGCCATCCAGGCATTTATGTTGACAAGACACTTGACTAATGAAATGACAGTGTGCATCCTTCTTTTTAAGAGGCACATACATCTGACAGTCGTCCACATAAGTGTGGAAAGGAATACCATGCTGACTAATTATAGAACCAAGTAGGAAGATATAAAGAGAAAAAAAAGGAGAGGGCCTAGAACAGAGCCTTGCAGAACCCCACATGAGAGAGGACTAGAGAGGGACACAGAGTCACTAAGGCTGATACAGAATGTTTGGTCTGCCAAGTAAGACCTCAACCACTCCAGCACTATGCCCCTGATGCCCACCCACTGCTCCAAGCGAGAGATAAGGATTTCTTGGTCCACTGTGTCAAATGCAGAAGTTAAATCTATAAGCACAAGAATAACAATGCAAACAACACCTAAGAGATGGCTATTAATCCAAACCAGAGTCACGTCAGATTGCACTACATCCCCTGGCAAAAATTATGGAATCACCGGCCTCGGAGGATGTTCATTCAGTTGTTTAATTTTGTAGAAAAAAAAGCAGATCACAGACATGATACAAAACTAAAGTCATTTCAAATGGCAACTTTCTGGCTTTAAGAAACACTATAAGAAATAAGGAAAACAAATTGTGGCAGTCAGTAACGGTTACTTTTTTAGACCAAGCAGAGGGAAAAAAAATATGGAATCACTCAATTCTGAGGAAAAAATTATGGAATCATGAAAAACAAAGAACGCTCCAACACATCACTAGTATTTTGTTGCATCACCTCTGGCTTTTATAACAGCTTGCAGTCTCTGAGGCATGGACTTAATGAGTGACAAAGAGTACTCTTCATCAATCTGGCTCCAACTTTCTCTGATTGCTGTTGCCAGATCAGCTTTGCAGGTTGGAGCCTTGTCATGGACCATTTTCTTCAACTTCCAAAGATTTTCAATTGGATTAAGATCCGGACTATTTGCAGGCCATGACATTGACCCTATGTGTCTTTTTGCAAGGAATGTTTTCACAGTTTTTGCTCTATGGCAAGATGAATTATCATCTTGAAAAATGATTTCTTCATCCCCAAACATCCTTTCAATTGATGGGATAAGAAAAGTGTCCAAAATGTCAACATAAACTTGTGCATTTATTGATGATGTAATGACAGCCATCTCCCCAGTGCCTTTACCTGACATGCAGCCCCATATCATCAATGACTGTGGAAATTTACATGTTCTCTTCAGGCAGTCATCTTTATAAATCTCACTGGAAGGGCACCAAACAAAAGTTCCAGCATCATCACCTTGCCCAATGCAGATTCGAGATTCATCACTGAATATGACTTTCATCCAGTCATCCACAGTCCACAATTGCTTTTCCTTAGCCCATTGTAACCTTGTTTTTTTCTGTTTAGGTGTTAATGATGGCTTTCGTTTAGCGTTTCTGTATGTAAATCCCATTTCCTTTAGGTGGTTTCTTACAGTTCGGTCACAGACGTTGACTCCAGTTTCCTCCCATTCGTTCCTCATTTGTTTTGTTGTGCATTTTTGATTTTTGAGACATATTGCTTTAAGTTTTCTGTCTTGATGCTTTGATGTTTTCCTTGGTCTACCAGTATGTTTGCCTTTAACAACCTTCCCATGTTGTTTGTATTTGGTCCAGAGTTTAGACACAGCTGACTGTGAACAACCAACATCTTTTGCAACATTGCGTGATGATTTACCCTCTTTTAAGAGTTTGATAATCCTCTCCTTTGTTTCAATTGACATCTCTCGTGTTGGAGCCATGATTCATGTCAGTCCACTTGGTGCAACAGCTCTCCAAGGTGTGATCACTCCTTTTTAGATGCAGACTAACGAGCAGATCTGATTTGATGCAGGTGTTAGTTTTGGGGATGGAAATTTACAGGGTGATTCCATAATTTATTCCTCAGAATTGAGTGAGTCCATATTTTTTTCCCTCTGCTTGGTCTAAAAAAGTAACCGTTACTGACTGCCACAATTATTTTTCCTGATTTCTTATAGTGTTTCTTAAAGCCAGAAAGTTGCCATTTGAAATGACTTTAGTTTTGTGTCATGTCTGTGATCTGCTTTTTTTCTACAAAATTAAACAACTCAATGAACATCCTCCGAGGCCGGTGATTCCATAATTATTGCCAGGGGTTGTATTTGCAAGGTACTCTAACAACCCAAACACAGCCACTATTAGTGCTATTTTACGGATCACTTTGCGCATGCTTCTTATATCCACCCATATAATTACAAACACATAGATAAGTTAATTGTTCATCAGTGTGGCTCTGATGTGCAAATCACTCCATTGACAGTTCCCTGCATCACCTCTACGTGTCAGCGGTGGCACAATAACAGTGGAAACGTGCATATGCCAGCCAGGACTTTTGCGTGACGCACCGCACATTTCCAAGGTTATTTCACTTTAGATACATCTGAATGTGTGCATGGAGATGGACGTATGCCAGGTTTTTGTGCGTACACAAGCTTTATACATGAGTTTTTGTTTGCTAAATCCCAGACGTGCCTCAACACAGCTCATGTTAAGATTAACGTGGGCCAAGAGGGTGCAGGCTTTCTTTGCAACCACCCACTCCACCAGGTGATTTCACTGATTAACTGATTCCATCTGTAAATCAGTGAAATCACCTTCCTGGAATGAGATTGAGACCTCTGCTCTGGAGAAACATTCCTGTACTTTGATGCATTCACAACTTTGACTAGTCTGCCAGTTTTACCACTGACAGCTTCACTCCACTGCCAGATATTCTGTGGTTCGAAGGTGCCTGGTGTTCTCCAGACATTGCAGAATTGAAGCCATTTCTTCAGCTCAGTCTTCAGTTTAGTTTTGCTTTCATTGAGATTCAAGAGTCTGGTTTCTCATTTTACAAAGTTCAAGTGGCCTTTACTGAACAGAGGCTTTTGTCAAGTCACTCTGCCATAAAGCGCACACCACTGTTTGGAGCACAATGATTTGATTTGTCTGGTGTCTCTTATTTTCCTCTTGACAATGCCCCACAGAGTCTTATAAGAACTTTATTATCTACATGTGTTTTAAGAATTTTGAGTACTCATACAACCGTACAATACAAGACATTGACTTTGAAGATTATAACAACCTGAACCAAGACAAAACACTCTATGATCTTCCTCCTACACCCTCACCACTGAGGTCACTACTCTCAGACAAATATGTTTAGGATATCTCTGGGCTCTATGATGATATTGACATTTGATCATAAGTTCCATGGCACTATGATGAGTTTATACAGAGTCCACAAAGTTGAAGTTGTGACCATCTGATAACATGAGTTATGTTGCTTAAGAGAATGGTAATTACATTCTGAAGGTTTTACGATATTTCTGCTTGGGAATAAAATATGAATCTGCTGTTTTGCCTTGTTAGAAGTAACAATGTTTTATCTTCTCTCCATTGATCAAGAAGTACCTGCATTGGTCGCCTGGGGTAGAGAGGCCGTGAGAGAGATTTCCTGTCTTGAAAGATGGGTTTCTTTAATGTTTTGTTTCTGCCCAACAGGTTTTTCACTCACACACTCCTCAAAATCTTTTATATAAGTTATGCTTAGAAGTAAGCATAAATAGGTGGGAATGTTCTAAAATTTTTATTATGAACATGTGGAGGAGTGAAGTACAATTAGTTAAATGTACAGCTAATGTTAGCTTATCTCGCCAGCTGCATACCGTTTATCATAGTTAACAATATAGTCGCTTATGCTCTGTTTGGGAAGCTAATGTTAATACACACTTTTGTTTACATTTGTTGCTATATGTATTTGTTGATACTGTTACTGTAGGGTTAAACTACACTATTGTACTTTATACACTAGTTACCAACTTTGTTTAACCTTGTTGGCTAGCAAGGTACGATTGGCTTATTAATGGCTAATTTAATGGTAGTTCATCTAATTATAGTTAGCTTATTTTCATGATTTTTATTTTACATGGTATAGATTTTTTTTATGACACTTCAGTTTATGGGTTCTTTAATAGATATCAACATATAGTATCTAAGTTTGGGGTTTCCATTAGATAGCATATAGAATGTATTTTGTCTTGCTATAGTAAGCTAGCATGATAGATAGATAGATAGATAGATACCTAAAACATATTACATCAAATCTTCTGTATCTATATTAAAGTAACCATATTTATAGCTTAGCCTACTAGCTATAATTTAATTTTACTACTCATCTACTGACTAGGTATATGTATAATACAACCTACTCCTGTATGAATATTTAGGTTTTAGAAGCTAACACCTTTAATATTATGTAGTAACTATATTTCTTGTATATGTTGTTTATTACCCTTATTGTGTAAATATCACGTATATGCATGATGTCCATTTTCTTGAGCCGCTTGGATGGGTAGGGAGAGTTCCCACGGGATAAAAAAAGCTTTTCGAAATTTGCTCTCATCTGAAAAGAGGACTTTGGACCACTGATCAATGGTCCAGTTGTTTTTTCCATATGCCAGATATGATGCCTCTGACAGTGTCGTTCATGAGTGACATGACATGAGGAAAGCAAAACTTGTAGCCTATTTCCTGTATACATTTGTGCATTGTTGATGCACTGACTCTAGCCTTCGTTCACTCCTTTTCACCCTCCCCTCTTGATCTTGAATCAGCTTTAGGCACACGGATGCACTGTCAATACATTTTGTTTTTTGTTGTAAATTTTGTTTGTTATTGTTTTGGATTGTGTGCTGTGTGCTGAATAAATTCATTCATTCATTCATTTACTTGACAATGTTTTCTGGGCTTCAGTCATCCCCATTTCAGATTCAGAATCAGAATCACAATAGCCTTTATTTGCCAAGAATCTTCAAAGAATACCAGGAATTTGACTCCAGTTTGAACTGCACTCTCTCTGTACGAGCATATATAAATTAACATGAACCACAAAATAATTCCCAATAAAAATGTGCAATAGAAAATGTGCAAAGGATAAACAGACAAACAGATTGAAGTTGCACAAGAGGTATGAATTAATGAGTATTATGGCAGGTTAAATTGTTCATCAATGTGATGAAATTGTTCCTGTGTCTTTGTTTTGATGCACAGAGCTCTGTGATGTTGACTGGAGGGGAGTCATTTAAACACTGTGTGCCCAGGGTGTGAGGGGCCTGCAGAGATGCTACCAGCTCACTTCCTAGTCCTGGACCAGTATCCGGTTGTTAAGTGTGGTGTAACGCATCATGTGATATTCAACTTCCAGCTCCAAACAAAAAAGGCGCGCTGTCATTAACATTGAGAACTGCATTGAGATGCTCGGATCAGGCCGCACTTAAACCGTTGCACACGGACAACAGCATTAACATCGCAACATAAAACTCTTTGTATATTGTGCCTAAAACTCTCCTGGATATATTACTGGGTTTTTAGATGTTGTTACTGCGTTTGTTTTATGTAAAAATGCCAGAAGCTCAGGTTGTTTCTCTGTTATTTTCAGTGGGAGTTGCTGTGAGGTTGTCTGTCTGTCTGTTTTTCAGCAGGATAACTCAAAAAGTTTTGAATGGATTTTGATGAAATTTTGTGGAGTGGTTGGAAATGACAAGAGGAACAAGTGATTAAATTTTAGTGGTGATCTGGATCACGATCCGGATCCAGGAATTTTTTAAAGGATTCTTCACCATTGCGGGATAGGGGGAATTTTGACATTGTAGCGGAAAGCTGTGATCAAACAGCCAACATCTTAAGCTTGCTTTAAGATGAGGCCATTGGGTTTTTCAAAGAAAGATAAACTCCATACAGCAGGGCCTGGTATATCTCCAGGTGTCAAAGAGGAGACACTTTAAGCCCTGCTCAGCTTGGATCTGTCAACAAAACCCACCATATTCAGGATTTAAAACTCCCCCAAAGTGCATTCCACACGTAGCTTGAATTCTTATCAATTCCCCAAACCAGACGCAACTCAGCACACCTTTCACCGCTCTGCTAGATAAATATCAAATCTAACCATGGAACAAGAGTGACCCCTGTGGGATGATTTGGGAAGGACAGGATTGATTTCCTGCAAGACTCCAAACTCCTAACCTCATTTTTAAAAGGAAATTTCATTGTATTGTTGTAGCAAAAGAACAAAGAAAAAAAAGAGAAAAGGAAACATGTCACTCTTTTCTATTTATGCATGAAAGTATTATATGAATGCATCAAAGTATTTTTATTTTGCATTTTATTTTGCATTATTTTCATGCATATTTATGCATGAAAGTATATATATTATATTATATATATATAATATATATATTATTATTCTGACCACGTGACGGCGCCCTGGTATTCTGGTGCTCCCTGTTTTGTCTGTTTTTGTGCATAAATCGTGTGTCATCGTGCTCCTACACCTGCTAGGAGCTTCTAAACATCAGATCATTAACACCCACGGACATTACGCCAGTTTTTTTAGTGCCTGCAGCTGAACTGGTGCACTTTTTGGCCAAAAGAGTGAGACGCCGGCGGAGAGGAAAACGGGCTGGAGCTCTCGTGCGCCTCAGACTAAGGGGCACGCGCACGCCCCTACCTGGGATATTTCTCTCCAACGTCCGCTCACTCGGCAACAAGATGGATGAGCTGGCACTGCTGATGAAGAAGAATAGAGATTTCTCCTCATCTTGTGTACTGTGCTTCACGGAGACGTGGTTAAATGCACAGACACCGGAGTGCGCGCTCCAACTAGAAGGATTCCAACTCCTCCACGCAGACAGAGACCGAGCACTCTCTGGTGGAAAAACAAGAGGTGGAGGACTCTGCTTCTATATCAACAACGCCTGGTGCTCCGATGTGACTGTGATTTCCCAACACTTCTCTCCCTCTCTGGAATATCTCCTCATAAACGGCAGACCGTTCTACTCTCCACGTGAGTTTAACTCCTTCATACTTTGCTCTGTGTATATTCCACCGAGCACGGACGTGCACAAGGCCGAGCGCGCGCTCGCGGATCAGATTATGAGCGTGGAGAGAGACTTTCTGGACTCCTTTGTTATAATTCTCGGCGATTTTAACAAAGGGAATCTCAGTCAGGAATTACCAAAATACAAACAGTTTGTTAAATCCCCGACCAGAGAAGGGAGCATGTTAGATCATTGTTACACGACAGTGAGTGGCGCCTACCGCGCAGTGGCCTGTGCAGCTTTGGGACTCTCAGATCACGTGATGGTCCACTTGATCTCCACGTACAGACAGAGACTAAAACTCTCTAAACCTGTTGTGAGGACATCTAAAGTGTGGAGCAATGAAGCTGTAGAGGACCTACACGCGTGCTTGGGCACTGTGGATTGGGATATGTTTGAGGCTTCAACAGACAGTCTAGATGACTACACGGACACTGTGACATCATATATTCATTTCTGTGAAGACAGCATCATCCCACAGCGCACCAGGGTGAGATATAACAATGACAAGCCCTGGTTCACACCTAAACTCCAGCAGCTCTGTCAGCAGAAAGAGGTGGCTTTCAGAGAAGGAGACAGAGACAGCTATAGAGGTGCAAAGTACAGATTTAGCAAGGAGGTGGCAAAGGCTAAATCCATGTACAGTTCACGTCTGCAGCAAAGGTTCTCTGCCAATGACTCGGCCTCTGTGTGGAGGGGGTTGAAAGAGATTACCAACTACAAGCCCAAAGCACCTCATTCTATTGACGACCTGAAGCTGGCCAACGACCTGAACGTCTTCTATTCATGTTTTGAAGACAAGGACTCACACCTCCCCACCCCCCACACAACTGGATATTCAAACACTCTGGACCTCCCCCTCTCACCGCTGCCCTCCCCCTCCTCCTGCTGCCCTCTCGGTCCAAGAGGAGGATGTGAGAAGACGTTTCAAAAGGCTGAATCCACGTAAGGCCCTGGGCCCAGACTGTGTCTCTCCTGCCACCCTGAGACACTGCGCTGATGAGGTGGCCCCAGTCTTCACGGGGATCTTCAACACCTCCCTGGAGTCATGCCATGTTCCAGTCTGTTTCAAGTCCTCCATCATAGTTCCAGTCCCCAAGAAACCACGCGTCACTGGACTTAATGACTACAGGCCTGTGGCTCTCACGTCTGTAGTCATGAAGACCTTTGAACACCTGGTTTTATCCCACCTGAAGTCCATCACCGACCCCCTCCTGGACCCCCTGCAGTTTGCCTACAGAGCCAACAGGTCTGTAGATGACGCCATAAACCTGGCCCTGCACTCCATCCTGCAGCACCTGGACTCCCCAGGAACCTACGCTAGGATCCTGTTTGTGGACTTCAGCTCTGCATTCAACACCATCCTTCCGGCTTTGCTCCAGGACAAGCTTTCTCTGCTCCATGTGCCCGACTCCACCTGCAGGTGGATCACAGACTTCCTGACGGACCGGAGTCAGCGTATGAGGCTGGGAAAGAATGTCTCGAACACTCGGGCTCTCAGCACAGGATCTCCACAGGGCTGTGTCCTTTCCCTCTGCTCTTCTTCCTGTACACTAACTGCTGCACCTCCAGCCATGACTCCGTAAAGCTCATCAAGTTTGCGGACGACACCACCCTCATCGGACTCATTTCGGATGGGGATGAGTCTGCCTACAGGAGGGAGGTGGACTGGCTGGTGATCTGGTGCAGCAGCAACAACTTGGAGCTCAACGCCCATAAAACAGTGGAGATGGTCGTGGACTTCAGGAAAACCAAAGCCCCCCCCGCCGTCCCTCGCCCTCACCAACAGCCCCATTACCACTGTGGACTGTCACCACTTCCTTGGCACCACCATCACCCAGGACCTCAAGTGGGAGTCAACCATCAGCTCCCTCATCAAGAAGGCCCAGCAGAGGATGTACTTACTGCAGCAGCTGAAGAAGGCCAAGCTGCCTGTCCAGCTGATGGTGCAGTTCTACACGGCCATCATCGAGTCCATCCTCTGCTCCTCCATCACGGTGTGGTACACCGGGGCACAGCCAGGGACAGACACAGACTGCAGTGCATTGTGGCCTCTGTATCGGCTGTAGCCTTCCATCTCTCCGCGACCTGCACGTCTCCAGGACTCTGGGCTGAGCAGGTCGGATCACAGCCGACCCTTCTCACCCTGCACGCAGTCTATTCAAACCACTCCCTTCGGGCAGGAGGCTACGGTCCATCCAGACCAGAACCTCCTGCCATAAGAACAGTTTCTTCCCCTCTGCCATTAGAATCATGAACACTTCATAACTCAGTCACCTTAACATTAACTCTGTCACTTTATCATTTTAAATTGGGACACTTTAGACAATGTACTTTGGTTTTTAATTGCACTCCTCCCACTGCACTGTTTTTCTGTTGCACACAGTCTTTCATATTTTATCTTATATTTTATCTTATTTTAGCACATATTTTATATTTTATCTTAGCATTTTATATTGCTCTCTTCTTAATGTTGCACCATTATATCAAAGCAAATTCCTAGTCTGTGAATCCTGTTCATTGGCAATGGCAATAAACTTCTTTTGATTCTGATTCTGATATTTGACATGTTATACTCTGTTCATTGTGGAATGTTTACTTAGTGTGTTCTTATATATATGTGTGTGTGTGTGGTGTATAATTCCAGGTAAACCAGTTACAAGATTTATTCTGCAGGACTTGGTTTGGTTTAAAAGCGGAATGTTGGAACCACGCTGATTTATATATATATATATATATATATATAAAAACTAGACAAAGGAAACTCCAGAAACTATGTTACTCAGAATTCTTGGGGGCGGAGCTTATTAAACCTTTAAAAGAGCTCATGCCCAGGAATTCGCTCTCTTACTCTTACTCTCCTCTCTGCTCTTATGCTTTTCTCTCTTCTTTTCCTTGGATTTAAAGACACTGCCTCGGCCGTCAAGATTCATGACCCTTTGTCTAAAGCCACGTGCTACTTAAGACTCATTCTTGTTTGGCGCACCGACAAGAATTTACTTTATTTTTCCGACAGATAACTTTTGCAACCTTTGTCAAGTTAAACGCGCCGACGCATGTAACGTCCTTTTTCGAATTTTCAAATTAAAGCCTTTAAATTCCCTTCACGAACATTTTTCTTCTAAAGTCAGCTGTTTTTGCACTGAATTCTGATTCAACCAAGCTTCCAAAAAGATGACAACAAAAGACGAATTTTTGATTTTTGATAGAGAATAAAGATGCTCAAACCTTTATTCTGACAAGCCAGATGCCAGAGCACTGCAGAGAAAAACATGCAGGTCAGCTGAGACGTTCAACAGTGACTTGAACTGCCGCCGCGAAACCACAGCATAATAGCAGAATTCATCCCTGCCACTGACGAGACTGAGTGGGTCGGACCTGCAGAGCCTCTTTTTCAAGGTCCCTGATGAAGCTGTGTGGCGGACAGGGTGTCGACTGAACCAGACGATTCCAGCATCAGACCTCATGGAGACCCGCTGCATTGCGCAAAGTAAGACCGGGCTAAGTTGTCAGATAAACAGAGTGGCTTTATTTAACTCTATTCAAAATCATTAATCTTCTCTCAGATTAACAAATACCAAAGTAAATTACCTATTAAATTAGGACGAATCTTACTCCTAAAACTCCCACTACAAAACCAAACTATCAGAACATCATATAATCATTGCTCATTGACGGTTGTAATCATTAAATTGATCACTGTGATATGTCCTGTTATTTAACTCCTGCCAGGGTTAAATAAATATCTTAAACATGTGAAGTTGTCTGTGATTTTTGTATGGTTTTACAGAGGTGTCGGATCTGACCTGCGGAGCTTATCCTTTAGCAACGGAGACTGATTAATTAAATTGAGACTAATCAATTAATGAATGTTTAAACTAGAAAGTACTTATACTTTGAAATAAGTGGTGCCCTGAGATAAAATTATCCACAAGTGATAATTTTCAATATTCCAAAACATTATTATATTCATCCTGTGACTCTTTTCCATACAGTATATTGGTGCCCCATGTGAGGCGCACTTATCAGGTCTGAACCTCTGTGAGTCATACAGAAAATACAGTCAATTAAGTTGGAAGCATATACAGCAACTTAATCTGTCTTTATTCAACTGTGTGCGTGTGTATGAGAGAGAAAAAGAAAAAGAGGGAAAAGAAAGCGCTGTGTTATTTTCACATGAGAAATTCATGTTAATGTGAGGCCTCTGTGACAGTTAAATTCTGTGAGTTTCCAGATTTAAACTGCTCACCCGGATACATATTGCAAAATTGCGAGATTCCAATTATTGTAATCACTGTATTCGTGACTCCAAGGGACTAGTTAAATTAGCTCCTTAACCAGTCACAAAACTTGTGAGTCAGTCAGCACGTTGTGCTCTGATTGTTCAGCCAAGGTTTGCCTGAGCTGAGATTCTGATGTTACACTGAGCCTATAGTCCAGAAAGGATTGCCAGTGGTTGCTTCCCTGACTCAGGAGATGTCCTGGTCAAAGCTTGAGAAAAGGGAGGGAGGGGGACCCCCGTGTCCACCAGCTTGTGTTTTAAAAGTGCTGTATTGTTCCACAGGACCGCCGAGTCCGCCATTTTGTGAAGAAAAACAAGCACGTTTTTAAGAATTTATTGCTGTTGAGTGGAAAGGTTTGAAGAGAAGCGTTGCCTGCTTCAAACCCCCTCTGTGTGCGAATTACGTCACGACACGCCGACGTCACGACGTCATCAACAGCTTGACGCACTGCCGTCACACTGCGCTACGTCACACGCACGACGTAAACAGTCGCCATCTTAGCACCCACTCGGAACGGCTTAGCAGCCACGAGCGGTGTTGAAAATCATAACAATTTGTTTCATTAAGCATTACTTGGTGAACCAAGCTGCTTCTAACGGTCACTAACTGCATGAAACCTGCATGTTAATCAGTCCGTGTAATTTCGTTCAATCAATTTCCGCTGTCCGTGAGACGCACGACAGTACGGGCCTGCTAACAGAGCACTAACATGCACTAGCTTCTACAGCCATGCTAACGGCCCTTAACTCAGCTTGAACACTAATCAGCCATCGGAAAGCCGGAGGCAATAGCGTGCTAACAGGCCGTTAGCTGCTCTCAAACGCCGAAGCTCCGATCATTGAATTAACCCAGGTGCTAACCACCGCAGCTAATGCGCCTGACCATTTAGCCTAGCTTCCGCTAACAACATAACCGCATGCTACAATAACTGGATAGTCCGCCGACTGCTGGTAACTAGCCTGTACTGCATGTAAATAATTTCCAGCGACTTTTTAACTTTTTCCTACCACTTAAAAGAATAACTACTAACTGAAACATTTATTATCAAGTCTTATATTGCATATTTTTTCTTTTTAAACTCTTTTAAGTCGCTCCTCCAATTCTAATTGGAAATACTAATCTTTTATTCCACTGTCTTGATACTAATCAAGTACATACATATTTAATCCTGTTGTTTTCACAACTAGCTAATGAACTTTACAGTTTCAATCCTATTTAATTAGGATTAATCAGGAGATCATTTAATAACAATAAAGAAAAAAAATGTATTCTTTATAACATTCCTACCTCATTAAGAACACCTCCTTCAGGAGTGATTCCTTTTTAAAGTGAAAGCGCTGAAGCTTTACCAAAGTGTAAACCATAGCAATTCCAAACAGAGAATATTGGTGTTACATCACAATAACTAAACAAAGAAAGTTATACTTGTGTGTACATAACACAACGAATAACACTCCTCAATATTTTCATTTTGCATTCGTGTGAATTCTCCACTGCTGGTTTCACCTGCAGTTAACTTGCTAATCCCTTTCACACTTCTGCAGCTGGATCATCTTTAAATATTTTTATTATCGCTTATCTTGTTATTTTGTTGTCAATTCTTTATTGTTTTGTGTCTGGTGAATGCTGTTTAACCGTCATCCCAGAAAGCCAACATGGCCATGCCCAGTGACAACAAACCAAGAACTTCTACCGACCTGGAAAGCCAAGGTCGTAGCTTTGTGAGGTGAGCTTTTAGAAGAGGTCTTATCCGACCTGACCGCCGAAATATTGCCTGGCTACTTGCATGACATGCAACAAGCCACGTGCAAAGGCATAGTTGCTGAAATGTCTGAACTCATCAGTCAGACATTAGCAGCAACTGTGGAAAAGAAAAACCTGGCTACAGTGCTGGGCAAGTTAGCCATTGCCACTGCCCTGAAGCTCAAAAATGTGGAATCACTCATGGACAAATCACTTCTTTCTATAAAAAAGCAGAAGGAACAAAATGTCGAATTGCGCGAGGAGAATAAACTCCTGAGACAGCAATTACAGGAAAAACAACAGGCTTTGACCCTTGCTGAAGAAAAATTGGAAGACCTACAGGCTTCCCCAAATCAGTCCGATGAATCAGATACTGCATCTGATCCTGGAACTAAAGCCCAAACCTTACTCCTGAAAGAAACTATTCAGGAACATGACAATGAAATTAAGGAGTTACAAGCTGAACTTAGCTCCGTGCATCAAGAACAAGGAGAAGCTCATGATTTACTCCAACAGGTGTATGGTGAGCTTAAAACATTGACGAGTCATGCTGGTGCTGAGACGTCTGATAGATACACTAACACTTTTAGACGATACTCGAGAACGAAATGAGCACCTCAATGCTGAAGTGCAATCATTAACGCGCGAACGACAATTACACTCCCAATCACCGGGAGACCCTGAACAAAAAGTCATGTGGAAAAGCGGAACGCAAACGTTCACCACCACAAACCACAAGGAAGTGCATCAGGACCTATGTCGCATCCTCAGGAGTTCCAACCTCCTTATCATGGGTATTGAGAGACACCACCTCTCCTTCCCACTCAGATGCGTCCTACCACAGTCCTTAATGACAGAGAGCTTGACAAGATTGCACGGCTTATTAAACATTTTGAGCCAACTCCAGGAGGCTCCCCCGACACATGTGCATATTTAAACGACATACGCTAATACCTCAGGGATTTCACTCATGCTACCGGTGAACATTACATCTACCTCATCAAGCGAACTTACAGCCGCGAGGTCAGCCGGGTCATTGAGCGCCAACCCGCGGAGGTACAGCAAGACTTTGCTAAACTTAGCTTAGCATTAGAAAAAGAATATTCGGATCACTCCGTTCGGACAGGCCTAGCTGCCGCTATGGCCGTCAAACAAGGCAAGCGCGAACCACCCCAACAATACTACAACAGGCTTCTCTATACCTGTTTCTGCACCTGAAATGAACCAGGTATGGAAGAGGGCCTTAATTTTAAAACATTGTTTCTTGAGAACCTCCACCCTCACACGAGCCATCATCTGGGAATCCTGGGAGATCCCAATGAGGCTCCCATACAGTACCTGCGTGACCTTGCCACGAAAGGTTTCGCAGAACAAATTAAGAGAGAGGGTAAATCCGAGGACAAAATGATCCTCAGCCTTGAAGCACCTAGGCCTACCCTCGAGCTTGAAGGCACCTCCGGGGGGTCATTTAATCCTCATACTGGCTCTCCACCACCTCCTTCCGACAGATGAAACCATCTGTCAGAAGCCGACCCAAGGATCGAGGTGGACCACGAGCAAAACCGCAGTGGTCCCCACAAAACCAAAGTGACTTCAGAACCAGAGAGGGGTCCGAAACTGCTGAAAATCAGGGAAATAAGTTCAAACCCAGACAGTGGGAGAAGCCCACCACATGGGAAGATCACCCCGATGACCGACGTGAGTACCCAAGTGACTGAGCCCAAGGATGGCAGGGTTCCAGACACCCACATCAGGGACCACCTGGACGCAACAATAAGAGCACTTGGAACCGAGACTCCAGAGAAAGAGACCGGTCTAAGCACTCAGGTAAGTATGTGGACTCAAGCCTCCACCAAGAAATCTGGAAGATCATGAAAGGCCTCCTCCAGGAATTTGAGGACGAAAAGGCCAAAAAGAAAGCTAACGTGCTGTGTGTAAACTGCATAGCTCCAACCACCCACCCGGTGTCTTCACAAACTCCGCCAGAGGTGTCTGAGGAAGACCTATACCGGAGTGTAGCCTGTTAGCCTGTTAGCGTCACCATCTCAGGATCCACATCCTGAGACACTGTACCTTTCAGATGGGGACCAAGAACCAGGAGAGACCAAGTCTGGTCCTCCCAGTGCCATCTTGGTAGTCCAGGTTGATCAGGACCAGAGATCACGCGCTGATCCAGCGTCCGTTATAACTGGACAACCACCCATGCGAAAATTCTTAGGCAACCTCTCTGAGAAGGGGATTGCAAATAAATTTTATTTGTCCTTAATCCTGGAAAACTCACTACGACATGAGGCTCTTCTGGACATTGCTGCCAATGTCACCTTAATGTCTACCTCACTGTACAAACACCTGCAGGTAGCAGCACGGCAGGCCAACAGAAACCTCAAACTATCGCCGTGTTCGTTGGAGAACCAGCCCTACACGAACAACCCGGCAAGTTTGTCCTCAATGACTCTGGTCAACATCACTGTCGGACCCATGAGTCTGGTACACCCCGTGTACATATCAGCACTCGATACCATTCCCTTCCTCATAGGGAAAGATTTTCTCAACCAATTTGAACCCCTCATCGATTTCAAACAGTGAAAACTGTGGGCACAGGTCCGTCACACTCACCCGCCTGAGGTGACTCATCCGGCAAAGCCCCAATGTTATGCCATTGAGATCCAAGATGATACAGAACCCCCACTCGACACGGTCACAGCGGAGAATGCTTCATGGACCCCAGATGCACTGCTGGCCGAGAAGGACACTTTCCTCTGTAAGGTCAGAGGACAATAATGTGAGTGAGTACTGCCCTCTGGTAGTAGATGGTCTCCATTTGGAAAACACACACACTGCTGACGTAGCTCTGGCTCTTTGGGCCGAAAGATCAGCTATTAGTCAAAGTCTGTTTGACTCATTGAGCAAATCCAATCCAGACATTTTATACGTGAAAAAACCTTTCCGTTTTCCAAAGGACTCTCTACCTCAGGCCGTACTCAAGGCAACTGGAATCTGCACACTCAAAATGCACTGGAACCGACGAGAATTGAGCCACTTATTCTTAGTCGTTCCAAACTTACCACGCTCTGTCTACATAGGAGGTGACCTCCTTGTCCGATTGGAGGTGCAGGTTGACAGAGTCAATCAGGTCCTCTGGTCCTTGACCAGAGCATGCGATGACCCCGCTTACTCCGATCCGGAGTATCTAAGATCTGAACAATTGATCCCTGATGCATGTCAGGTAGTGAGTGATGGTCACATCACGATACTCGCAAACCTGAAAAATGTACCACTCCACCTCGTGATACGTCCAGGACAACGGCTCCAACACTCACAGGCAGTCTTCCAGCCATCCCAGCTCTTCACCAAACTGGGACTATCTCTGGAAGCCACTCCACTTCTGAGCCTAGGAAGTCGGACAACTCGCTTGATGGTGCATAACAACACTGGTGAAGATATCCGGATTCCCAAAGCCACCCCGCTGGGTTGGTTAATCAGCACTGAATTCCAGGACTTTGAGCTGAACATCCCAGTTCTTGGCCAAGTCCCTCCATCACTGCTTCCCTGTTCACAACGGGGGGTTGTTTTTTCCAAACCCTCAGGAGCAATCGTTGTATTTCCAGCAAACATCTCCGAGGAAGACACTGTCAGCAGAATAGACCTTGATGACAGTGACCACATGGTCCTCCAGACCCTTACAGTCCTCACGGTTGACTCTAAAAACAAAATGAATGCTGGAAATGACACTGAACCAGCTCTGAACCTTAACCCAGGTTCTGATTCTGAATTTGCATCTCAGATAGAACAAGTCGTAGCAGCAGCAGATGCCTTAAAGAATGATGAGGAACGAGGACGTCTAAGAGACCTACTCTATAAATACAGAGCGTCCTTTGCTAATGATTTGTTGGATTGTGGACTCACCCACATCCACTCTGTGTGCATCCCAACTCCTCCAAATGCACCGTCCGCCTTTGTGCGACAGTACAAAATTCCTCTGGCATCCTATGAACCCATACAGCCTATCATAGATGACCTATTGGAAAAAGGGATCATAAGACCGTGCAACAGCACCTATTCAGCCCCTGTATGGCCGGTAATCAAACCAAACGGTAAGTGGAGACTTACCATCAATTACCGCAAACTCAACCAACAGGTGTTGCTATCTCGATGGCCGATGACTCGGTTAGAGCAGGAACTTCCTAAAGTAAAAGACGCAAAATACTTTTCCATGCTCGAAGTGGCCTCCGGGTTCTGGACAATCCCTGTCCATGAAGACGATCAACACAAACTGGCATTCACCTTCGCCAACCGCCAGTACACTTTCACCAGGTGCCCATTTGGCTATGCCAACTCACCTGCAGAATTTAACATCTTCTTGAACAAGGCGTGCCCCGATGCAAACGAGCGAGGCACCCTTATCTATGTTGACGATGTCCTAATGCGAAACCCAACATTAGACACACATTTGGATGAGATAGACCGCATCCTGAGCCAACTCACGATGCTGGTGCAAAAATCTCACTTTCAAAGTGTCAATGGTGTCAGACCAAGGTCAACTATGTGGGCCTCCTTGTCGGACCAGACGGAGTGCCACCACAAGTTGGACGAGTCCAAGGGATCACCAACATCAAAACGCCTACGAACCTAACAGAACTGCGCAGCTTTCTGGGAGTGGGCAACTACTCCCACCAATTCATTGAAAACTATGCAGATTTGGCGAAACCACTGACAGACCTGCTCAAAATTGATACGCCGTTCCTATGGGGTGAACCACAAGAACAGGCCATGCAGGCTCTGAAAGACAAACTGTGCTCAGCCCCATGCCTAGCATACCCTGATTGTAGCAAGGAATTGCTCCTAGAGGTGGGATTCTCCAATCAATGCCTAAGCGTGGGACTGTACCAGATGTACGACAAAGATAGTTGAGTGGTCGCATACGCGAGCAAAACGCTACAACCGCCGGAACTTAAATTCAGTGACTGTGAAAAAGCCCTACTAGCAACAGTCTGGGCTGTGAAACATTTCGCCAACTATCTGGGTGGACAAAAAGTCATTGTAGAAACCAATCACCAACCAGTGACATTCCTTAACAGTCAAAGACTGCAAGAAGGTGTAGTAACAAACTCACGAGTTGCCTCGTGGATGATGGCACTGCAAAGCTTTGACATGGAGGTGCGGTAAGCACAAGACCACAAAACTCCCCTAGGCAAAGGGTTAGCTGCTTGCCAGCACTGCACCAAAGACACATCAGCTGCAAACCCGTTTAATGAAGATGTGTCACCACTCGACTCCCCTAATCACCACTACTTCGACCACAATGCCTGCCAAGGCATGATCACTGCGTACGTGGACGGCTGCTCATTTCATCATGAAACAGTCGCTCGGGCAGGAATGGGGGTCGCGTGGATTGACAACACACCACATGAGCCACAAAAATTCCAGCTGGGACCACAGTCCTCTCAGTATGCCGAAATTGCGGGCATACTCATAACATGCCAGTTTGCTGTGGCGCAAAATGTCAAGACATTTGTGCTATGCACAGATTCGAACTATGCACGCCTTAGCTTTCTGTGCCATCTACCCTGCTGAAAATGCAATAGTTTCATGACCTCCAACAAGAAATTGGTCAAACATAAAGAACTGTTTGCGGCTTGTGATCACCTCATAACCATGCACGACCTCCAGATATACTGGAAAAAGGTCAGAGGTCACTCCCGCACACCAGGTCAAGACAAAGAATTTAATGACTTGGCTGACACACTAGCCAAGCAAGGTGCTCTAGACGGCACGCCATCGGCATTTGACGAGGCACTTTTGCCCCACCCACCCACCTATGCTGTATCAGTGATGACTCGTGCCAGGACTGCTGCCACAGACCCTGCCACAGCCCCCGTCCCCACAACAGCCTCGGTCGCTCCAGCTTTCTCTGACTCCGACCTGGCTTCACTCCAGGCTCTGGATCCGGCCATAAACAAAATGGTGCTACACCTCACTGATCCTCAAGTTCATCCACTCACTGAGGATGATTTTGCTTCCATCCCTGACTTGAGACAGCTGTACCACGCCCGAGAAAACCTACAAGTGCTCTGTGGCATCTTGTTCTATGCTTCCGAGGATCTCTCTTCACCTGCGTTAGTGGTTCCTCGTAACCACCGGGGGGTGATGTTGATGCACGGACACGATTCAGCATGCGCAGGTCACAGAGGAACGAAAGCAACATACAATGCGAAACTAAAGGTGGCATATTGGCCAAAAATGCAGAAGGATGTAAGCGATTACATCAAAGGCTGCTTGGTCTGTTGCCAATTCCAACCTGTGAACCTGATTCACAGAGCTCCCTTACAAAAAAGAGGTATTTCCTTCCCTTGGTCAGATCTACAAATCGACTGGGTAGGACCCCTCACGAAGTCTGCAAGAGGAAACAAATATTTCCTCACTGTCACATGTGACTTCACCAAATGGCTGGAATGTCTACCGGCTCCGAACGATACAGCCTTGACGACAGCCTATTTGTTGATGAATCACATCTTTTCACGATTTGGACTACCTATCCACATAAACTCGGATAGAGGCACCCACTTCACCAGTGAAGTCATGCAACAGCTCTGGCAAGTGCTGGGGGTAAAGGCAAACTTCCACATCAGCCACCACCCTCAGTCGTCAGGACAGGTGGAAAGGGCAAACCGAACTGTGGTGACCATCCTGCCCAAATATGTGGCAGACAACCACAGAGACTGGGATGTGAAACTTCCCCTGGTCCTCATGGCCATCCAGGTGACCGATCACAAATCGACGGGGTCCCCTTTTCAATTGATGACAGGCCGTCAAATGATGCTCCCCCTCCACCTGCTATACCAGCCAGGGGAGGCAAACATTGCAACAGCGTATATGGCTCAACAATACATGACTGACCTGACTGAACATCTGAAAGCCACCTTCTCCTTTGCTCAAAAACACTTGAACAAAAGTGCAGAAGGTCGAAAAGCCTACTATGACCAGAAGGCATCCCGCCATGAGATACAACTGGGGGACAAGGTTTGGTACTACTCATTCGGGCAACCCAGCCAGAAAACAACCAGGTTAACTCACAAGTTGCTACCCTGTTGGACCGGACCGTATTTGGTGACTGACAAACTCTCTGCCGTCGTATACCAAATCAAGGTCAGCAAGGGTCAAAGAGAACCAGTTTTCAAGTGGGTACACCGCAACCAAATTAAGCCGCTCAAAAACCCCATGGGACTCGACGGGGACGTCACAGTCGCCGACAGAACTTAAAACCACTCATTAGGTCGAGAAGACACAAAGAAGGAATATCGACACTGCCGTGTCCCAAACAATCGAATCACACCGACCGAGACAAATTAAGAAAATAACTTTAACTTCCAACAGGACAAATAAAACAACTCAGGTGATCTCACCAGCACCACCGTAGTGGGGGTGAACCACCACGTGAATTCCGGCCTCAACATCAAAAAGAAAAAGAGGCGACAGCCTCACACTCTATTTAAGAATCAGTCAGATAGCTTAATCTCTGTGCTATAAGCCAGAAAAGCAAAAGAAA
Source organism: Thalassophryne amazonica (assembly GCF_902500255.1). NCBI lineage: Eukaryota > Metazoa > Chordata > Actinopteri > Batrachoidiformes > Batrachoididae > Thalassophryne > Thalassophryne amazonica. Next base: position 91,799,319 of record NC_047113.1, on the reverse strand, counting down.
ATCTCTGACCACTTTAAGACAAATTTCTAACCATGTTTGTTGTGTTTGCCAGGATGACCTGGCTCGTGACCCTGCTGCACCTCAGCGCAACCATCGGCAACAGCTCCCCAGACGTGGTTGAATTCGGACCAGAATCGGGCATCGTCCTGAAGGACCAGCCCGGCTTATTGATAACAAACTGCCGCCTGCACACACAGAGGGTGTTCGTCAGGCTCGACCCCACAGAAGTGTACAGGGCCAACTTCGCCAGCAGTACAGTGAACCTGGTCTCCTGGGCAGGTAGCTGGTGGACCAAGTCTGTCCTGAAGCATGCTGAGGCAGACATAGTCCACATGCTACGCCAGATGGAGAAGTTCACGGTAATGCAAGCAGAACTGAGTGGACTTAACAAAAGAGAGAAGACGTTCATTGGAGGTCTGCTAATGGCAGCCTCAGCTGTAGGATCCCTCTTCAGTTTTGGCTTATCAGCAGTTAACACCGTCACACTATCAACAGTAAAGAGACACGTTAACGAGTTCCAAGAGTTAATCCCTGAAATACAGGCTCAACTTAACATACAGAGAGAAGGTCTTGAGACCATCGGACAAACCGTACGAGACACCGTGGTAATCCTTAACACCCATATCAACGTGCTCAAAAGGACCGTGGGCGTAACTGACCAACTAACGTCAGTGTTGCAGCAAGACTATGCACACACACAGATGTTGAATATGCTCATGGCAGACATGACCAGGGACGTCGGATCTTCCATTGACAGACTCCCTTTAACCCTGGTCCACCAACTTCTTGAGTCCGCAACTCGTAGTCTAGTCACGCCGCTACAAGCTCACCTCACGTATGCATTGGGAAGCTCAATCCCAATCTATGTAGATCCAGAGGATCTTGAAATGGCGTTTCTAATTAACTTACCGATTGTCACTACTGAAAACATCTACAGGCTCAAAAGTGTCGTGAACGTAGGTCTCTGGGAAGGAGACAATCACCTTAAGATCCACACACCTCCCATAGTGGCTTTCAACAACACTAATCGTGAGCTATACTTAGTGCCGAATCTCAAAATGTGCACTGTCACAAAAGACATCCATTATTTGTGTCCCAGCAAACCGTTCATTCGAGATGACACTGCCGGCATCTGCGGTCTCAAAACACTTACTGGGACAAATCGTTGTCCACCGACCATCACACCGTTCCACCAAGTCACGGACATTCAGGTAGAGATAGTGGGACAATGCTGGTTAGTCAACACCCCCGAACAATCAGCCCTACTAGTGTACGATCGTCATGACACATCGACTCGTATCGAACTTCCGCGGAAAATCTTGTGGGTCACGGTACCCGAAAATGCCCTGCTCCATATTGGAGAGGTATCTCTCTATCACCTGCATCCTGACCAATACGAAGGAGCCATCGAAGTGTTTGACTTTTACAATCAAACCGCTATCGAAATAGACCAACAGACTCTGGAGAAAATCCAGTATGAGGGTTCTCAAGTCATCAATGTGGCCCCAATAGATAAAACTTTGAAAGAGATTCGAAATCAAGATCTCAAAACCTACCAAGCCCTATCGTATGCTTGGTCTACTCCTGACACACTGTTGTTTGTAGCCACAATCGTTGGTTACTTGACTACCCTCCGCTTAGCTCTATGGGCGCACAGATACGCCAATACCCTTCAGAAAGGTATAACCAGGTGTTCTCAAGCCCTCGCCAGACTAGCCCGAAGAAAATGACGTGCGGCCGAATCGTCTGACGATATTGAAGCTAACCCAAATTTAGAATGAGAACACAAAGCCAACCAGGTATCGGAGCTACTAAATTTGGAGTAGCTAAACATGCTGTGAATAATGTGAATAATTAGGCAAATGTAGGATGTGGTACCATAGTTGAACCACTTTAGCATGTAGTAGTCACCCTAAGCCACTCTGCTAGTCTGACAATAACCCTCCTCAACCTCACCACCAGTGGAAGATATCACCCACCGACCGTCACAGCGTTCCTCGTCTTGGCGATTCAACGTTGGAGACCCAAAGTCGAATCGAGTGGGGGAATGTAGCTGTGATCAAACAGCCAACATCTTAAGCTTGCTTTAAGATGAGGCCATTGGGTTTTTTGAAAGAAAGATAAACTCCATACAGCAGGGCCTGGTATATCCCCAGGTGTCAAAAAGGAGACACTTTAAGCCCTGCTCAGCTTGGATCCGTCAACAAAACCCACCATATTCAGGATTTAAAACTCCCCCAAAGTGCATTCCATACGTAGCTGTGAATTCTTATCAATTCCCCAAACCAGACGCAACTCATCACACCTTTCACAGCTCTGCTAGATAAATATCAAATCTAACTATGGAACAAGAGTGACCCCTGTGGGACGATTTGGGAGGGACATGATTGATTTCCTGCAAGACTCCAAACTCCTAGCCTCATTTTTAAAAGGAAATTTCATTGTATTGTTGTAGCAAAAGAACAAAGAAAAAAAAGAGAAAAGGAAACATGTCACTCTTTTCTATTTATGCATGAAAGTATTATATTGGACATGTTATACTCTGTTCATTGGGGAATGTTTACTTAGTGTGTTCTTATATATATATATGTATGTGTGTGTGTGTGTGTGTGTGTGGTATATAGGTAAACAGCTAAACCAGTTACAAGATTTATTCTGCAGGACTTGGTTTGGTTTCAAAGCGGAATGTTGGAACCATGCTGATTTATATATATAAAACTAGACAAAGGAAACTCCAGAAACTACATTACCCAGAATTCTGGGGGGCGGAGCTTATTAAACCTTTAAAAGAGCCCGGGAATTCGCTCTCTTACTCTTACGCTCCTCTCTGCTCTTATGCTTTTCTCTCTTCTTTTCCTTGGGTTTAAAGACGCTGCCTCGGCCGTCAAGATTTATGACCCTTTGTCTAAAGCCACGTGCTACTTAAGACTCATTCTTGTTTGGCGTACTGACAAGAATTTATTTTTCCGACAGATAACTTTTGCAACCTTTGTTAAGTTAAACAGCGCATTTAACTTCCTTTTTTGAATTTTCAAATTAAAACCTTTTTCTTCTACAAAGTCCAAATTCCTTTCACAAACATTTTTCTTCTAAAGTCAGCTATTTTTGCATTGAATTCTGATTCGACCAAGCTTCCAAAAAGACGATGACGAAAGATGAATTTTTGATTTTTGATAGAGAATAAAGACGCTCAAACCTTTATTCTGACAAGCCAGATTTCAGAGCGCTGCAGAGAAAAACATCCAGGTCAGCTGAGACATTCAACAGCGACTTGAACTGCCGCCGCGAAACCACAGCACAATAACAGAAAACATCCCCGGCACTGACGAGACCGAGCGTGTCGGACCGGCAGAGCCTCTTTGTCAAGGTCCCTGACGAAGCTGTGTGGCGGACAGGGCATCGACTGAACCAGATGATTCCAGCATCGGACCTCATGGACACCTGCTGTACTGCGCAAAGTAAGACTGGGCTATGTTGTCAGATAAACAGAGTGGCTTTATTTAACTCTATTCAAAATCATTAATCTTCTCTCAGGTTAACAAATACCAAAGTAAATTACCTATTAAATTAGGATGAATCTTCCTCCTAAAACTCCTGCTACGAAACCAAACTATCAGAACATCATATAATCATTGCTCAATGACGGTTGTAATCATTAAATCGATCACTGTGATATGTCCTGTTATTTAACTCTTGCCAGGGATAAATAAATATCTTAAACGTGTGAAGTTGTCTGTGATTTTTCAGATAAATAATACCAAATCAGAATTGTGTAACATTATTTATGGAGTACTACAAGGATCGGTACTTGGACCCATACTGTTTATTTTGTATATCAATGATTTTGTGAATGTATCCAATGTGCTTGGCAACATTTTTTTTGCTGATGATACGACGCTGTTTTACTCTGGATCAGATATACAGGAAGTAGCACAAGTGATAAATACAGAGTTGGAAAAAGTTAAACATTGGTTTGCTATAAACAGATTGTCACTAAATATTAATAAGACAAATTTTATATTGTTTAATGATAGAGCGAAAAAAAAAAATGTGTCATTACAAATAGATGGAATGGATATACAAAGAGTAAAAGAAACAAAATTTTTAGGAGTCATGATTGATGAAGATCTTACATGGAAGTCACAAATAAATTACATAAAAGGAAAAATAGCAAAAGCCATTGCTGTTTTGCATAAAGTAAAAATATTCATTAAATAGTTATGGTTTATTAACATTGCACAATTCATTGATTGTCCCATATTTAACTTATTGTGTAGAAATCTGGGGATCAACATATACAACCTATATACAACCTTTATTTATTTTGCAGAAAAGAGCTTTAAAAGTGATTAGTAACAGTGGCTTTAGAGATCCATCTAATCCATTGTTTATTAAGTATAGGGTACTTAAATTTCATGATTTAGTCAATTTGAAAATATTACAATGTACCAAGTTAATAAAAATACTTTACCAACAAACATTCAAAATATGTTTGAAAAAAGAGTAAGTAGTTATAAATTGAAAGGAATAGAAGTCTTTAAAAAAACAAGATTTAGAACCAAAGTAAAGGAAAGGAGTATTGCAGTAAATGGTGTCAAATTATGGAACAATCTTAATAAAGAAATTAAAGAATTAAGGTCGCTTAAATTATTTAAAAAACGTGTTAAATTAGATGTATTAAGTAAGTATGAAACTATGAAATAAGTCAGTGAGCTGCAAGAAAGTAAAAAAAAAAAAAAGGTAAACTGTTAATAATGTTTGGAGTGTCTTAAGTTTAAATGTAACCTGTCAGAGATGTAATCTATTAATTAATGGTCATAATTATGAAATGGATCAGTGGTATGTGTAGTTAAAGAAATGCAGTCTGTTAAATAATGTTGACTATGATGCTGGATATTGAAAGACTGTATTGTTAAAAGGGGCAGAAATCATAAGACTTGTTCTTCTTTCCGCTCCTTTTCATTCTGGTACTGTGGTGCTTTGTTTTTGCTTTTCTGTTTTTCTTTTAAATGAATGAAATAAATATTAAAGAAAGAAAAGAAAAGAAAGAAAGAAAGAGACCCTTAATTGGTCTAAGCGGTTGAAGATGAGTGAGTGATATTCATGAACTTTCATGTTTTTCATGTGTTTTTCTTTAAATGTAAAAAAGTGGCTTCTTGCCACAACTTTTTTTTTAATCTGTGTTGCCAACTCCACAACATGCACTTCTTTTTTATATGTTTGTATTTTTTTTTAAATCTTTTTATTTGTCTATTTTTACTGTCTGTGTAATTGTGTAACTGTGCTTTGCATTTCCTGCTGCCTGTCTTGGTTAGGTATCTCTTGAAAAAGTTGATGTTGTTAATCTCAATGGAATTTTCCTGGTTAAATAAAGGTCAAATAAATAAATGTTAGACATTCAAAGACATTATTAGCAAGGTGACAGCACAGGAGTGCAAAGGATTCTGGGACAACTGTAATGGTAAATTCTAATGTACTTATTCTGTTAAGTATAAAGTTTTCTGTGAGCTTGTTAAAGCTTCTTAAAACTTGATGAAGTTATTTCCATAAGTGATTGTTTTTGTCTACATTAAGCTACATGTGACACCAGGAGTGAATTGTCATTACTAATAGTTTGGTACAAAATCACTGGTGGACTCGTACACAGTACATTTTGCAGAGTAAAATTTACTCTGCTGGGACAACATTTGGTCCTAGTCCAATAGAGTTAAATATACTCTATCTCTGTGTAAAATCAACTCTATCAGTGTAAAATCAACTCTTCTTGGAGTAGAAACACTTGATTTGACAAGACGGTGGAGCTGATTTCACTCTATAATAGAGTGTATTTTATTCTATTTAGACTGGGACCAAATGTTATCCCAGCAGAGTAAATTATACTCAGCAAAATGTACTGTGTAGTTACCACCCAGTGTTGCCACTCATGACATTTTTTTACACAACAGTCACTGTTTCACAAACATTTCTTTTGCTCTCATTCCTTTATTGTGGCGAGGGACACAAGCAACAAAAATATTTAATGACCTTCTGTTTCCGCCCCATCCTGTCCATGGCTGATGCTTAGACCCTGATTCATGCTTTTGTTTCTTCTAGACTAGATTATTGTAATGTTCTATTTTCAGGGTTGCCACAGTCCAGCATTAGGGGTCTTCAGCTGGTTCAGAACGCTGCCGCCAGACTTCTGACACGTAGCAGTGTAGCAGTGTTACGAATAGTTTTTATTTTTACTTGTCTTATTCTTTTACTTCTGTTTTTATTTATGTATTTGAATTTTTTATTCATTTTTAATTATTTATTACATTTTATGTTGACTTGTTTTATGTAAGTCGCCCTGAGACGGCTTTTGCTGTGATTTGGCACATTATAAGCTAATTAAATTAAATTAAATTAAATTAACTGGGCTTTTCTGAGTGCATATGACCATGAACGTACACAAGAATGGGATTTTAAAACGTGGGATTTATCACAAGCTGACACTTACAGCTGGGCATATGAACGACGACTGTCTCTTTGATGAATACAGATGCTTTGTATTTACACACATACCAAATTTTGTTTGTTCAACAGCATTTAGAACCTTTTCTACACACATTTTAATAAAGGGGAGCCCTGGTTCCTCTGTGAGACACAGCCAATCAGCTGGTCTGCACTGTGTGATATGCATAGATATCTTGAGGTAAATTCTCTGCACCAAGGATTGTCTAAGTCAGGGGTTTTCAAAGTGTGGGAGAGTGAGCCCCCCCCCCAGAGAACAAATGAATAGCAGACCCCCCACTGACACACATACACACAATTTCAACATCTTCGTGTGTTTATCCTTTTACACATCTTAAACACATTTTAAAAGTATTTATGCATTTTTAAAGGAACTATGCATTTACACATTTTACAGCTTTTGTAAAGATTTTAAACATGTTTTTAAAGAACTTTCTATTCTTCTATTTTTATCTTTTGTCATATTTTAAACTTTTACATTTTTTTTACGTTTAAACAGCTTTGTGTGTTTTTAAGTGTCTTTAGCATAACTAAGACATTTTAACATAAATAATAATTCAACTTCAGGGATGGGAATTGATAAGATTTTTTCAATATCGGTGCCATTATCGATTCCGCTTATTGATCCGATTCCTTATCAATGCCCTTTCAATACCTCCTGTGAATTTTTTTGTGTACAAAAAGTAGGCTTTACAGGTTTTCTATGTCCATAACATTTTATTGAGTCTTAAAGTAAATAAATATGAAATTGGTCACTGGATTCTTGATCTCTGGACACAAAAATAAACATAAAAATACAATGAAGGTGGGACGTTGTGTAAAATGTAAATAAAGACAGAATACGACTTGCAAATCCTGTTCAACCTATATTCAATTGAATACACCACAAAGACAAGATATTTAATGTTCAAACTGATAAACTTTATTGTTTTGTGGAAATATTTGCTAATTTTGAAATGGATGCCTGCTGCATGTTTCAAAAAAGCTGGGACAGGGGCGACAAAAGAATGGGAAAGTTGATGAATGCTCAAAGAACATCTGTTTGGAACATTCCACAGGTGAACAGGTTAATTGGAAACAGGTGAGTGTCATGGTTGGGTATAAAAGGAGCATGCCCAAAAGGCTCAGCCGTTCACAAGCAAAGATAGGGTGAGGATCACCAACACTGAATGCCCGTGACCTTCGATCCCTTAGGCAGCACTGCATTAAAAACCAACATCATCGTGTAAAGGATCTTTCCGTGTGGGCTCAGAAACACTTCAGCAAACCATTGTCAGTTAACACAGTTTGTCACTACATCTACAAGTGCAAGTTAAAACTCTACCATGCAAAGTGAAAGCCATACATCAACAACATCCAGAAACGCCGCCACCTTCTCTGGGCCTGAGCTCATTTGAAATGGACAGACGCTGGTCTGATGAGTCCAGATTTCAAATTGTTTTTGTAAATCATGGATGTTGTGTCGTCCAGACAAAAGAAGAAAAAGACCATCCAGATTGTTACCAGCACAGGGTTCAAAAGCCAGCATCTGTGATGGTATGGGGGTGTGTTAGTGCCCATGGCATGGGCAATTTACACATCTGTGATGGCACCATCAATGCTGAAAGGTACATCCAGATTTTGAAGCACATGCTGCCATCCAAGCAACGTCTTTTTCAGGGACGTCCCTGGTTATTTCAGCAAGAATGAAAGAACAAATGAATGAATGAATTTATTCAGCACTCACACAAATCCGAAAGAACAGAAACATACAAATAACATGAATATTATATAAACAAGGCCGAAAGGGTGTGGGCAGAAGCAAAGCTTATCAACGCCCAACCCTGCTAGTACAAGTCCAACAATTATAACAGTCATAATAACATAAACACAAATTCACAACACACTACATATCAACACATAGACATACACTTCAATATTCAATTACACTTCAATTCATGTATAAGTATATTATGTACGAGGGTAGGCTGAAAAGGACTGGACTCCAGTCTGGGGACTCCATTGTTCTCCTGGGGGATTTCAATGCCCACGTGGGCAGCGACAGTGAGACCTGAAGGGGGGTGATCAGGAAGCACGGTCTCCCCGATCTGAACCCGAGTGGTGTTCAGTTGTTGGACTTTTGTGCTAGTCACAGTTTGTCCATCACGAACACCATGTTCGAGCACAAGGGTGTCCATAAGTGCACGTGGCACCAGGACACCCTGAGCCGGAGGTCGATGATCGACTTTGTAGTCGTATCATCTGAACTTCGGCCACGTGTCTCGGACACTCGAGTAAAGAGAGGGGCAGAGCTGTTGACCGATCACCACCTGGTGGTGAGTTGGATTCGTTGGGAGGGGAGGAAACCGGTCAGACCTGGCAGGCCCAAACGTATCATGAGGGTCTGCTGGGAACGACTGGCGGAACCCTCTGTCAGGGGGGTCTTCAACTCCCACCTCCGGGAGAGCTTCTCCCAGATCCCGGGGGAGGTTGGAGACATGGAGTCCGAGTGGACCATGTTCTCCTCCTCCATTGTTGATGCGGCCGCTCGTAGCTGTGGTCGCAAGGTCTCTGGTGCCTGTCGCGACGGCAATCCCCGAACCTGGTGGTGGACACCGGAAGTAAGGGATGCCGTCAAGCATTATTTTTATGGACAGAATTTCTAGGTGCAGCCAGGGTGTAGAGGGGGTCTGGTTTGGGAACCACAGAATCCCGTCTCTGCTGTTTGCATCCGGGATGAAAATCAGCACCTCCAAATCCGAGGCCATGGTTCTCGACCGGAAAAAGGTGCTTTGCCCTCTTCAGGTCGGTGGAGTGTCCTTGCCTCAAGTGGAGGAGTTTAAGTATCTCGGGGTCTTGTTCACGAGTGAGGGACGGATGGAGCGTGAGATCGATAGACGGATCAGTGCAGCGTCTGCAGTGATGCGGTCGCTGTATCGGACCGTCGTGGTGAAGAGAGAGCTGAGTAGGGGGGCAAAGCTCTCGATTTACCGATCGATCTACATTCCGATCCTCACCTATAGTCATGAGATTTGGCTCATGACCGAAAGAACGAGATCGCGGGTACAAGCAGCCGAGATGAGTTTCCTCCGCAGGGTGGTTGGGCGCTCCCTTAGAGATAGGGTGAGGAGCTCGGTCACTCGGGAGGAGCTCAGAGTCGAGCCGCTGCTCCTCCACGTCGAAAGGAGTCAGTTGAGGTGGCTCGGGCATCTTTTCCTGGACGCCTCGCTGGACAGGTGTTCCGGGCACGTCCCATTGGGAGGAGGCCCCGGGGAAGACCCAGGACATGCTGGAAGGATTACATCTCTCGGCTGGCTTGGGAACGCCTTGGGGTTCCCCCGGAGGAGCTGGGTGTGGATCGGGAGGTCTGGGCGGCTTTGCTTGAGCTGCTGCCCCCGCAACCCGACTCCGGATAAAGCGGAAGAAAATGTATGGATGGATGGATGGTAGGCTGAAAAGTTCTAAGGCTCACTATGATGTAGTTAATGCATTAACTGCATCATAGTGAGCCTTAGAACTTTTCAGCCTACCCTCGTATATATGTAAAGCGCCAAATCACAACAAACTTGGCCCAAGTCACTCTACTCAAATAAGGACCAACCTTGCCGACCCCCAGAGCAAGCACTAGGCAACTGTGGTGAGGAAAAACTCCCTCTTAGGAAGACACATACCTACACATACATATATACCTATACACATACATATACATACATATATATACATACATACACACATACATGCACCTACATAAATATACTTACACCTGCATACATTCAAATATACACATATGGACCCATTTCTAATTTAAACAGTCACTATAAATCAAATCATATTATTATCTTTATGATACCTAGACATGATGTTCTTTTTGAGTAGTTTCTTGAATCGTACTAAGGTACCACACATTCTAATCTTGTTCTTACTGATGGTTTCATAAAAAGTCTCTTAAACTATAACTGGGTTCCCTCAATCTGAACAGATTCTGGACACGCCTCTGTAAGGCTTGGTTTTTTTGCACGAAACAAAGTTTGAATTGTGATATAATCGACCAAATCTCTGACTTTTAATAAATTTAAAGACACAAATAGAGAATGAGTTGGATCACGATAATGTTTATTGCAGATAACTCGTATGGCTCGTTTTTGCAAAAGAAATATTGCATTGATGTTTGTAAGTGTTTCCCCACGACTCAACACAATGTCATATATGGTACCATCAGAGAATGATATAAGGCAAGTAACCCTTCTTGCGGCAGTGCATCTTTGGCTTTATACAGAATGGCAATAGTTTTTGACAATTTCGATTTGACATAATTTATATGTGATTTCCAGCTACGTTTATTATCAATTACAACACCTAAAAATTTGTTCTCTTTTACTAGCTCAATTTCCTTGTTGTTTATGGTTAAATTTTTACATTTGGGTGCCTGTTTATTTGCAAATATAATAAAGGTGGAGTGACAACTTATTAGTGTCAAACCAAGCCTTAAACTTTTCCAGTTCTTTCTCCACCATGTCCAGAAGCTGTTCAAGATTATCACCACTGCAAAACACAGTGGTATCATCCGCAAAAAGGACACATCTCAGTGATCTCAAGACAATGCCAAGCCACATTCTGCACATGTTACAACAGCGTGGCTTCATAGTAAAAGAGTGCGGGTACTAGACTGGCCTGCCTGCAGTCCAGACCTGTCGCCCATTGAAAGTATGTGGCACATTATGAAGTGGAAAATACGACAACAGAGACCCCGTACTGTTGAACAACTGAAGTCATACATCAAGCAAGAATGGGAAAGAATTCCACCTACAAAGCTTCAACAATTAGTGTCCTCAGTTCCCAAATGCATATTGAGTGTTGTTAGAAGGAAAGGTGATGTAACACAGTAGTAAACATACCACTGTCCCAGCTCTTTTGAAACGTGTTGCAGGCATCCATTTCAAAATTAGCAAATCTTTGCACAAAACAGTAAACTTTATCAGTTTGAACATTAGATATCTTGTCCTTGTGGTGTATTCAATTGAATATAGGTTGAAGAGGATTTCCAAATCTGGAGAGGTGTTCCAGGCACGTCCCATTGGGAGGAGGCCCCAGGGAAGACCCAGGACACGCTGGAAGGATGTAAGGAAGGAGGTGTGTGTGTGGATCGGGAGGTCTGGGTGGCTTTGCTTGAGCTGCTGCCCCCGCGACCCAACTCTGGATAAAGCGGAAGAAAATGGATGGATGGATGGATGAATTCTTTTTTTATTTACATTTTACACAATGTCCCAACTTCACTGGAATTGGGGTTGTCAACAAAATCTGTAATTTTCTCAAAAGCATTTTCTTTCAGACACTGATGGCATGAATGCCACTCCATACCTCTGAGCTGAGCACAGCCAGCTGCGCTGCACGTCAGCATCAGTGTAATTCATAAGGAACGCAAGACGTCTCATTTTGGGAGGAAAAACGTTTTAGTTTGTTGTAGTTTGTTGTCTTTATTACAGCATTTGGAAAGAGGTGTCATTTGATTTAAAATGGTGAGTCACTTTGAAGTTATTAATTCCTGCCAGACTCTAACTTGGCTCGGCAGAGAGCGGCACGGCATTTGGAGCTGTGTGAACGGAACGGAGGATGATTCTCGTTTCTTCCCTGCAATAAGACAGAGCAATAAATTAGTGATTTTAATCTGCACAAAAGTGACTCATGATTGACATTTTTAAATAGCTTTGAGACTTGCGGACTTGCTACTTCTGAAAAGTAGCGAAGCAATGGGTTGGAGCACTGCTTTGTTGCTTCGAGCTGCAAGAACAGCCACTGCAGAAGCAGAAGATTACAGACCCACTGCAGGGTCTGTAATCAACGTAAAGAAATGATCATTTTCCCGATAAAACACCCTCAAAAACAACGGCTGCTCTGAAGGACCGATAAAGGAATTGTTAAGCAAAAAGGCTACTGATGTTGGTGGATCGAATCATTTCTTAATGATTCTCGAAAAGAACCGGTTCTCCATACCCAACCCTTGCACTCCCCCTGAAGGACTCTGGTGCCCCCCAGGGGGGACATGCCTTACAGTTTGAAAACCACTGGTCTAAGTAATATAATGTCCCTGTTCCTGGTACCAGGCCTTCCTTGGCAGCAGCTGTAAACCCTGTGGTTGTACTGCATACACAGGGGTGAAGCATGATAGTTTATGGTCTACAACATCACATAATTCAAATTAAAAATAAGATAAACTCTTTGATGCAACATGAAAGATTATTTGCAAAGATGGTGTGTTTCTGCTACATTCTCTCTCTCTCTCTGTCCCCCCCCCACCACCACCACCACCACCATCACCACACACATACTACATCTGACTTCATATTATTAGCAGTGCATTGAAGATGAAGCAATCAAGCATCTGTCACATTATCAGATGACAGAGCACCTGACAGTCACTATGATATACGAGGTCTGTCAATAAAGTATAGGTCCTTTTTATTTTTTCAAAAACTATATGGATTTCATTCATTCAAGCTGGTTTTCAGTGAAAATTTTAACGGCTGATGAGAGATTTTGAGGTGATACTGTCGCTTTAAGGACTTCCCACGGTGCGAGACGTCGTGCAGCGCTCTCAGGCGCCGTCGCCAGCCTGTTTCAAGCTGAAAACCTCTACATTTCAGGCTCTATTGATCCAGGACGTTGTGAGAGAACAGAGAAGTTTCAGAAGAAGTCGGTTTCAGCATTTTTTCCGGATATTCCACTGTCAAAGGAGATTTTTTTTTAATGAAAGACATGCGGACGGATTGCAGCGTCGGCTCGCAGCCGCCGCAATGCTCCGCCACAGGAAAAACACCTCTGTTGGAAGCCTTAAGGACAAGTTGGAACATGTCCAGCTGTTAAACAATTTCTCATATACTCACTCCACTGAAAGCCAAAAAAACTCGCCTGGATTTTACAAATGGTTATCAACACGGAGGTGTTTTTCCTGTGCCGCCACACCGCGCCGGCTGCGTCCTGAAGCACGGACCCGTCCACACGTCTTTCATTAAAAAAATCTCCTTTAACAGTGGAATATCCAGATAAAATGCTGAAACCGACTTCTTCTGAAACTTCTCTGTTCTCTCACGATGTCCTGGATCAATAGAGCCTGAAATGTGGAGGTTTTCAGCTTGAAACAGGCTGACGACGGCGCCTGGGACCGCTGAGCGATGTCTCGCACCGTGGGAAGTCCTTAAAGCAGTATCACCTCAAAATCTCTCATCAGCCGTTAAAATTTTCACTGAAAACCAGCTTAATTTTTCGAACCGTGTCCACTTTGATGTGTCTCACAGGTTTAGAAAAAACTTTGATCAAACAAAGTGCCAGTCTCTCAGCAACTTCTCAGACAAAGGAATTCCGACGAGGGGCTGGACGACTCCTCCCACAAGGAGTGCTCACAGGCGAATGACGTCACCGACAGGCGTGGAAAAACTCACACATGCGCACGAGGGTTCAAGTATGTCTGACGTAAAAACATATGAATGAAATCCATATAGTTTTTGAAAAAAATTAAAAGGACCTATACTTTATTGACAGCTCTCGTATCTGCCGGATATTACATTTCCATAATCCCACTAGCTCTCACTCTCCTTGTTCGTGTGCTTGTGTCACTCCTTTCCCCCATGTGCAGCTTTATCTTATTTTTTTTCTTTTTCTTTAATACATTTTCCTCAATATGATCACAGATATACCTCCTCTTTTCCTCCTGTGAATACTTCTCTATAGAGAGGTTAGAGGTCAGGTTGTGCAGCTTGTAGGGCTTGTGTCAGGTCAGGCTCATGGGCACGCTAACACAGCAGGTGATTGCTTACCTGAGTAATTCAGTCAGGACCACTTTACTCAAAAGTAAGTCCCTTCGGCTGCTCCCTTGTTTTCACTCGGGGTCGCCACAGCAAATCCAAGGTGGATCTGCATGTTGATTTGGCACAAGTTTTACGCCGGATGCCCTTCCTGACGCAACTCCACAGTACATGGAGAAACGTGACAGGGGTGGGATTTGAACCGGGAACCTTCTGCACTGAAACCAAGTGGACTAACCACTTGGCCACCACCCCCTGATTTACAAAATAAAAATAAAAATAATATAAAACAGTATAAACAGTGTAGGTAGTGTAAGTATAACAGTATGATGGATGGATAGCTTTATTATCATTGTCATTACAACAATGAGATTTTCACACTCACATTCCACAGACAAACAGCAATTAATCCACAATTATTACTTGTTTACCGTAATAATGGCACACATCAGAATTAAGACAACACATATACATTTGACATTGTTTTTCCAAATTGAGGCGATGTGAGTGTGTGGTAGCCACTGCAACTGGAGTCATGCCGCTGCCAGCTTGGGGGGAACGGGGACCTGCCGGAGCTGAAAACTGTGCAGCTCCCGCAGGGGAAGGGGTGGCGTGAGCGGTGGCTGGGATGGGTGTGTGATGGGGGGAGCAAGAAGGGAGGTGAAGGGAAAAATGGAGCATGCTTCAGTCTTTTGTCCATGTGTAAGTCTATCAGTTTATTGTCTTTGTGGGTTGAGATAAGAATGGAGCCAAATAATCTCACCAAGGCCTGAATAAATTCCTCAATTTGTCCTTCAAACACGATAAGCCTGGAATGTTGTGGTTGAGCAGTGAAAAACACTTTTTAACAGTTCCACTTGAACAACCAAATCCCAATTATGAATTAAGAATATTCCCAATTATGAATTAAGAATATTCACCGGCCTCCGAAACCTTCAACTTCAACTGCAAGGCACACATCTGCTCCAAGATGTCATCCAATTTACGTCTGAGTTCAAGAGTCATCGCAGTCTGAGAATGCACTGCCTTGCCAACCTTGTTAATCATGACAGACAAGCGAGGGGCCGTGGTTCTTGATGCTGCCATCTTACCAATTTTCCAGTAGATCAGGGCAGCACATAAGCCAAAAAGTACCAGCCCTGCTACCATAAGACCAAAAATGAATAAATCCTCGACATCTTCAACAGAGAAAGGCGCCAAGCATACCACACGCCAAGAGCCCCAGGAGTCAAGAACATAGCCCGCAGGATACGTTCCATCTGGGCAGGTAGGATCCCCGGTCCTGACCTTCTTGTAGAAAAAATGGTGTCAGTAGCGTTCAGAGACCAGCTGATCAATTCCATGGTAAATCCAATAGTAGTCCAATAGATCCAGTATCCAATATAATTTGAGGAATTCACCGTCTGGTGAAGTAGGGACTTGAAGGTTAAAGCAAAAAGCAGAGATAAGGGAGAGTGGAGGAGATGTGACCGCCCTCGTCAGAGTCCCAAGCTGGTTAGATGATTAACAATAGAAGACTGGTACTGGGTTGGTTCAAAGGAACTGCACAGGTTTTACAGACATACTTGAGAAGACTGAAGAGGATGAGACGGCAGAGAATAGTGACAGCAGTGACAACGATTATGACAATGACAGTGACAACAGTGACTAAGAACTTTGTATCTGAAATTTGCATAATGTGACAGATTTGAGGAAAATCATTCCATTGTTGAATGTTTAAGGTGTCAAATAAAGTATTTATTTAGTGGTAATTGCTTATTTATTGGGGCATATGTTGCTTATAATGATTTATACCTTTACCACATTGAAATCACAGATTTTCTTTGCATTTTTGAAATTTGACCTTTTTTCATAAATCACAGTCATAGGTTTAGAAAGTAATTTAACATTAATGAGTTAAATATGGAAAGGGATGTCTGTGAAACATCTTGTAGGCTCCTAACTGAATAATTCTGAATTTCAGAACTTCAGAGAATATTTACATGCCTGGATTCCAGATTATGGGCATTCCCGAAATTTTGTGACCTTTTGACCTCTGGTGACCTAATTATGAACATAATTGGCATATTTACCATTCTAACCTTTAGAGTGGCTCAAGACAAACATTTTGATGGGTCATTCACTTTCCTATGACAACCCAGTCCAGTGTTACGCCAGTTTAGTTTTCATTACCCCACAATCGGCCGCATCAAAAGAGGGAGCCACATCCAAATTTTACACCCCAGGAGTTGTATCGAGTCCCTACATTTTCAGCGGTTACATGGAAAAAATGAAAATATAGCTCAAATACTACAACCTATATGCACTTTCATCAATTTTAGGGGGGTCGGTGGTGGAAGGTGAGCCTGCTCAGCCCATGGACTAATGACAACAGTGGAACCACACTGTATCCTTCACAGCAACTCATTTCTCAGAAACTTTGAGCTCAAACTCGCGAAGAAACATAAACTCTGTGTTTGCAGCTGGTAAGAGTAAAAAGCAGTGCGTGTGTGTAGGTGTTGTGCCCTCCCAATGAACCTTGGAGCTAGCAGTTAACGGTGAAGCCTTATTAGTTGTGTGTGTCAGAGGAGGCAGATAAAGACAGAGCTCACCTTCTTCAGGCAAAAATTGGTTTGATATGTAAAGTGACTTCATCATACAAACCACGAGGACTTTTAAACAACATTTAAACATGTCATATTAACATTATACATGAGTAATTTAATGTGCGACTTTATGGTTTAATAGAGCTTGAGTCTCAATACTTAAATACTTTGATTTACCACCTGAGTGAGCTCAATGAGCTCAATTTAAGGAACCCTGAGGTAATATTAAAAGTTGCATGCAAGGGTAAAAGAATGAGCAAAGCACTGAAAAGATTTATGTAACCGAAGCTGTTTCCCAAGTGGTGATTGTCCTAATGAAAGTTAAATATTCTGCTGTGACTATTCAGGTTGAATATCTGCAATAAATGACACAGTGTGAATTCTGCAGGATAATTTAAGAGGGAAGATTAGATGCTACAATCGAGGAACCAAAAATATGAACTGCGTGATTCCGGTACCTAAGCAATTATTTGCGATGCATTGAGAGAATCCAATAATGAGAAATGGCTACAGTAAAGCTCAATTGAGCCCATTAGATGACTTCTGTGGAGTCGTAATTCATTTAACTGCAGGCAAAATGACTCCAGCTTGTTAGACTGGGAGTATTTGTTAGGGAGCTGCTTTCTTTCCCAGAGATTCAGAGGCTCATCACACCCTCTCTCACTCATCGTAATCTCCTCCCCTCGGGGCACAGCCAACCTTTAGGCTTCAAGACACACGGTGCATGCTGATGTGTGTGCATGTGCATATATTTGTGTTGGAAATTGTGATGGAGTTGGTGTGACAATCCAATGCAAGAGCACAGTCCTTGTTTCTGGGTTTGGCTGCAGTCAGACTTCTATATAATAATAAGACTTTACTTGCAAAAAGAAATAAGATCAATGTCTTTTGAACTCATAAAAATTAGCAAAGGTTTGTATTTTAATTCAGTCTTCATGTTAGAATGGAGATTCATACTGTGTTCTGGTCAGGTGTGCACCACATAAATTAAGGACATTTCCACACCTGTAGTGCACGATTGGTCACGCAAATCTGATTACTTAACAGTGTGAGATTTCAGACCGTTTAATATTTTGCCACTAACGGTGGCAAAATATTCGACTGTTTCACATCTAGATGTATTACTTTGCACCCTGACTGGTGTTCTGACGAGATGTCATTTTTGTCAACAGGCCAGCACACCGCGCAACTGCACATGTATGCGCAACATTCTCGGGATGCGAAACAGAGATTTTGGTGTGTAAGTGTCGCTTTAAGGACGGCCCACGGCACCTGACGGCGATCTGCACTCCGAGGCGTCGTCGTCTCGCTGTTTCAAGCTGAAAACTGTTGTGAAAGTGTAGTGACACGGACCCACAACAGGGGGCGTAAATGAACGGACAATGAAAGAGTCGAAGATAAACACTTTATTGTTGTGAATGAGCACAACACAGAGGAATGTGAAATTTTGCAAACAGTCAATCACAAGGGTGACGTGTGGGCAGGCTTGAGGATAGAAGACGTCTGTCCTGAGATGAACCAGAACCACACGATTTCCTCCGCCACCGAACCCGGAGAATACTGGAGCCGCCAAGTCCCGAGTCCCCAGGTCGCCACCGCCTTCGAAGGTCGGATCTGGTACTGCTGGTAGGGAGCAGAGACAATAAGATATGGGTGTGTGCACACCCAGTAACAACGGTGGGAATTCCACCTCTAACACACACTCGTGCAGCTCCTGTCTACCACTTATCTGGTAGTGGTGTGAAGCGAAGCTGTCGCTGTTCACACCAAACGCCGGTCTCTCAGATAAGGATCACCACAGGTAAGCGGCTGCAAAAAAGAGTTCAGACTGACACACAGTTTACTTTAAGGCTGAGAATAGTACCTGAACGGTTCGACGATATCTCGGCAATGAGCTGGAGATGACGTCCGGGTTTTATTGAGTGAGATGATGAAGCATGGGTGGGTGACAGCTGTCAAGAGATAATGAGTGACAGCTGTCACCCCCGGCTGTGTCAGTGGCGGCAGCGCCCTCTCGTGCCTGAAGCCCGCACTTCAGGCAGGGCGCCCTCTGGTGGTGGGCCAGCAGTACCTCCTCTTCTGGCGGCCCACACAACAGAAAACTTCCACATTTCAGGTTCTGTTCACCCAGGTCATCGTCAGAGAACAGAGAAGTTTCAGAAGAAGTCGGCATGAGGAGTTTATGCAGACATTCCACTGTTAAAGGAGATTTTGTAATGAAAGAACGTGAGGGCAGATTCGCATGTCGGGCCGGACACAACCGTGGGGGGTCGCGACAGGAAAAACACCTCCGTTGGAAACCTTAACGGGCAAGTTGGAACATGCCCAGCTGTTAAACAATTTCTCAGATACTCACTTGTTGAAAGCCATCAAAAGCCGCCTGAATTTTACAAATGGTTTTCAACCTGGAGGTGTTTTTCCTGTCGCGGCGCAGATGGATTTGCGGCGTCGTCATGGAACCGACTCAGCGAATTTGCCCGCACGTTCTTTCATTACAAAATCTCCTTTAACAGTGGAATGTCCGCATAAACTCCTCATGCCAACTTCTTGTGAAACTTCTCTGTTCTCTGACGACATCCTGGGTGAACAGAGCCTTAAATTAGGAAGTTTTCAGCTCGAAACAGCCAGACGGACGCCACCTCCGACCGCGCCGCGCCGATCCGCTTTGTGAGCTGTCCTTAAAGCTAAAGAAACTCCACAACCTCTCATCAGCCGTTAAACTTTTCACCGAAAACCAGCAGAATTTCTCGAATAGTGTCCACTCAGATATCCCTCACAGGCCCTGAAAACATTTTGATAAAGCAACGCACGCCATCTCCAGCAGTGTCTCAGACAAAGGATTTCAGCCGAGAGGGCTGGACCAGTGCTCACTCAAAGCCTGCCCACAGGCAGATGACGTCACCAACACGCGTGAAAAAACTCACGCATGCGCACGAGGGTTCAAGGATGTCTGGTGTATATGCAGACATTCCACTGTTAAAGGAGATTTTGTAACGAAAGAACGTGAGGGCAGATTTGCATGTCGGGCCGGACCCAACCATGGGGGGTCGCGACAGGAACAACACCTCCGTTGGAAACCTTAACGGGCAAGTTGGAACATGCCCAGCTGTTAAACAATTTCTCAGATACTCACTTGTTGAAAGCCATCAAAAGCCGCCTGAATTTTACAAATGGTTTTCAACATGGAGGTGTTTTTCCTGTTGCGGCGCAGACTGATTTGCGGCGTCATCACGGAACCGACTCGGCGAATTTTCCCGCACGTTCTTTCATTACAAAATCTCCTTTAACAGTGGAATGTCCGCATAAACTCCTCATGCCAACTTCTTCTGAAACTTCTCTGTTCTTTGACGACGTCCTGGGTGAACAGAGCCTTAAATTAGGAAGTTTTCAGCTCGAAACAGCCAGACAGACGCCACCTCCGACCGCGCCGCGCCGATCCGCTTTGTGAGCTGTCCTTAAAGCGAAAGAAACTCCACAACCTCTCATCAGCCGTTAAACTTTTCACCGAAAACCAGCAGAATTTCTCGAATAGTGTCCACTCGGATATCCCTCACAGGCCCTGAAAACATTTTGATAAAGCAACGCGCGCCATCTCCAGCAGCGTCTCAGACAAAGGATTTCAGCCAAGAGGGCTGGACCAGTGCTCACTCAAAGCCTGCCCACAGGCGGATGACGTCACCAACACGCGTGAAAAAACTCACGCATGCGCACGAGGGTTCAAGGATGTCTGGTGTAATCGCACGTGATTCAAATCCATATAGTTTTTTTTATATATAAAACTGCCGGTTAGTTTTCTAATAAACCTCGTACATCCATTTTCCATCAAAGCCGCCCAGACCTCCCGATTCACACACACCTCCCCCAGCTCCTCCGGGGGAACCCCAAGGCGTTTTCAAGCCAGCCGAGAGATGTAGTCCCTCCAGTGTGTCCTGGGTCTTCCCCGGGGCCTCCTCCCAATGGGACGTGCCCGGAACACCTCTCCAGCGAGGTGTCCAGGAAAAGATGCCCGAGCCACCTCAACTGACTCCTTTCGACGTGGCGGAGCAGTGGCTCGACTCCGAGCTCCTCCCGAGTGACCGAGCTCCTCACCCTATCTCTAAGGGAGCGCCCAGCCACCCTGCGGAGGACACTCATTTTTGCCGCTTGTACTCGCGATCTCGTTCTTTCGATCGTGAGCCAAATCTCATGACCATAGGTGAGGATCGGAACGTAGCTCGATCAGTAAATCGAGAGCGTTGCCCCCCTACTCAGCTCTCTCTTCACCACAATGGTCCGATACAGCGACCGCATCACTGCAGATGCTGCACTGATCCGTCTATCGATCTCACACTCCATCCATCCCTCACTCATGAACAAGACCCTGAGATACTTAAACTCCTTCACTTGAGGCAAGGACACTCCATGGACCTGAAGAGGGCAAAGCACCTTTTTCCGGTCGAGAACCATGGCCTCGGATTTGGAGGTGCTGATATTCATCCCGGACACTTCACACTCGGCTGCAAACCACCCCAGTGCACGCTGATATTATACACATACATATACAAAAGAATTGATGTGGATTCTGACACAGAATTACCGTTTCAAATTTGATGGATTTTCACGTGATGGATTACTCCTCGCCCTCACCGCTGTTGAAGTGACGCTGCCTCATGGTAAGCCTTGCAAACGATGGAATTGAATTAGAATGGGAATAACCCCCTTGTGCGGACATTTGTGCGGTTATACGGTTGCAAATATCCGTCTTAAGGTAAAGCTCAGTTTGTGACCATATAAACAGTATGAACGTCCACAAATCATCAGACACAACAGGGTTATTCCCTAATTGTCCCTGGACCAGTCTGACTGTGTTATTACTGACTTTAATCTTCAAAGTTGCAGTGATGTTCAATATAAGGTGCATTCAGAAAGTATTCACAGTGCCTCACACTTTCTGCAATTTTTTTTATGTTACAGCCTTTTTCCAAAATGGATGTAATTCATTTTTCCCCCAAAACGTCTACACACAATACCACAAATAGACAATGTGAAAAAATGTATGAGATTTTTTGCAAAATTATAAAATAACCCCCCCCACAAAAAAAAAACAACAACTTAGAAATCACATGTATGTAAGTATTCACAGGCTTTTCTTGTGAAAGTGTAGGAACACGGACCCACAACAGGGGGCGCAAATGAACGGACAATGGAGAAAGTCAAATAACAAAGCTTTACTGTTGTGAATACGCACAACAAACACAACAGATTACAATTGTGGTTATAACCAATTCCAATGGTGTCGTGTGGGCAGGCTCGACGATAGGAGACGTCTGTCCGAGTCGAACCGGAACCACCCGATTTCCTCTGCCACTGAACCCCGGGAATACTGGAGCCGCCATGTCCCGAACTCCCAGGTGGCCACTGCCTCCGCTCATCGGATCCGGTACTGCTGGCGAGGAACAGAAACAGTCAGATGTGGGTGCGGCTGCACCCAGCAACACGTAGGGTGGAAACACCACCTCCACCTCTAATCAACAACAACACTGTAGTGCAGGAATGCGAGTACTTATCCCAAAATACAGTCTCCTGCTGTTCTTCTCTCTTTCTGTGCAAAGGCAAAAGTATTCAATAGTCAGAAGACAATTCGTTGGGCTGGATACGTTACCTCCTTGGTAGAGCGATATCTCGGCAATGAGGTGGAGATGCCGTCCAGCTGATATACCCCTCTGCTGATGGATGTCAGCTGTCTCGGTTGATAGGTGACAGCTGTCACCTTGGCTGCTCCTGTGAGGTGGCAGCGCCCTCTGGTGCCTGGAGCCCGCACTCCAGGCAGGGCGCCCTCTGGTGGTGGTGGGCCAGCAGTACCTCCTCTTCAGCGGCCCACACAACAGGACCCCCCCCCTCAACGGGCGCCTCCTGGCGCCCGACCGGGCTTGTCCGGGTGGCGGCGGTAGAAGTCGGCCAGGAGGGCCGGGTCCAGGATGAAGCTCTTCTTCACCCAGGAGTGTTCTTCGGGGCCGTACCCCTCCCAGTCCACCAGATATTGAAAGCCCCGGCCCATCCGTCGGACGTCCAGAAGCCGGCGCACAGTCCAAGCCGGCTCGCCATCGATGATCCGGGCAGGGGGTGGCGCCGGACCGGGAGTACAGAGGGGCGAGGTGTGATGTGGTTTGAGTCTAGACACGTGGAACACGGGATGGATCCGCAGTGAGGCCGGAAGCTGAAGCCTCACTGCGGCGTGGTTGATGACCTTGAGGATCTTGTATGGTCCTATGTAGCGGTCCTTCAGTTTCGGGGAGGCCACTTGTAGTGGGATGTCCTTGATGGACAACCACACCTCCTGCCCGGGGCGATACGTTGGGGCCGGGGGCCGCCGTCGGTCTGCATGGGTCTTCGCCCTCATCCGGGCCTTCAACAAAGCTCTGACCTCCTCCCTGGCTTGAGAACCGGGAGGAACCGAGGAACCTAAACATACCCGATGGCAGGTTTCGCTCCACTGAACCACTACCCCGGACAGCCAATCGATCCGGGGATTGTGTTTCAACATCCAGGGGAACCCTAAAATCACACGGGAGGTGGTCGGAGTCACAAAAAACTTGATCTCCTCCCGGTGATTCCCCGACACCACCAGGGTTACTGGTGGTGTCTTGTGAGTGATAGGAGGGAGTAGGGAGCCATCTAGTGCCCGTACCTGCACAGGCGAGGTAAGCGCCACCAGAGGGAGCCCCATCTCCCTGGCCCATTTGCTGTCTAGCAAATTCCCTTCTGAGCCCGTGTCCACCAGTGCTGGGGCCTTCAGGGTTAAATCCTCATACAGGATTGCAACTGGGAGTCGTGTGGCGATGTGGGTGTGTCCCACGTGAATGTCTTGGCCCACCCCTAGCCCAGTTTCTAGGGGCGGGCGTTTGGCGTTTAACCGCTCGGGGCAGTCTCTTAATTGATGCTCTATCGAGCCACAAACAAAACACGCTCCGTGGGCCAGCCTCCTTTGTGTAACTGGTGCCCTAAATGTTGCCCTACTCGTGTCCATAGCTTCGTCAGCAGGGGGGGCTGTAACCGCACGGAGCGCGGGGGCCGTGAAGCGTGGGGAGGGCGGAACGCGGTCGGAACCGGAAGGGAGAGGGACGACGCGTGCCCGGCCACACCCTTCATCTCGTTCCCGACGGCGCTCTTCTAACCGATTGTCTAATCGTATGACAAGATCGATGAGCCCATCTAAATCCCGCGGTTCGTCCTTAGCCACCAGGTGCTCCTTGAGGACCATCGACAGTCTGTTTACAAAGGCGGCGCGGAGGGCAGTGTTATTCCAGCCGGACCTCGCAGCCGCGATGCGGAAGTCGACTGCATAGGCAGCTGCGCTCCGGCGCCCCTGTCTCATTGACAGCAGCACGGCTGAAGCGGTCTCTCCTCTATTAGGGTGATCGAACACTGTTCTGAACTCCCTCACAAACCCATCATATGTCTGAAGGAGCCGTGAATTCTGCTCCCAGAGCGCTGTAGCCCAAGCGCGTGCCTCACCACGAAGCAGATTTATCACATAAGCTACTTTGCTAGCGTCGGTCGCATACATGACGGGACGCTGTGCGAAGACGAGCGAACACTGCATAAGGAAATCCGTGCACGTCTCCACACAGCCTCCGTACGGCTCTGGGGGGCTTATGTATGCTTCAGGGGAAGGAGGGAGGGGTCGTTGAACGACCAGTGGAACGTCATTATTACGCACAGGGTCGACGGGAGGGAGAGCCGCAGCTTCCACCTGCGCGGCGAGAGCAGGTTCAGGAGGACGTTCTGCTCGGTCATCAAATCCAACCGAGTCGTGAAAGCAGTGAGGATCCGCTGCAACTCACCGATCACCCCTCCTGCGGACGCCTGTGCGCCCTGTTCTTCCATTGGCTGTTCAACAGCCGGTTGACGCCCCTCGGGATCCATGACGCTGGCCGAGATATCCTGTTGTGAAAGTGTAGGAACACGGACCCACAACAGGGGGCGCAAATGAACGGACAATGGAGAAAGTCAAATAACAAAGCTTTACTGTTGTGAATACGCACAATAAACACAACAGATTACAATTGTGGTTATAACCAATTCCAATGGTGTCGTGTGGGCAGGCTCGACGATAGGAGACGTCTGTCCGAGTCGAACCGGAACCACCCGATTTCCTCTGCCACCGAACCCCGGGAATACTGGAGCCGCCAAGTCCCGAACTCCCAGGTGGCCACTGCCTCCGCTCGTCGGATCCGGTACTGCTGGCGAGGAACAGAAACAGTCAGATGTGGGTGCGGCTGCACCCAGCAACACGTAGGGTGGAAACACCACCTCCACCTCTAATCAACAACAACACTGTAGTGCAGGAATGCGAGTACTTATCCCAAAATACAGTCTCCTGCTGTTCTTCTCTCTTTCTGTGCAAAGGCAAAAGTATTCAATAGTCAGAAGACAATTCGTTGGACTGGATACGTTACCTCCTTGGTAGAGCGATATCTCGGCAATGAGGTGGAGATGCCGTCCAGCTGATATACCCCTCTGCTGATGGATGTCAGCTGTCTCGGTTGATAGGTGACAGCTGTCACCTTGGCTGCTCCTGTGAGGCGGCAGCGCCCTCTGGTGCCTGGAGCCTGCACTCCAGGCAGGGCGCCCTCTGGTGGTGGTGGGCCAGCAGTACCTCCTCTTCAGCGGCCCACACAACAGCTTTGCCATGAAGATCAAAATAGAGTTCAGGTGCATCGTGTTTCCACTGATCATCTCCACTTGGGGTAAATTCAGTTGTTTGGACATGATTTGGAAAGACACACACCTGTCTCCATATAAGGTCCCACAGTTGACAGTGCATGTCAGAGCACAAATCAAGCATGAAGTGAAAGGAATTGTCTGTAAACCTCTGACACAGGATTGTCTTGAGGCACAAATCTGGGGAGGGTACAGGAACATTTCTGCTGCTTTGAAGGTCCCAATGAGCACAGTGGCCTCCATCATCTGTAACTGGAAGAGGTTCA
Source organism: Thalassophryne amazonica (assembly GCF_902500255.1). Classification (NCBI taxonomy): domain Eukaryota; kingdom Metazoa; phylum Chordata; class Actinopteri; order Batrachoidiformes; family Batrachoididae; genus Thalassophryne; species Thalassophryne amazonica. The sequence goes on along the minus strand of NC_047113.1, from coordinate 91,773,492 downwards.
GATCCACCAGAACTCTTCCTAGAGCTGGCTGGCTGTCTAAACTGAGTGACTAGGGTTGAAGGGCCTTAGTCAGGGAGGTGACCAAGAATCGGATGGTCTCTCTGTCAGAGCTCCAGCATTCCTCTGTGGAGAGAGGAGAACCTTCCAGAAGGTCAACATTCTCTGCAGCGATCCACCAATGAGGCCTGTATGGTAGAGTGGCCACATGGAGGCCACTCCTTAGTAAAAGGCACATGGCAGCCCACCTGGAGTTTGTCATAAGGCACCTGAAGGACTCTTAGACCATGAGAAACAAAATTCTCTGATTTGATGAGACAAAGATTGAACTCTTCGGTGTGAATCCCAGGTGTCATGTTTGGAGGAAACCAGGCATCATGCCTACAGTGAAGCATGGTGGTGGTAGCATCATGCTGTGGGGATGATTTTCAGTGGCAGGAACTGCAAGACTAGTCAGGATTGAGGGAAAGATGAATACAGCAATGTACAGAGACATCCCGGATGAAAACCTGCTCCAGAGCCATTGAAGACAACGCAAGTAAAATATTATATGAATCCTTTTTTCCAACATTTCTGTATAATGTGCATTCAGTTTGGATTATGTGCGTGTACATTCTCCCCACTGCTGTGCGTCTGACACCACCTGCATGAAAACACCTTTTAATAACCGTTTTATTATACAGTATAAATTAGTACAATAAATTTATGTGGACTCACCATAAATGCTGTCCTTTCATGAGCTTTATAATCTAGTTTGATTCACGGCTCCGGCCAAAAGAAGCAAATGTGAGTGTTCTGAACCGAAAAAAAAAAAACAGTCACATGACTTTTTTTTTCAGTCCCTGCAACGTTTTACTTTATCTGTTATTTTACAGCCATAGAAAGTCTAGGGAAAGGTGTTTGCCAACAGTGTGCGCTGTTATTCCACAGTGTGCCTCATGTAACATGCAAGAGCTAATTACTGAAGCAAGATTACAGTACTGTCCCACTGTGAAATTATGTGGTTGCCAGAATAATTCTGTCAAAAACAAACAAAGACTAAAACACTACATCTTGATTTGATTGGGTTTCTTACATTTGGCTTCAAGTCACCACAGGAGATTTGGTTTGGGATCCACATGCTGATTTGACTTTTCTGACACAACTCCAGCTGTACACGAATGGGATACTGTTGTGGGCTGTCTGCTCTGTTCTTGCTGCTGCTGCTGCTGTCTCTCTCTCCTCTGCACAGTTGGCATGCCTCAAGCTGATCGACGCACCTGATCCACATATCATCAGCACCTGTATATGAACCCCGGCTCTTCACTCCATCCTCGAAGAAGCTCTGCATACCTTCCACGGTAAGTGGCCTCTCGTTTGTATTCTTACTGAGTATTTCATGTAATTCTGAGCTTCCATACTGTTTGTCGTGCGTTAAATGGTAAATGGATTGCATTTATATAGCGCTTTTCCATCTGCATCAGACGCTCAAAGCGCTTTACAAATGATGCCTCACATTCACCCCGATGTGAGGGCGCTGCCAAACAAGGCGCTCACTGCACACCGGGGGCAATAGGGGATTAAAGACCTTGCCCAAGGGCCCTTAGTAATTTTCCAGTCAGGCTGGGATTTGAACCGAGGATCTTCTGGTCTCCAGCCCAACGCCTTAACCACTAGACCATCACCTCCCCCAAAATATTATGCTGCGTTCCTACGCAGCGTAATTTCAGTTTATTCAGAGCTTCCATGCTCACTGTAGCTATTTGTACTTTTTTCTGCAAACCAGTCAGAAGATCCTTTCCTGCCCTGGGGTTTTTTCTGCTGCCTTTTTTCTCAGCCACAGCTCTCTCCAGCCCGCAGGATTCGGGGGGGGGGGGGGGGTCTGAAGAGGGGGTTTGTCCAAGGTATCACACAAGCTAGAACTGTCTCTGCACATATGGATATGGATGTCGTATGTATACTAGAGGTGGGCGAATCGATCCTAATATCGATAATATCGATACCAACGCTGGTATTGATACTGAACGATCCTCGTGTAAAAAGATCGATACTCAAGCTTTTTTTTCTCTCTCGCATGCACTGACTGCAGATTCATCAAAGTCTACTCTCTGTCTGTTAGAGCAGCGCTGTGCTGTGTCACACAACACAGAGCAGTGCACCCTTGTATTTGGGTTTGTCAGCCCTCTCCCTCAGGAGATTTTGTTTTAAATTGTGTTGAGTGAAATTTTTTTAAACAAAAATGTTGATTGTGATAAAAAGTATTTTGTTGTCACGTACAATGTTTGGCGAAATTCTATTGTAGGTCTTTTGGATCCTTTGGATCTGTGAAGCCTAAATATGAAAAAAGTATCAGTATCTGTATCGATATTGGCGATACTGGACCTGTATTTACTTGGTATCGGATCAATACCAAAATTCCCGGTATCGCCCACCTCTAATGTATACGTATATGCAACCTTAACTACATTCCACAGTATTATCACAATGTACTGCATTATCTCCATTTATCATCATAAAATGTTGTAATTATCATCCTTAAAAACTGTTATTCAAGGACTCAAAGTGAATAGGATTTTTGAAAAATCTGTTTACGAGTTGACACACACATGGTGACCACTTGATCAACTTTTGAGGTCAAAAGTAAGCTTGGATTGTCTGCTTAATGGCACAACATTCCTTTTAACATCATTACTTCCTTGTCTGTTTTATATGCATATGCATGCACAAGCAGAGGTCTATACAAGGTACATTACTTAGTCTAAGAGCTTGGCGTGTTTTCACAAAGTGCAGCAGGTTAAATATGACTAAGTTCAGCAAATCAGACAGAGCAAAGCTTTCAGCACAACCAGCACCTCACATGTGACAGACACAAGCAGTGTTGTGCACTTTGGAGCTATTGTCATGAATGTAATAGTGACAGGTGTATGTGTTGTTGTAGAGTAGGACGGGTTGCTGTATGCTTCATAAATATGGAATGAGAAAAGCCACATGCCTATGATAGACACACAGAAGAAATATGAAGTGTGAGCGAGAGAGGCTGCAGAATGATGACCAAGAGAGAAAGATCCTGAAAGTAAACAGCAGCATATAAATCTATAGCCATATAGCATTGTGACACACTATTTTTTAAAGAAGGCAGAGACAAAACTATAGGCTGGAACATTTGTGGAAATAGCTGGCGATAAGATTTATTGGAGCACTGGATAAATATAGATCCATCCCTTCCATTCTCTCTCTCCCGCTTACTTGAAATTAAGGGTCATGGGGCTGGAGCCTGTACCAGCAGTCATAGGCCATGAGGCAGGGTACACCCTGGACAGGACACCAGTCTATCGCAGGGCCACATATAGACAAGCAAACACATTCACACCCATATGCACACCTATGGATAATTTAAAGTTTCCAATTCAACCTGTATGTCTTTGAATGTGGGAGGAAGCCCCATAGGATCTTAGCCCTGTCATTTTTAAACACCTTCGGTGGTGTCTCCAATCTTAGGACTTGGACTATGTGGCACAGATGTTCCTGTGCACTATTCCTTACACTTGGTAATGCCTTGCAGTGTATGTTGTATCAGCTTGCGTTTTGCATCCTTTCCTTAATTTAATTTAATAATTTAATTAAATTTCTTTAATTTATATTGCACCAAATCACAACATCACTCATAGACTTTATTGTTTTTGTGCAAATACTTGCTCATTTAGAAATGGATGTGTGAAGTGGAATGTTCCAAAACAGGATTCTTTGAGCATTCATCATCTTTCCCAGTCTTTTATTGCCCCTATCCCAGCTTTTTTAAAAGGTGTTGCAGGCATCCATTTCAAAATGAGCAAATATTTTTCCACATAAACAAAAAAGTCTATCAGTTTGAACATTAAATATCTTGTCTTTGTGGTGTATTCAATTGAACATAGGTTGATGAGGATTTGCAAATCAGTATTCTGTTTTTATTTGCATTTCACACAATGTCTCAACTTCATTGGAATTGGGGTTGTAATATGAATTATAAGGAGAGGAAGTATAATTATATACTACACTGAAAATTTTATCTCTGCAGGGAGATCATTTCAAAATCAGGCGCATGATAAGACAAGGCTATATGGCCTGCTGACTTTTTTAACCTTAGGGACATACAGTAGTCCTGCATCCTGAGAACACAGAGCATGGGCCGATATGTAGGGTGTGAAAAGGTCAGCTAATTAGAGAGGCCCTAGTCCATGAATAATTTAATAGGTTAGTAACAGAACCTCAAAATCCAACCTCACAGAGACAGGAAGCCAATGAAGGAAGGCCAAAACTGGTGTAATGTGATAGAACCTTCTGCTTCTTGTTAAAATTCTGGCAGCACCATTTTGAACCAATTGGAGAACCCTAATGGTGGACTGCAATAAGCCAGAGAACAGGACATTGCAGTAGTCCATTGCAAGCTGAAGATCATTTATCACTTTTGTGAGACTGTCATGATTCTGCCCGTTCAGGTCCTTATTATGGTTTTGTTTCCATGCCTTCCCTCTTCAATCTTCTGTCTTTGACTTTCTGTTTATTATTTGGTTGTCTCTGGTTTGGTTTATCATTTATCTTCTGTGTATCATACTTTAGCCATCTGTCTAGTTCTGACTTAGTTTCTGCCCAGCCTTTGGTTCTCCCCATTGTATTATCATTAGTTGTGTCACCTGTTTGTTTTCTTTTGTCATATGTTTACTGTCACCATTTATGAGTTCCATTTTTGTTTAGTCTGAGCCCTTATTTTTGTTGCTGATCGATTTTCAATACTTACATTGTTTCTTGGTTATTTCTTTGTTCTTTCATGTTAGGTCTTCCTTATTTTATTTCTTCTTTAGTAGTACTTGGGTTTTTTTGTTCATCTGTGGTTTTGGGCTTTTGTTTAGATCACTGTGGTTTTAGGTTCATCCTTCAGTTCGGCCCTGTTCACTTTGCTTATTTTTTTTACCTGCACTCTCTTGTCTGGTGTTCAGGGTTTGGTGTGGGTGTGTCCTGTCTCTTCTGTTTGCCACACCCTTTTCCGGATTGTTGTTTCCTAATTACCACTGGTGTTATTTAAGTCTTTCACTTTCTCTTCTCCTCTGCCAGATTGTTGAATTCATTTCACTTTCCAGCCATTGTACTTAATCCTGTTTTGCCTCATAATCTGCCTGCCTGTGTTTTGACTTTGTGGGATTTCCAGGTACTTGTAACTGTCCAGTTTGTGTACTATACTGCTTTCTGGCAACTCCACCCTTTCAGTGCGGATCACTTTCGACCTCTCTGAAACCATATGGCCACACTTATCAAGTCTGACTGAGATCTTCATATTATCATTGGAGGTCCTGGTGAGTTGGATCACTGAGTCAATGTCTCACTTGCTCATTGCATTCAGCTTGATGTCATCCATGTGCAGGAGGTGGCTGATATACAGTATATATTTGACACTTGATGGCAATTTGTGAGTTTGCCTCTATACACTAAAAAATGATTTATTGGATGAACTCAATTCAGTTATGTACAGGATTTCCATCTAATAAATAGATGTAGCCCCAACTCAAAAAAGCACATCCATGCAAGACAATTTAATGTAATTGTTTTGGTACTAGATATGTTTATTAGATGGAAATCCAATCCAATAGTCTGTTTTTTGAGACAACATATATATACGAGGTCTGTTAGAAAACTATCCGACCTTTTTATTTTTTGCAAAAACTATATGGATTTGAATCATGTGCGCTTGCATCAGCCAAGCTTGAACCTTCGTGCGCATGCGTGAGTTTTTTCACGCCTGTCAGTTGCGTCATTCGCCTGTGAGCAGGCTTTGAGTGAGCAGTGGTCCACCCCCTCATCGGATTTTCATTGCAAGGAAAATGTCTGAACAATTTGGAGCTTTGCTGCATCAAATTTTTCCAGAAACTGTGAGAGACAGCCAGGTGGAAACCATTAGGAAGATTCAGACGGCTTTCAGGGACGATTCTATGGGGATCACACAGATTAAGGAGTGTTACAACCGGTTTAAAGATGGCGCACAATGGCAGAGGGCGTGCCGCGCTCCAAGCGGCGATCGACAGGCTGAAACGATCACATCATTTCCAAACTGAACACTGTGTTGATCCGGGACATCGTCTGACTACCAGAGAAATGGCAGAAGATGTGCACATAGCACTTTTTTGCCACATTCCACTGTTACAGGAGTTTTTGTCATGAAAAGACGTGCGGAGGAATTTGCGCGTCGGGACGGAGCCGCTAATGGCGCGGGACAAAAAGCAACGCCGTGATGAAGCCTCACAGGACATGTTGTGGCATGTCCAGCTCATCCACAATTTCTCGGATAGTCACACGACTGAAAAGCCACCGAAAGCCGTCTGAATCTTCCTAATGGTACAAGAGCTGGGCATGTTACAACATGTCCTGTGAGACAAACACGGAGGTGCTTTTGTCCCGCGCCATTAGCGGCTCCGTGGCGAATTCCTCCGCTCCTCTTTCCATGACAAAAACTCCTCTAACAGTGGAATGTTGCAAAAAAGTGCTATGTGCACATCTTCTGCCATTTCTCTGGTAGTCAAATCAAATCAAATCAATTTTATTTATATAGCGCCAAATCACAACAAACAGTTGCCCCAAGGTGCTTTATATTGTAAGGCAAAGCCATACAATAATTACGGAAAAACCCCAACGGTCAAAACGACCCCCTGTGAGCAAGCACTTGGCGACAGTGGGAAGGAAAAACTCCCTTTTAACAGGAAGAAACCTCCAGCAGAACCAGGCTCAGGGAGGGGCAGTCTTCTGCTGGGACTGGTTGGGGCTGAGGGAGAGAACCAGGAAAAAGACATGCTGTGGAGGGGAGCAGAGATCAATCACTAATGATTAAATGCAGAGTGGTGCATACAGAGCAAAAAGAGAAAGAAACACTCAGTGCATCATGGGAACCCCCCAGCAGTCTAAGTCTATAGCAGCATAACTAAGGGATGGTTCAGGGACACCTGATCCAGCCCTAACTATAAGCTTTAGCAAAAAGGAAAGTTTTAAGCCTAATCTTAAAGGTAGAGAGGGTGTCTGTCTCTCTGATCCGAATTGGGAGCTGGTTCCAGAGGAGAGGAGCCTGAAAGCTGAAGGCTCTGCCTCCCATTCTACTCTTACAAACCCTAGGAACTACAAGTAAGCCTGCAGTCTGAGAGCGAAGCGCTCTATTGGTGTGATATGGTACTATGAGGTCCCTAAGATAAGATGGGACCTGATTATTCAAAACCTTATAAGTAAGAAGAAGAATTTTAAATTCTATTCTAGAATTAACAGGAAGCCAATGAGAGAGGCCAATATGGGTGAGATATGCTCTCTCCTTCTAGTCCCTGTCAGTACTCTAGCTGCAGCATTTTGAATTAACTGAAGGATTTTCAGGGAACTTTTAGGACAACCTGATAATAATGAATTACAATAGTCCAGTCTAGAGGAAATAAATGCATGAATTAGTTTTTCAGCATCACTCTGAGACAAGACCTTTCTAATTTTAGAGATAATGCGCAAATGCAAAGCAGTCCTACATATTTGTTTAATATGTGCATTGAATGACATATCCTGATCAAAAATGACTCCAAGATTTCTCACAGTATTACTAGAGGTCAGGGTAATGCCATCCAGAGTAAGGATCTGGTTAGACACCATGTTTCTAAGATTTGTGAGGCCAAGTACAATAACTTCAGTTTTATCTGAGTTTAAAAGCAGGAAATTAGAGGTCATCCATGTCTTTATGTCTATAAGACATTCCTGCAGTTTAGCTAATTGGTGTGTGTCCTCTGGCTTCATGGATAGATAAAGCTGGGTATCATCTGCGTAACAATGAAAATTTAAGCAATGCTGTCTAATAATACTGCCTAAGGGAAGCATGTATAAAGTGAATAAAATTGGTCCTAGCACAGAACCTTGTGGAACTCCATAATTAACCTTAGTCTGTGAAGAAGTTTCCTCATTTACATGAACAAATTGTAATCTATTAGATAAATATGATTCAAACCACCGCAGCGCAGTGCCTTTAATACCTATGGCATGCTTTAATCTCTGTAATAAAATTTTATGGTCAACAGTATCAAAAGCAGCACTAGTCAGACAACGTCCCGTCCTCGTAACAACTCTGAAGGGGTTATGGGCATCTGTGACTTCAGCTGATGAACCTGTACGCACTGCAACATTTGTCTCTTGCATCACCAGTTATGCAGCTCTATGGTGGAATGAAACAGAGAAGAGTTGTTTCAGATAGGAGACGGAACATATCTGCTTGTTTGCTATAAAGCACAAAAGGAGAATTGAGCCTGGATTTAATCTGTTTTCTTGTAATAAAAGCCTTCTCTTCATGTATGTGCTCTTAAGCTCATGGAGCTGCTGGAATCTGCTACACAGAGGCACGTGTGCAGGATCACAGAGGGAAACACAGCTGTCATCTATCTGTCTATAGAACGATATATGGATATGCAGTAAATCAACATATGCTGTAGAACTGCTTTCTACTGACTTCAACTACATTTTCTAAATTAAATTAACTGGATATGAATGTTGGGCAGCACAGTGGCTTAGCAGTTAGCACTGTTGCCTCACAGCAACAAGGTCATGGGATCAATTCCAACTTGTGGTCTTTCTGTGTGGAGTTTGCATGTTCTCCAGTTTTTGCATGGGTTCCCTCCAGACAGACTGGCGTCCTGTCCAGGGTGTACCCTGCGTAATACCGTATGACTGCTGGGATTGGCTCTGGCTCCCCGTGACCCTTGATTGGAGTAAGCGGGTATCAAACATGGATGCATGGATGGCTGGATATTATGTCCTTGTCTTTAGGGTCTTGGTGCTTCCTGTCTTACTGGTTGGTTGTCATTTTTGCACGCTAACCAATGACGTAAAGCAACAAATCCATGTCTTCATTTATTTTGTTAGAGCATACTTACTTACTACTTAGGGAGACTATGAAGACAAGTATCATTCACAGTATGTAGGTGCACGTTTCACCTAGCTTCAACAGATAGATGGTTACTTTTGAGATATGAGGATAGACCAGTAGTCTGCATGGGTGGTTGCAATCCAGGCCCTGGAGAGGGTCCGCGATGTTGTGGATGCAGCGATGCGCAGCAGCTTGATGAACCAGCTGCAGACAGCAAACCATGAGCCAGGATCAGGATCCTTTATTTTCTATCTTGCAAATTTAAGTTTGGTTTTTCATTAAACTCTTTTATCTCTATGGTTCAGTCTTGTTCAGTATTGTTCATGAATATTAATAATTATTTCGAGCAGGTTGGAGGTTGCAACTTAAGGAAAACTGTGTTCCTGGGAAAGTGAAGGAACAGAGTCGTCATGGTTCTGAGGGGGTGGTTTTAGCTTTTGGAGTGCTGCATCTATACAACTCTTTTCCATCTCATAGAACTTTACAATGATGTTCCACATTCAACTTACGCACTAATGTCATTATGCTGCCATACAAGGTGCTCAACTGGACACCGGGAGCAACTTGGGGATTCAGGACCTTGTTAAGGGTCCTTACGGTCTGAAAATTTTACCCAAGTTGGTCACAAGCCTGCCACTTTAACTACTCGATCATCACCTCCACGAGGGAAGTGATGGTCTCCTGATGATGATGGCTTTGCACCTTTCTATCTATCACTGTCCCGCAAACTCTGTATTGGCTCAAAAACACCTTGTGCATATTATGAAAATATCAGCATGTCGTTGCACTGCTTGTATCGGTTATTGTGCTCATACTGTGTGAAAGAGAAAATAAAAATGCTCACTCTTCTGTTCACTCATGAACAGCAGCACCTGATGACAGTGTCCAGTAAACAGTGACGTGCAAAATCAACTACTGTTTTTTTACTGTCCCTTTTTCTCTTCCTCATATTCTTGCAAGTCATGTGTCTACAGAGCAGCTAATGCCCACACACCCACCCACATCACTTGTACACTTTTGCCGCAGCCTTCTTTCTGAGTAACAGGGAGGTTAGTGATGGCGAGACGAAGGAAAATAGAACGGAGGGTGAAGAGCAGGAGGGAGGGTCAACTTGGAAGAGGTAGCTACTGACCTGGTAAAATGGGATGTTCATGAGAGGGCACTAGGGTGCCGCCCCCTCTAAATATTAAGGAAAAACATAATTAATACATAAGAAATATTACAACATATTAATAAATAAGAAATAAATATGGTGTGCTCAGAGTCAGAGTGTGCAAGTGCCTGTAAGTATTTAAGTGTTCCAAAACTTCATTTCAGTGTTCTTATTTCATTTCGGTTAGTGAGAGTAAAACCCACTTCGTGGGTGGCCTTCTGGTCACAGGAGAGTCTATGAAGGTCGTAACCTTTTCACAAATATTTGACCTGAGGATGACTTTTACGTTAAGCATCAAACTTGCCCTCATGGATGCAACTTTATGCATCCATTTCTTATTGGACAATCGGCAAATCACTCACCCGCCGTGTCGTCTCTCTGGTCAGAAAAATTATTGGTATGCCGACGACCACCACAGCCCAGGTTAAAGTTCAACTTCCAGCTACTTTCTCTTATTTCTTTGGTGTGCTATCACGATCACTCTTTGTAGTGTCAGGCAGACACGCTATAGTGTGACAGCAAACCCAAACAATGGAGCTATGCAACACTTGAACATTTAGTCAGTGGTCTGAGACTTCTTCAGTGTTATGGTAAACAAATTCCTCATTGTTGGCTCTAAATCTGATGAAAAGAACACTGTTTGGAACATTCCACATGTGAACAGGTTCATTGGAAACAGGTGAGTGTCATGATTGGGTATAAAAGGAGCATCCCCAAAAGGCTCAGTCGTTCACAAGCAAAGATGGGGTGAGGATCACCACTTTGTGAACAACTGTGTGAAAAAATAGTCCAACAGTTTAAGAACAATGTTTCTCAATGATTCCATCATCTACAGTCCATAATATAATCAGAAGATTCAGAGAATCTGGAGAACTTTCTACACGTAAGCGGCAAGGCCAAAAATCAACATTGAATGCCAGTAACCTTCGATACCTCAGGCTGCACTGCATTAAAAACTGACATCGTTGTGTAAAGGATCTTACCGCATGGCCTCAGGAACACTTCAGAAAACCACTGTCAAGTTAAAACTCTACCATGCAAAGCGAAAGCCATACATCAACATCATCCAGAAATGCCACCGCCTTCTCTGGGCCCGAACTCATTTGAAATGGACAGACGCAAAGTGGAAATGTGTGCTGTGGTCTGATGAGTCTTCAAATTGTTTTTGGAAATCATGGACATCGTGTCCTCCAGACAAAAGCGGGAAAAGACCATCCAGATTGTTACCAGCACAAAGTTCAAAAGCCAGCATCTGTGAAGGTATGGGGGTGCGTTAGTGCCCATGGCATGGACAACTTACACATCTGTGATGGCACCATCAATGCTGAAAGGTACATCCAGGTTTTGGAGCAACACATGCTGCCATCCAAGCAACGTCTTTTTCAGGGATGTCCCTGCTTATTTCAGCAAGACAATGCCAAGCCACATTCTGCACATATTACAACAGCGTGGCTTCATAGTAAAAGACTGCAGGTACTAGATGGCCTGTCTGCAGTCCAGACCTGTCGCCCATTGAAAAAGTGTGGTGCATTATGAAGCACAAAATACGACAACGGAGACCCCGGATTGTTGAACAACTGAAGTCGTACATCAAGCGAAAATGGGAAAGAATTCCACCTACAAAGCTTCAACAATTAGTGTCCTCAGTTCCCAAATGCTTATTGAGTGTTGTTAGAAGGAACGGTGTTGTAACACAGTGGTAAACATACCACTGTCCCAGCTTTTTTGAAACATGTTGCAGGAAATTTTGAAAGTCCATGCGGGTGCATGGGATGAAGACACCCACTCCCATCTCTGGATGGAGCCGCACCTCAAACAGAGAGAAAAAAAGCAAGAAAGATACATAATTTGTCAGCATTAAGCAACAAGAAAAACAGAAGAACTACTAAGATGATCACTGGCCACTAGCCCTAAGCTTCACTAAAAGACCCAAACTTTAGATAAAGTTGAGGCTGTGACCCATTCTGTTTATGAATTTAAAAGGGTAGAAAGCATAGTATCATACTATGCCAGTATGCTAGCCATACGAAAGGGAAAATAAGTGCATCTTAAGTCCAGACTTGAAAGTCTCTACAGAATCTGACTGTTTTATTGACGCTGGCAGATCATTCCACAGAACAGGGGCATGATAAGAGAAAGCTCTGTGACCCACAGACTTTTTATTCACCCTTGAGACACAACGTAATCCTGCAACCTGGGAACGCACAGCCCGGGCCGGTACGTAGGGTTTAATTAGGTCAGCTAAGTAGGGCGGTGCTAGTCTGTGAATAATTCTATAGGTTAATATCTCACAAGGCCAGGAAGCCAATGAAGAGATGCGAAAATGGGTGTAATGTGGTCAAACTTTCTGCTTCCTGTCAAAAGTCTGGCAGCAGCATTTTGAACCAATTGTAGACCCCCAATGCTGGACTGCGGTAAACCAGAAAATAGAACATTGCGGTAGTTCAGGCTAGAAGAAACAAATGCTTGAATCAGGGTCTTAGAAATGAAGCCTTCAATGATATTTTGTCTTTGATCGACTATTAGACACATGATGAAATATGGAGTTGGATGCGCCAGTGCATCCATTGACCCAGGAGGGTTAAACAAGAAGTTTAGATGTTTTGAGTTAAACTCAAAATCCCCTAATTGAGTAGTCGAGTACCTTCATTTATTTTTTTAATTTTTTTTGGTTTGGTTTTGTTTTAAGAATAGTTTAGATTATACTTTATGCACCATGACTCCTGAGTGCGACAGTACATCTTTTGTTTTGTTATTGTCATTCATCACGCCTCTCAACTCCCACCCCAAGGTAGAGCAAGAGCAGTCAGAGTCATCATAATGATTTGTCTTCCAGTTCTGAATTGTGCTGGTGGATATAGAGTTTGGCTGCAGGGAATGTGGTGTTAAAAATGAAAAAAGTGGAAAATTGAGATGATGGTGGTTTGGATCTGCAGACACTGTGTGCAAGCCGATTAAATGACTGTTTATGGTTATTGGCATTAAGCCCAGATAGTACTGTACTGAACAGCTTCTGTCTTTTGTCACCAGTTTGGCAGTAGTAGCGAATGATGACGGGTGAGGGACTGTTGCTTATCAGCCATGCATTGCAACCAGCCACTGGCAAAATGCAATGAAAAACATATTTCTAAGCATAGTATGAAATGGTGCAAATCAGGTCCAGTACCGTCTCATCTGAGCCAGTGTAACAATTATTTTGGCAGTGATGTGTTATACTGGTGATACCCCAAATGGTTAAAAACTGAAATGCACCACCTGCTGACAGGTTTGAGATAAATGTGTTTTTACTTGTCAGGGCTTAATTCAATGAAGACAATTACGGCCTCACTTTCTAAAGGATTGTACCTTGGGCAAGGTCCTTAATCCCCTAGTTGCTCTCGGTGTGTAGTGAGCTGCCTTGTATGGCAGCACCCTGACATTGGGGTGAATGTAAGGCATTATTGTAAAGCGCTTTGAGCATCTGATGCAGATGGAAAAGCACTATATAAATGCAGTTCATTTATCATTTACCTGTAAAAATGTGTGAAAGGACCATAGCACTTGACAAAATAAATAAATAAATAAGTGTGCATTTTAATTTTCAAACAGCATTTTTCAAGGGCGCAATATAGTGTATTAACCATTTACCATGTAATTTAAGGTGTGTCCACCTAAGTGTGCACTATTGTTGGTGTTGAAGATGCAAATAGGTGGGGTTTGCACACGTAACACTATTCATCAAGGTCAGAATAAAAGTGAATTAAGTTCTGATCGCATCTGTATAGTGCACGTTTGAAACCTGGGTGTTAATTGATTGAGCTTGACAGACTACTAATGAATATTTGCTCATGAAATAGCAGATCAACTGGCAGGAGAAGCATAACCAATAGGGGAAATAGTCTTTCACCCCTTGGTCACATTAGCAACAAGCAACAGAGGCAAAGCGACCAGCTACCATTCATTATCAATCAGACTGGCCGTTTTGCAGAGACAAGTGGTTGCTATACTGCCAGCTGGGGAGGGCCAAAATAGATGAAACGTCTATGAGTGCCAGTCTGAGTGAAGGCAGCATGATGGCAGAGTAATGTATGTTTTAGCTCACTCAAACAAAATAATCCAAGATGGTGGAATACGGTTTGAAATAACTGTTTTTCCTTACAAATCTATTTTGATTGGCGCTTTTTTTCACTTATATTTTGTCTGTTAGGGAGAAATAAACACTTCAGAATTTAAAAATGTTTTAGTGACACAATAACGATTTACAAGATTTGCAATGATTTATGATGATCTTCTCCTTACATACAAGTTAGCATGCTAACTAGTGATACAGTAACATCACTGTGAAAGACATTGGACTGAAACAAGTTTGGTGAAATTTGGTTTGGAGAACAGTTGGTGACGCAAACTCATGACCAAAGACATGAATGAGCGATAGTGTTGCAGTTGGTATGTCACTTAAGTGGCCACTCGCAGCTGAAGGTGAATGACATGTTTGAACACAAAGTGTTCAGTTCTTATGAAAAGACTGTAAAAATCCCCCACGGCTCCCAGTAATCGAAAACTAAAATAAAAAATACAATATTAATCAAAAATAAATAAAGGGCATACAGTGCACTCACCCACTTGCAGAGTCATGTCCCTGCTGGATCTACTGTCCTATCTTCCATGTCCAATATATAATCCAGAGCTTATATGATCCTTTTGTCCTCGGCTTCGAGATACGCTGACAGTGATTATTTATGGGCTGGAACAGCTTCTGCTCTGTAATGCAGCGATGTCCAGTGGGGGTGTGAGTCCTTTAATTTGATCTGGTTTTTTTTCAGCAATAACATATCAGTCCTTTTGGCTGTTCCCTTGTTTTTCATTCAGGATCTCCACACCAGAGCAGACCAGGTGGATAGCACAATGATTTGGCACAGATACGTCTTCCTCCATCCTCCTTAAATTTTGGCCCTGATAGATATATGTCATCATATTTCCATGGTGGCATTTAGCAGAAAGACTTTCCCGGTTTATAGACAAAAATATGCACTGGTGGTACTGGATATGAGCAGTGTGCCATTTAATGAAAGCATGTCCTCATATTTCCTCAATGATTGTGCATCCCTCACAACCACATAAAAGAACTCCCACAACACATTCTAAGAAAGAGAGAGAGAGAGAGAGAGAGAGAGCATGCTCAAGATAAAAATGGATTCAAAACAACACAGCAATGTGTGTGCCGTTATTGCAGACTTGTGTTCTGCAAAAAAAAAAAAAAAAACACATTAAAGACAAGCCCTGCAACTGAGGTCAGACTGACAGCAGCTTGGCCACTTCCAGAAGAGGCTGTTCCACTCAGATCATCTCCACTATTACGGTGTACTCCCCTCAGGTTGTGCATGTAGCCTAGAGTCCCTTAATTGAGAGAGTAGTGTCAACTCAGAACATGGCGACATACTGTGTTATGGTTAAGGGTCCGGACGGGACTGAACCAGTCAGGAACTGAACCCAAATACAGGGACCAATAAAGAGAGTTGAGAATGAACAAACAAAGATTTCTTTACAATAAATGTGCAACAAAGGTAGTAGAATAAATCAGGGAGCCTGGAGAGCCGGGAGAGTAGAGACAGGGCCGGCTCCAAGCGGTGGAAGTAGGGAGCTGCAGTGCTGTCAGAACCAGGATGGCATAGAAGGAGTGGATTGGAATCCAGGTCAGGAACCGGTGCCCGGTGGCCACAAATGGAGCCGAGGGCGGAGGTGTTTTGAGAAGACGAAGAGACAAAAGGTGAGTGGAGGCAGTCGTAACACAGGAGGCTCAATAGAAGAATGTTCAGAGTTCAGCAATGCAATGAAGCAGCAGCGTGACTATCCTGCAATTCAGTATGGCAGGACCTCACCACTGATCATCAGAAGCAGATGAATCATAGATGTGAGAACAGGCTCCACTGCACGCCACCTGGAGGGAAAACAGGCAAACAACACGGCCAAAAACAGACAACAGAACCAGACTGGGCAGATGAGCAGACCATGACAATTTTTTGGTCCAACTGTGCTGAACTACTGAATGAACCTTTTATGTTTTCAACATTTTTTAAAATCATTTAACCACATACAGCAACTCATCCAGATACAGGTACTATATATAAAACAGCTAAACTATCAAATTTACAATTTATGATTATTTATTTAATTAATTTAAAGCCTGATTTATGCTTCTGCAGCTCTGTGTCATACAATGACGTGTGTGACAGTTTTAAATTTCTTTGGATTATGCTTTATTATGGACTAATCTGACCCTCAACAAGCTTTTCTTTCTACATTCATCACCTCCAATTCAAAGGTAAACTGAACAATTTCCTTTTTCTGACTGTGTTGTAAAGTTGTCCACTTATCTGCCAAACGTACAAGACCTCAAAATGAAACCAGCGTGCGCACTGCAAAACTATTAAAAAATGATGGCAGATGGAGTGAAAATAGAAAAGTGTCAGATCACAGCCTTTTGTGGTGTCTGATTTAACAGGTACATGTCAGGTTGCGGGTCCCAGTCTGAGCACGGTGGGAAAAAAATTAAATGGCTGGGCTTTTAATCACAGAAATTAATCTGGTCCCACTTTCCACAAATCGGCAAGTGTCTGCCGCTCAACTTTAATTTGTACCTCTGTCACTTTTCACATCCTGACTGCTCGGGGTTTTAATGGAAATACATACATTGTAGTTGGATGGGACCCTTTATCTGATGTGAGCAAAAATCTGTTATATACAATATCGGATATATACAATGTTTATTACATGGAAAACAATACAAAAATACTGGGACTTTTTGGTCCGGTGACTGCGAATATCTGGTTTATATGATGACGGTTTAGGTGAGTTTTACTGTACATGGAACTGAACAATAAATTTACCTCTCAAAGCTTTGATGATGAAGTCGCTTCCATCCCACACAGCTGACTTTATTTTCCAAAATTTTTCTTCTGTTCGGATCTGAAGGGAATCTGTACATCTTGAAGCCCTTGTTGTGTCTATTTGTGCATCCAAATGCACAGCAACCCGACATTTTCAGTGAATAAATAAATAAAATAGCTGGATTTACATGCAGATAGATTAATAGTGAACGCTATTCTGGCCCCAAGATGGCACCATGAGTCGCGTGACTGTTTTTTTTTTTTTTAAAACTCATCATGTCGCTACTCTCTCATTTAAGGGACTCTGGTGTAGCTGGCCCACCCCCACCACCTCCCCTTGCCTGCCCTCCCACTGTTCTCCCATGATTCTCCCATTTTAGGAGTCGCAGCAACTGCATTCAGAGGATTGCATGACACCAATGATAGCTCTGGGAGCATAATGGGAGGAGCCTTGTC
Source organism: Thalassophryne amazonica (assembly GCF_902500255.1). Lineage (NCBI taxonomy): Eukaryota > Metazoa > Chordata > Actinopteri > Batrachoidiformes > Batrachoididae > Thalassophryne > Thalassophryne amazonica. Next base: position 91,756,133 of record NC_047113.1, on the reverse strand, counting down.
ACCAATTTTAAAAAATTCTAAATCCAGGCGTGATGCTGGCGACACCCTGTGAGCGAAGCGAGGGAAGATTTTCACCCAGCGAACGTCGCATGGAATCAAGCAATTCCTCTTGCAATTGTCATTTGCAGGCTGTCGGAGCACATTGAGATAGGACCCTTAAGCAGTCAAGCATGACTGGAAAATCACTAAGGGCCCTTGGGTAAGGTCCTTAATTCCCTAGTTGCTCCCAGTTTGTAGTGAGCGTCTTGTATGGCAGCATCCTCACATCAGGGTGAATGTGAGGCATTATTTATAAAGCACTTTGAGCATCTGATGCAGATGGAAAAGCACTATATAACTGTAGTCCATTTACCATTTAAGCATGGAGTAAATGATCATTGTGGCAATATTGGGTTTCCCCATCGTTTATAATCAATTTAAGCATTGTGCATAGTAATGCCAAGTAACCATGAGCTGGCCAGTCCCTGGAACGAACATCACATGATAAACGCCAACTGCTTGTTGCTCTCATTTGTAGCTAGGCGGCACGGGCCCCACCTGCCACGGCCTTCACCCACTTTACCTCAATTCGGATGACGGACTGCTTCAGGTTTAGTGCACATAAACAATGCCAAATGTATGTGTTGTCTTTAATTCTGATGTGTGCCATTATTATGCTAAACAAGTAATAATTGTGGATTAATTGCTGTATCTTGTTTGTGGCAATTGGAGTGTAAATGTAATTTCATTGTTGCTGCACTCGTGTAATGACAATCACAATAAATCTCATCTCTCATCTAATCTAACCGTAGCTTCAGATATTATTGATCATGTCAGACAGAACTCAAAATTAGAAAACCAAACCAAAAAAAAAAAACAGTGGTCCCTGCAATGACTTAAGACCAACAAAATCAAATGTGGTCGTGGAGCCAAGGAAACTATGTGAGGACAAGCCACCAGAATTCTGACACAATAGAGGATGGGAGTAACCACTCATAATACACTGAATAGGATTCACAGGAGAGGATGGCCTGAGTGCCACAGTCCCTGCTACAGACAAAGACACATTGCAGTTTCAGCATCTGAGACATTGCCACCTCCTTGGTGCCAATTCTGTGCTTTACTGCCTTGAACACAAAGTACATTTTAGGCCAACCCCTGAGCATTTCTGTCAGCGATACATCACACGGCCTGGACAATCACAGCTGATGTGATCCGTTCTGTGTGTGTCAGGCCCACAGGAAACCGTTTCTCTGTGTGCTCCAGCAACAGTATGCAGCACAGTTATTCAGCAGTTTGCAGGTGGTGACACTCAGCGGACTGTAAACAGACAGTCACAGCTTCTCACTCTACTGTCTTCACATTGGGTCACATTTAATGTGTAAATATCTTCATAATTCACACAGAACTTGCCATAAGGGGCTGGACACACCAAATGACACACCCACGCAGGGGAGCACACATCATGAACCACGAACACATGCACACACAGCCAAGATACGACAGAGACACACAGTGGACTTCAGACACGAGCCAGGAAACCAGACTCACACATGCATCAGGGAAAATCACTGCCCAACGACACACAACCTCACACACAGGCACGTGAAAGTCACATGAAAGAGAAGCACATCCACAACACACACAAGGACCACAGGTGTAGACACATCCTGAAGGAGATGGACATGCCCCTGCACACATACAGGGCCACTAGAAACAGGCGAGACAGAACGCACACCCAAGCAGTATATACGCACACATGCACCGGGGGCACGCACACACGCACATACACACACACCCTAGGAGTCAGAACGCAGGCAGGCAGACACACGGGGGCCCGAACATGACCAAACACACCTGACGGCCACACGCACACGAAACCATTCAGATGGCTGGATGGCACAATTCCACCCGGGAGAGAACACACAAAAACAGGACACGGTAACAATCAGACACCATCACAACACCATAATCAAAACAACATAATCACCTTCATTGTTTTGTATCACCATGACCAACATGTTTTATTAATACTTCACAATCTTCAAAAGCAGCCACCCAAGTAGACAACAGCAGTGATACACAGTCAGTGAGTCACATCGTTTGATTCAACATATTTAAAATTGAAGCTTACATGAAATTAAATATTAAGTTTACCTACATATAGATGCTGCAGCTTCTGATTTCTTTTGATTGTCTTTGTAGTTCTATCTTTCTGAGTCAGTAAAGTGTGAGTAGCATGTTTTATGTAAGAGACCATTGTCAGGTACTGGAGGTTTACCATTATTATTATTATTAGTAGTAGTAGTAGTGAAATCATGGCCAAGTGGTAAGCAGTTTGCACACCTTCCAAAGTCTTCCATTTTGGAACATATCAGAGGTTGGACAAAGTCACTGTCAACTCATTCTCAAGTCATGAATCGCAAGTCTCAAGTCAGCTTGCAAACAATTGGTGGTCATTATGACTTGGGACTTGACTCGAGACTTGGCAATTGATGACTTGAGAATGACTTGCTGGTGATTTCGTCCCACCTCTGGAACATATTCTAAAAAACATGCCCATCTTCTCTGAAAATGGTACAATTTTGCACTTTTGGATGGGAAGATACACATAAAATACAACCCCTGGCAAAAATTATGGAATCACCGGCCTCGGAGGATGTTCATTCTGTTGTTTAATTTTGTAGAAAAAAGCAGATCACAGACATGACACAAAACTAAAGTCATTTCAAATGGCAACTTTCTGCCTTTAAGAAACACTATAAGAAATCAAGAAAAAAAGATTGTGGCAGTCAGTAACGGTTACTTTTTTAGACCAAGCAGAGGAAAAAAATATGGACTAAATTATGGAATCACCCTGTAAATTTCCATCCCCAAAACTAACACCTGCATCAAATCACATCTGCTCGTTGACATTAACCCTATGTCATGAAATTGACCCTATGTGTCTTTTTGCAAGGAATGTTTTCACAGTTTTTTGCTCTATGGCAAGATGCATTATCTTCTTGAAAAATGATTTCATCATCCTTAAACATCAGAAAAGTGTCCAAAATATCAACGTAAATTTGTGCATTTATTGATGTAATGACAGCCATCTCCCCAGTGCCTTTACATGACATGCAGCCCCATATCATCAATGACTGTGGAAATTTACATGTTGTCTTCAGGCAGTCATCTTTATAAATCTCATTGGAACGGCACCAAACAAAAGTTCCAGCATCATCACCTTGCCCAATGCAGATTTGAGATTTATCACTGAATATGACTTTCATCCAGTCATCCACAGTCCACAATTGCTTTTCCTTAGCCCATTGTAACCTTGTTTTTTTCTGTTTAGGTGTTAATGATGGCTTTCATTTAGCTTTTCTGTATGTAAATCCCATTTCCTTTAGGCGGTTTCTTACAGTTCGGTCACAGACGTTGACTCCAGTTTCCTCCCATTCGTTCCTCATTTGTTTTGTTGTGCATTTTCGATTTTTGAGACATATTGCTTTAAGTTTTCTGTCTTGACGCTTTGATGTCTTCCTTGGTCTACCAGTATGTTTGCCTTTAACAACCTTCCCATGTTGTTTGTATTTGGTCCAGAGTTTAGACACAGCTGACTGTGAACAACTAACATCTATTGCAACATTGCGTGATGATTTACCCCCTTTTAAGAGTTTGATAATCCTCTCCTTTGTTTCAATTGACATCTCTCGTGTTGGAGCCATGATTCATGTCAGTCCACTTGGTGCAACAGCTCTCCAAGGTGTGATCACTCCTTTATAGATGCAGACTAACAAGCAGATGTGATTTGATGCAGGTGTTAGTTTTGGGGATGAAAATTTACAGGGTGATTCCATAATTTATTCCTCAGAATTGAGTGAGTCCATATTTTTTTCCTCTGCTTGGTCTAAAAAAGTAACCGTTACTGACTGCCACAATCTTTTTTTCTTGATTTCTTATAGTGTTTCTTAAAGCCAGAAAGTTGCCATTCGAAATGACTTTAGTTTTGTGTCATGTCTGTGATCTGCTTTTTTTCTACAAAATTAAACAACTGAATGAACATCCTCCGAGGCCGGTGATTCCATAATTTTTGCCAGTGGTTGTACACTTTCTCTTCATCAAAAGCAACACATCCTGTTTCCTGCAGGCAGCCATCTTATATCACATGTCACCAACTCACAGCGATTGTCATTGGCCAGCTTGTAATGAATGAAACAATTGGTTTGTTCCATTTGAGGCTTCGCAGGTATTTTTAAGATAAGATAAGACTTTATTGATCTCACAGTGGAGAAATTCACAAGTTAACATGTAAACAATGAATTAAAAATCTAAATTTCTCATTAATGCACTCAAATATTGCGTGTGAAAAGTAACTGAACATTTCCTCTAATATTCTCTACCAAATATACAAAAATCATGCCCACCCTTTTTATAGGTCATGCAAAGTCACAATGTATTGGGACGGCTGGGAGCCTACAAGCAGTGATGTACATCAGTACAGCTCTGAGGGTTTGACTGCTTCCCTTCTTCCTCCCTGACCAGTGGTGAATAAGTCTTTGTTAAGAGAAAAGATAACAGTCTACATTCATGCATCAATTACTGTGGCCTGAATGACATAGGTTTTAGAAACTGGTATTCCCTTCCTTTGATCTGCTCCTTGTCTGAACTCTTGTAGGGGGCCACCATCCTCTTTAAACTTAGACCTCAGGAAAGCTACCAACCTATCCAAATCAGAGAGGCTGATGACTAGGAATCACCTAAGTTTTCCAGCATCGTGGCTGTTGTATAGTACCATTTGGACTCACACTACCACCATTTTTCAAGCCCTGATGAATGACATCTTTGGACCTAAAGACGAGAAAAGCAGATTTGTGACCAAAGTCTCAAAGGCACAATTCCTGACCAGACATCACATTTACTCATTGATCCTACCAGAAAACATCCAAAATATTTTATTTATACATGATCGGAGACTGCAGCACCATGGCAGCACGTTTTATCCATTTGACCTCCACCAAGTTACCATCTGCTGGTTCGATGAGATTTTCATGGCTCCACACATCCTCAATCAACTCCATCCCAGAATGCAATTCATTTTGAAGTCGATGCTTCTTATGATGGAGGACGATCCTGTGTCTGCCTTCCCGTGTTCTCTTTTGGTGTCCACCATAAGTCGCTCATTATCATCCAAGTGTCACAACCATAGATTAAGGCGTGAAGCAGTAGGACCCTGTACAGCTGGACATGTGTTCTCCACATCGTCAATGACTTCTGTTGAGCCACATTGTTGTGGCGAACAGGTACATTTCAGCAGCTTCAAAATGCCGGGAAGGCAAAGCAACAGCAGACAAGGTGTCTTATTTTCAGTATTTCTCCCTCACATTTAAACTGGTTCACTTGTTTGCTGCACTGGCTTTCACTTAAACAGCTTATTTGTTCATTGTCACCCTCCCTGAATGAACAGTGATAGAAAAAAACATGTCCCATCTGGGAGGTTGTACCGCTGGCTTGTAAGCAGTTCACCCCTTAGCTCCTCATATTGTTCACCTTTTTGCTCACAACAGTAAGTTCTGAAATAAAGTCATAAGCTTAAGTCTGTAAGATTTGTTTCAATCAATTCAATCAATTTTATTTATATAGCGCCAAATCACAACAAACAGTTGCCCCAAGGTGCTTTATATTGTAAGGCAAGGCCATACAATAATTACGTAAAAACCCCAACGGTCAAAACGACCCCCTGTGAGCAAGCACTTGGCGACAGTGGAAAGGAAAAACTCCCTTTTAACAGGAAGAAACCTCCAGCAGAACCAGGCTCAGGGAGGGGCAGTCTTCTGCTGGGACTGGTTGGGGCTGAGGGAGAGAACCAGGAAAAAGACATGCTGTGGAGGGGAGCAGAGATCAATCACTAATGATTAAATGCAGAGTGGTGCATACAGAGCAAAAAGAGAAACAAACACTCAGTGCATCATGGGAACCCCCCAGCAGTCTAAGTCTATAGCAGCATAACTAAGGGATGGTTCAGGGTCACCTGATCCAGCCCTAACTATAAGCTTTAGCAAAAAGGAAAGTTTTAAGCCTAATCTTAAAAGTAGAGAGGGTGTCTGTCTCCCTGATCTGAATTGGGAGCTGGTTCCACAGGAGAGGAGCCTGAAAGCTGAAGGCTCTGCCTCCCATTCTACTCTTACAAACCCTAGGAACTACAAGTAAGCCTGCAGTCTGAGAGCGAAGCGCTCTATTGGGGTGATATGGTACTATGAGGTCCCTAAGATAAGATGGGACCTGATTATTCAAAACCTTATAAGTAAGAAGAAGAATTTTAAATTCTATTCTAGAATTAACAGGAAGCCAATGAAGAGAGGCCAATATGGGTGAGATATGCTCTCTCCTTCTAGTCCCCGTTAGTACTCTAGCTGCAGCATTTTGAATTAACTGAAGGCTTTTCAGGGAACTTTTAGGACAACCTGATAATAATGAATTACAATAGTCCAGCCTAGAGGAAATAAATGCATGAATTAGTTTTTCAGCATTACTCTGAGACAAGACCTTTCTGATTTTAGAGATATTCAGTGGTGTCAAAAGTACACACAATTGTTACTTAAGTAGAAGTACAGATACTGCAGTTTAAAAACACTCTGGTAAAAGTTGAAGTATCAACTTGACCTCTTTACTCAAGTAAAAGTGAAAAAGTATGTGCTCCAAAACCTACTTAAAGTATAAAAGTATAAAGTAACCTTAAAAAAAAAAAAAAGGTAGATGCCACTATATGAATTGAAAGCTTAATTTAAAAACTGATTCGTTCTACATGTGGCCCAAGACCCAAAACCCAAAATTACTCCCCAACACCACCTGCACGAAAATGTTTCAATTCTAGAAGCTCTGAAATGCAATCTGGGACTATTCCAGACAATAAACTGCAGTGAGTGCAGCATCCATTTAGTGAGAAAAAAAAACTTATTCAGATTCATTCCAGTAGTATTCTGCTCTTACTAGGATGCAGCAGTTTTCTAGTTTGGCCGATAGTTCTGGAGGAAATCACTGAAGAAATTAACACATTGAAAATATGGTTTGACCGAAACAAACTGTCATTAAACTTAAATAAGACAGGAAACACTTATTTATTTCTGTATGTATGTATGTATGTATGTATGTATGTTCATTGTTGGTTGCTTTATATTTTATTTTCTGTTGTGTTTCTATTCAGGTTCTTTTTGTCTCTTTCTCTGAAATTGTATATAATAATTATCATTAGATTATTAATATATAAACAAAAATAAATGTAAGAAATATTACAATTTGAAAACAAATGCACCCGAACGTGATGAGAGCTGCAACATCTTAATGCTAACTTTTAACACTGAAAACGCCATAGACATGCTAACGCGTTAGCGTCGCTCCCGTTTTTAAGTTATAAAATACATCTATCAACTGTTTTAGAAGACCATAACAGGTCGGTTTAACATAGAAAAGGTAAATAATACTCACAGAAGTATGCTCTTTAGGGTTTTAGCGGGGGAAAATTAAGCGAAAGAAAGAATGAATAAACGAAACAATAGGTCGAAGCATTGCTTCAATCTGCGAACCACTGCTTCGATTGGTTCAAAATCCATTCCTTTATCTTCATTGATCCATGTTTCTGATATAGCAATTATGTTAAAAAAAATTTTAAATTGACTTAAATATTCTTTAATGTTGTTAAAGTTTACATACAGACTTCTGCTGTTGAAATGGATTATTGATAATTTGTTATCCGTTTTAATGATCCGATTAAACTGTTCATCTGTATAATAGCAACAACTGTCATTAATACCTGAGAAGAAATTATTGTCCAGGTCTATATCGTGCTCCAAGTCCAGTACATTGTTGTCTGTGTATTTAAATGTTCTCAGTTCTAGTTTTCCATGATCATCAATCCTGTGAGTTATATCCTTCTTGTCTCCAGATGTAGATGATGTAGTAGATGAATAGGTTCCTCTGGTCTGTGTCATGGTGTTGTGATGTGTTTGTGTCCTCATACCTTATTGGTCGTATTTGTCCAGTTCCTCGATGTTCCTGATTACCATAACCTTCGCTTGTTCTGGTGTTCCGTTCAGTTTGATGAATATTTTGCAGTTGGATGTCCATGTCTGTTGAATTTTTCCCTGCTTTTTTAAGAGACGAGCTTTCCTGGCGATGTCTGCGTTTCTTTTGGTCAGATGTTCATTGATGAATACGTTTGTTCCTTTGAGTTTCCGTCCCTGTTTTAACAATGCCATTTTATGTTTTCTGTTGACAAACCTCATTATAACTGCTCGCTTGTCTCCATCCTCTCTCCTGGGCAGGGGGTGGCAGGCTTCAATGTTATTACAGTCCATTTGAATATCTTTAGATTGCAGGAAGTCAGCCACCTGTTGTTCCACTGAGCTGGCCTCCTGCTCGCTGTCCTCCCCTCCGCTGTCTTCTGACACCGCCCGTGCGTAGGATCGAGGTTTAATATGAATTCCTGTAATAATAACGTCGTTCATCCTTGTGTACTGTTCCAACTCCGCAACACGGTTCTCCAGGTGCACCAGACGCCGGTCTTTCTCGGCATTCTGGATCCGAAGAGCCTTCACTTCTTTCACCAGCTCCATAATGGATTTCTGCTGCATTTTAACAACAGAGATGTCCTCAGACAAAAAGTCCATCGTCTCCCTCCTCCGCCGTCAGTGCCTTCTTCGGACCCATGGTCAGATAAATCCGCGCTGGCACCTCGGTAAAGCTGCGCTGAAGCCAAGAGTAACGAGGCTGTTTGTTTTAAAAATGTAAGGAATAGAAAGTACAGATACTTGTGTGAAAATGTAATAAGTAGAAGTCAGAAGTAGGCAGAAAAATAAGTAATGGAGTAAAGTATAGATACCTCAAAAGTGTACTTAAGTACATTAACGAAGTATTTGTATTTCGTTACTTGACACCTCTGGAGATATTGCATAAATGCAAAAAAGCAGTCCTACATATTTGTTTAATATGCACATTGAATGACATATCCTGATCAAAAATGACTCCAAGATTTCTCACAGTATTACTAGAGGTCAGGGTAATGCCATCCAGATTAAGGATATGGTTAGACATCATGTTTCTAAGATTTGTGGGGCCAAGTACAATAACTTCAGTTTTATCTGAGTTTAAAAGCAGGAAATTAGAGGTCATCCATGTCTTTATGTCTGTAAGACAATCCTGCAGTTTAGCTAATTGGTGTGTGTCCTCTGGCTTCATGGATAGATAAAGCTGGGTATCATCTGCGTAACAATGAAAATTAAAGCAATGCCGTCTAATAATACTGCCTAAGGGAAGCATGTATAAAGTGAATAAAATTGGTCCTAGCACAGAACCTTGTGGAACTCCATAATTAACCTTAGTCTGTGAAGAAGATTCCCCATTTACATGAACAAATTGTAATCATTCCTCTGCAGATGATCAGTTAGCTGTTCTACAACTTCCCTTTCAAGAATTTTTGAGAGAAAAGGAAGGTTGGAGATTGGCCTATAATTAGCTAAGATAGCTGGGTCAAGTGATGGCTTTTTAACTAATGGTTTAATTACTGCCACCTTAAAAGCCTGTGGTACATAGCCAACTAATAAAGATAGATTGATCATATTTAAGATCGAAGCATTAAATAATGGTAGGGCTTCCTTGAGCAGCCTGGTAGGAATGGGGTCTAATAGACATGTTGATGGTTTGGATGAAGTAAGTTGTTCACGAGCACATCATTACGTAAAATGCATTAACAGTACCTCAGCAATGACTGCTGCTGTTTCTTGAGTTTTATTTGGCCCACATTGCAGTCTTTTGATGCATCAGCAGTCCCTCTTATTAGTTTTGCTCAGATTTTTTTTTTTTTTTTCAGCACTGGGAGATTTACAATTCCTCAGCTAAAATATGGATTCCCAATATTTCTTGGATTCTGTCACAAGTTTAATAGCTCAGAGCAAGAATCCACTATAGGCTGATCCATTTGTTTTACAACAAAGAACAAACCACAGATGATATGTCGAGTGAGAGGAGAGCGAAACAAGAGGAGATAGTGTGTTTTGAACACAAATCAAACTTTGGCTTGACACAGCACTTTGCAGCGGTCATAAAATTGCAGCGACTGTGTGTGTGTGTGTGTGTGTGTTCTCCAGGAGAACACACACACACACACACACCTCGGCTAATCTTTCAACCAAACATTCAGGACAGATTGAGAGTTTAATTGGCCGCAGCAGCCACATACATACCTTTAGTCAAATGAAGTATATTGTACAAACTTAGTGTTCCAATGTGGAACTGAGCCATGGTCAGTTAAGAAGAAAAAGTTATTAACTGCAGCCATTGCCTTCCACACCACAACACTTGATCATTTTGTCTGATGGGACCTTTTTGTCTTTCTGTATAATTAAATTTTATTCTTTGCCACATCAGCATTTGTTTTTCTAATAATTTTCTGTCCAGAGCCCTGTTTAAAAAAGAACTTGAGCACGTGTGATCAGTTTGTAGGTGTGGAAGAAAAATTATACTGCACCATGATATTAAATTTTACAATATGAAAATCAATTTTTAACCTCCAAAATTAATATAATTCAAAATTAATTGCTGGTGGAAAGATGTGGAAGTTTAGTACCACTTTCATTCAGAATGTACTGCAGACATAATGTGACATGGAAGCAATGCTACATAATCTTAAACCGCCACAAGAAAAAAGAATGAAAAATAATGGAAGACTGCAAGAAATTCCCCAGAGATCGAATTCAGCACTGATGATTATTTACTTAAAAGAGAGGCAGCCAGAAAGTGCAAAAATTAAGGATGGGGCAAGTCTTTAATTGTATGTTTAAAGGTTGAGATGCAGCAGCTGTTTGTGAGCCAAATGTGTGGTGTATCTAGACGGGTGGACTCAATTCAGGGCTAGAGTGGGCCCAAAAGAAATGGCCCTGGCATTTTTGGCCATTTCTGCCCACCATAATTATTTATATGATATGTGAAGGCGTGCGACATACTAGATGTAGCGACAAACTGTGTTAACTGACAGTGGTATTCTGAAGTGTTCCTGAGCCCACGTGGTAAGATCCTTTGCAATGATGTAGGTTTTTAATGCAGTGCCGCCTGAGGGATCAAAGGTCACTGGCATTCAATGTTGGTTTTCAGCCTTGCCGCTTACGTGTAAAAAGTTCTCCAGATTCTCATTATATTATGGACTGTAGATGATGGAATCCCTAAATTCCTTGCAACTGAATGTTGAAAAACATTGTTCTTAAACTGTTGGACTATTTTTTCATACAGTTGTTCACAAAGTGGTGATCCTCACTCCATCTTTGCTTGTGAACGGCTGAGCCTTTTGGGGATGCTCCTTTTATACCCAATCATGACACTCACCTGTTTCCAATTAACCTGTTCACCTGTGGAATGTTCCAAACAGGTGTTCTTTGAGCATTCATCAACTTTCCCAGTCTTTTGTTGCCACTGTCCCAGCTTTTTTTTTAAGTGTTGCAGGCATTGATTTCCAAATGAGCAAATATTTGCACAAAAAGAAAAAAAGAAAAAAAAACATCAGTTGGAACATTAAATATATTGTCTTTGTGGTATATTCAACCAAATTATAGGTTGTAGAGGATTTGCAAATCATTGTATTCTGTTTTTATTTACATTTCACATAATGTCCAAAGGATATAGGTGTACATTGTGTTTTTAATTAAAATTAAAATAAAGTGCAGCAGCCTACATGGCAGAAAGTAACCATGTTAAAAAATTAATACACTCTTTCTCTACTGACAGAGACTTTCATGTTGGGAGAGATGGCCACAGTGTCACAATTCCCATATGAAAGTGGATGTCAAAGAGATACTGCTGGAGATGTATTTTCAGTGTTTAATGAAATACACAGTTTGTATAAATACACAATTATGCTCACAGTAAAACTATATATCTATGTAAAGTGAAGCACTCATTAAAGTGGCACCTTAAATTATGAAAAACAGAGACAATGAGAGAGAGATGCAGAGACAGGAAGATAAAGGAAAGAGAGAGCAGGGATCAGTTAAGATATACAGTAGTGTTCAGAATAATAGCAGTGCTATGTGACTAAAAAGATTAATCCAGGTTTTGAGTATATTTCTTATTGTTACATGGGAAACAAGGTACTAGTAGATTTAGTAGATTCTCACAAATCCAACAAGACCAAGCATTCATGATATGCACACTCTTAAGGCTATGAAATTGGGCTATTAGTAAAAAAAGTATTAAAGGGGGTGTTCACAATAATAGTAGCATCTGCTGTTGACGCTACAAACTCAAAACTATTATGTTCAAACTGTTTTTTTTAGCAATCCTGTGAATCACTAAACTAGTATTTAGTTGTATAACCACAGTTTTTCATGATTTCTTCACATCTGCGAGGCATTAATTTTGTTGGTTTGGAACCAAGTTTTTGCTCATCTACTAGTGTGCTTGGAGTCATTGTCTTGTTGAAACACCCATTTCAAGGACATGTCCTCTTCAGCATAATGCAACATGACCTCTTCAAGTATTTTGACATATCCAAACTCATCCATGATACCTGGTATGCGATATATAGGCCCAACACCATAGTAGGAGAAACATGTCCATATCATGATGCTTGCACCACCATGCTTCACTGTCTTCACTGTGAACTATGGCTTGAATTCAGAGTTTGGGGGTTGTCTCACAAACTGTCTGCAGCCCCTGGACCCAAAAAGAATAATTTTACCCTCATCAGTCCACAAAATATTCTTCCATTTCTCTTTAGGCCAGTTGATGTGTTCTTTGGCAAATTGTAACCTCTTCTGCACATCTTTTATTTAACAGAGGGACTTGCGGGGGATTCTTGTAAATAAATTAGCTTCACACAGGCGTCTTCTAACTGTCACAGCACTTACAGGTAACTCCAGACTGTCTTGGATCATCCTGGAGCTGATCAGTGGGTGAGCCTTTGCCATTCTGGTTATTCTTCTATCCATTTTGATGGTTGTTTTCCGTTTTCTTCCATGCGTCTCTGGTTTTTTGTCCATTTTAAAGCATTGGAGCTCATTGTAGATGAAGAGCCTATAATTTTTTGCACCTGCGTATACGTTTTCCCCTCTCCAATCAACTTTTTAATCAAACTACGCTGTTCTTCTGAACAACATCTTGAACGTCCCATTTTCCTCAGGCTTTCAAAGAGAAAAGCATGTACAACAGGTGCTGGCTTCATCCTTAAATAGGGGACACCTGATTCACACCTGTTTGTTCCACAAAATTGACGAACTCACTGACTGAATGCCACACTACTATTATTGTGAACACCCCCTTTTCTACTTTTTTTTACTAATAGCCCAATTTCATAGCCTTAAGAGTGTGCATATCATGAATGCTTGATCTTGTTGGATTTGTGAGAATCTACTGAATCTACTGGTACCTTATTTCCCATGTAACAATAAGAAATATACTCAGAACCTGGATTCATCTTTTTAGTCACATAGCACTACTATTATTCTGAACACTACTGTATATATATATATCATCAATGATATTCACGTTTTGCGAGACCCGCGTTCACATTTTGTGAGACCCACAGTCACGTTTTGGGAGATTTTTTTCAGCATTCACATTTTGCAATTAACGGTTTGCGGATAATTCACGATTTGCAGCTGATCCACATTTTGGGGGTTAACACTTCACTCTCTCTTTAGCTGACGGCATACACGGATGCATAAATTAAGCATTAACTAACAGTTAATTAAGTGTAAACTGTGTATGACTAGTACATGCATCGTGGTTCATATATATTGTAACATATTTGAAATAAATACATACCTGACAGGCCAAGGTCTTCACTAATTTATAATTAAGGTCAGGAATGAAAGAGGTATGAAAGTCAGTCGAAGCAAGATGAAGCACGTGTGTGAATGATGAGAGGGAAGAAGAGTGCAGTTATAAGGAGTAGAGGTGGTGAAGGTAGATGAGTTTAAATACTTGGGGTAAGCTGTCCAAAGTAATGGAGAGTGTGGTAGAGACGTAAAGAAGAGGGTGCAGGCAGGGTGGAGTGGGTGGAGAAAAGTGTCAGGAGTGATTTGTGAAAGAAGAATATCTGCAGATGTGAAGGAGAAAGTTAACAAGACAATAGTGAGACCAGCTATGCTGCATGGCTTAGAGGCTGGTGGCACTAACAAAAAGACAGGAGGCAGAGCTGAAGATGCTGCAGTTTTATTTGGGAGCGATGATGATGGACAAGATTGGAATTAACAAATCAAAGGGACAGCGCATAAAATAGAGGAGACAAAGTCGCAGCAAAGACAATGAGCCACCGAGCGAAGGTGTAGTCACACTGTGATGGTTGAGTAAACTGATTAGTAACAGATTGTGATCATTTGTCCGGTGGCAAAAATCACTTAAGCCATCAGTCTCCAGTGGATTTGGGGTGCTGATGGAATGAATGGACTACCACCGAATGCTAGTTTGCAGATCTTCCAGACAAGAACAGAAAATGAACAGATAATGCACGGATAAAACTAAGGTCTACCAGACATCCACTCCCAAGCTAACAAACAAGCACAGGAAAAAACTGTACAATCATGCAGCCGTCGGGCAACCGTCTGATGTCCACTCAAAGATTTGAGCATGCACAACATTTTCTGACAGACTCACCAGACATCAGCTGACAAGGAATGTATTTAAAGTATGAGAAAATGACAAAAACGGACACAATATCAAAATTCTGTGTCCATTATTCATACATTTCCTCAGTCTGTCACGTCAAGGTCTGTATTTGTTTCCTCTATGGAGAAATACCCTTTAAAATCAGCCATGAATTACTTAATTTAAAAATGTAATGAGTGGGTAAAAGCCACCAGCAATTGTTGTCCTTGAAATTCATTGTACCATGGTCATTATCAAAGAAGTGCTGTGTACTCAAGAAGCAAAGAATCAAACATTTTAGTCCATCTGTTGTGTGTTTGTAGCAGACTGGCTGCCAGTCGCTTCCTGATGACATCATCATTAAGTCCAAAACGTGACGCCGGTCGACGCAGGGAAGATCGTGGGTTGTGTAGTTCAGGTTCACTTTGGACGTTACAGTGACTCATCCACTCAACACAAAAACAAAACAGACTAATTTTAACATCACTTTATTTCTTTGTGGCTGTAATTTAATCGCCAAGACTCAGTAGGGGAGAGGAGCTCTCACGGCACAGCTGTGTGTGCAGAGGGACTTTTCTTCATGTTTAGACACTGTTTTGGATTTTATAAAATGGACGCTTTATGTGGATTATTTATTCAGATGAATCCCACTGAAACTAACAGCTAAGAATTTACTACGTGTATTTTACTCTGCCTATCAATGCATTCATGGATGTATTTTGGTTGTTTAAGGGTTCAAAGCATGCAAAAAAAAGAGGCAGCTTTTAGCTCATAAATGACGGTGTGTCTAATACTGAGATAAACTGTGACTTCTAATACTGTGTTTTCCTGCTTTTGAAAGATGATGACAGTGTTTGGGGTTTTATTTTTTTATTTATTCATTTTTCATGTGTTCTTTGTGTTTGTGATCCTTGAATCTACCCAGCAGCCCCTGCAGTGCTTAAAGTGAAACTGGTTTATCAGAAGCTGACAGTGTAATCTGATGTGGCTGCGTCTAAATCAATACTAATAGTTATTGGTTATCTGTAATAAAGATACATTTTTATCAGTTTATCGTCATAAAAGATAACTTTTCAGTTATCTGATAAATGGTTATTGAAGCTAACTGTTTGGTTAGCTGTGCCCACCACTGGCTATGACCAGTCTAAAGCCAACAACATATACAATTACCCCAATTTTGGCCTCCCTCACTGGCTACCCATCTGTCTGTTGTCACATTTCAAGGTTCTGTCCTTCATGGACTAGCACCTCCTGGTCTGGCTGAGCTAATTAAACCTTATGAACCAGCTCATGCCCTGTGTTCTCACGATTTCTGTGTTCCAAAGTATGTTGTCAAGCAATGACAGATTGAGTCAACTGATTAGTAATGGATTGAAATAATTTGTCTGGTAAGTATCACTTAATCTGTCAGTCTCTGGTGGATTTAAGGCTCTGATGGAACGCGAATGTGGCATTTCCACTGAACTGAATTATGAGGTTGATGAAATGTTCTGTACATTTTATGGCATTGATGTCTTTCATCATTTTTTTTATTGAAGAGTAAATGATTGATACAGCACATCTGGAAAGTATTCACAGTGTTTCACTTTATCCATATTTTGTCATGTTAAGCATTATTCGAAAATGGAGTAAATTCACTTTTTCCCTCAAAATTCTACTCACAACACCCCATAATGACATGAAAAAAGAGTTTTTTGGCATATTTATTAAAAATAAAAAAACTAACAAATTAGATGTTCATAAGTATTCACACTCTTTGCTCAATACTTTGTTGCTACACATTAGGCAGTAGTTACAGTCTCACATCTGCTTGAATATGATGCCACAAGCTCGGTGCACCCATCTTTGGGCAGTTTTGCCCATTCCTCTTTGCAGTATCTCTTAAACACCATCAGGTTGGATGGGGAGCGTCAGTGCACAGCCATTTTCAGATCTTTCTAGAGATGTTCAATCGGATTCAGGTCTGGGCTCTGGCTGGGCCACTGAAGGACATTCAGTGTTTAGGAAAGCTCTGTCTGATATCCACTCAAAGTGTTGAGCATGCACCAAACTTTCTGATGGACTTGCTGTACAACAGCTGACATGGAACACATTTAATGAATTAGAAAAAGACTTGTATGGAACAAAAACAGACATGAAGAGACATTAAATTTTTGTACATGTTACTCAGATGTTTTCCCAATCTGTTATCGTATGACAGACACGAAAGGTCAAAAAGAAGTCAGGAGGTCAACAGAGCTTTTTCTTATCATGCCCCTGTTCAGTGGAAGTCTACCTGCTGAGATAAAACAGTCAATTTCCTTCATGTGACTAATATGTACTTGTATTGAATTTCCCACCATCTTAAATTTATGTTAATATTCGCAGAGCTGGAATCAGTCTCACCATATCTTAATTCTGATATTGTAAGTGAAATGTAGGGTTACATTGCTTGAACTCACATCAACATCCTGTCTGTTTTTTCCTGCTGTGAAATATTGTTCCTGTGAATTGTACTTTCCAGCGGACTGATCTTTGACCGCAGCACCTCAGACAAGGAGACAGAGCAAAGGTGCTGGAGGACCTTCATTGCTAAATTACTGTATGTTGGATGAGGATCATCACAGTGCTGGTCTTGCAGTCTGCTGTGTCTGGACCAGTGCCACCAGACAATAAACTTTGCCACTTGTGATAAACTGTGTCCAACGGACTGGACTTTTTCTATTATCTGGATGCTTTGTTCCTTCATCACCCCTCTGAGTCTGGTCTCAAAGGTTTCACTGCTAATGTTTATGATTAACAAAGTACCCTACACCTTCCTGTTTCCACTTCTCCTGCTATAACTAATCTGTCATTTTATCTCTCCTCCTCTTAAAAGCTCCTCCTCTCTCCCCTGTCCTCCCTTTCTTCTCCCAGTATGTCCTTGCTTTCCTGTCTTCCGTTCCTCCATCCTTTTCCACTCATGCAGGCTCCATTCACTGCATCACTGTACCTTTTTTCGTTGCTTGTGTCTTTTTTCCTTGTCCTCCTTCACATCCTTTCCTTTTCTCTGTTGTAAGCTAATCATGGTATTTTGCACCACTCTCAGGTCTTCTCATTTGTCCCTTTCTTTCTTTTCTTTTCCTGTTTATCTCTCCTCTTCCCTTGTCCTCTCCTTCGTTTCTCCTCCTGGATGCCTGACAGGAGGAGTGGGTGTTTATGAACACCCACTAAAAGCTTCTGTCACAGGCGGCTGTTAGCACCACACTCTTTAGACTAATTCAGCCTCAGTAGAAAAAAGAAAAGGTTTATTGGCTTCCATATTAGCTGAGTGCATGAGCAGAACTCGTTACCACGTCCAGTTTTTGAGGGACAGCCAAACCATTTTCAGGTTGAACCCACAGTTTCAGACAATATTGTTGCGGGAACATGACAGCGAATCTGGAAATGCTCCAAGAGTCAGAGATGAGAATTTTAAAAGAATTGAGTTACAATAAAATACTTCATTTTTTAGCATTCTGGTGGAAACTCAAGGTGGAACACATGTTGTTTTCAGGGTAATAATTTATTTCATTTTATAGAGCATCAAATTACAACAAAGTTTCCTCAAGGCACTTCACACAAGTAAGGTCTAACCTTACCAACCCCCAGAGCAAGCACACAGGCAACAGTGGTAAGGAAAAACTCCCTCTGAGGAAGAAACCTCAAGCAGACCAGACTCAAAGGGGCGACCCTCTGGTTGGGCCATGCTACTGACACAAATTACAAAACAATTCAAAAAATGAGTATATAGGAAATGTTGCCGGTGCACAGGACAGGAGAGTTTCAGAAACAGACACAGCACCCATCTCTGGATGGAGCCGCACCTCAAACAGAGAGAGAGAAAAAAAACAGAATCAGGCATCAGAAAGACAACAAGTACAGTATAATTTGTCAGCATTAAGCAATAAGAAGAACAAAACAAATACTAAGGTGATCACCAGCCACTAGCCCTAAGCTTAACTAAAAGATCCAGAATTTAGATAAAATTGAGACCGCGGCATGCTTTGTTTCCTACTAAAATGAATGAATTAAAAGAGTAAAAAGCATAGAATTATACTATGCCAGTATGCTAGCCATACGAAAGGGAAAATAAGTGCATCTTAAGTCTGGACGTGAAAGTCTGTACAGAATCTGACTGTTTTATTGATGCAGGGAGATCATTCCACAGAACGGGGGCACAATAAAAGAAAGCTCTATGACCCGCAGACTTTTTATTCACCCTAGGGACACAACATAGTCCTGCACCCTGAGAATGCAAAGCTCAGGTCGGTACATAGGGTTTAATTAGGTCAGCTCGCTAGGGAGGTGCCAGTCTGTGAACAATTTTCTAGGCTAGTAGAAGAACCTTAAAATCTGATCTCACAGGGACAGGAAGCCAGTGAAGAGATGCTAAGATGGGTGTAATGTGGTCAAACTTTCTGCTTTGTGTCAAAAGTCTGGCAGCAGCATTTTGAACCAATTAGAGACCCCTACAACCGTAAATAGAACATTGCAGTAGTCCAATCTAGAAAAGACAAATGCATGAATCAGGGTCTCAGCATTAGTCGTAGACAGGATGGGATGAATCTTCGCTATATTTCGCAGGTGGAAGAAAGCAGTCCTCGTAATATTTCTAATATGGAGGTCAAAGGACAACGTAGGATCAAAAATTACCCCAAGGTTCCTCACTTTGTCAGTGCAGTGTGATGTATGACACACGAGTCCAGGCTAAGCATGAGCTTGTCAAATTGTTGCCGATGTCTCACTGGACCAAGAACCATCATTTCAGTCTTATCAGAGTTTAAAAGTAGGAAGTTGCTAGACATCCAGCTCCTCACTGATGCAAGGCAATTTTCTAAGGATTTTATGTGGATGAGATTCCCAGCAGTTATTGGCATGAAAAACTGAGTATAGCCTGCCTAGCCTTAAAGTGGGGGTCTGTCTTGGGCCTCCTGCTTTTCTCTGTTTATATAACACCCCTTGGGCACATACCGTAGCATTATGGGATTATTTTTCTTTGTCATGCTAATGACACTCATTTGTACATGCTGATAATTGCTGGTAATGTCATACACATAAAGACTTTAGAGGACTGCCTTGCATCAGTGAAAAGATGGATGACTAGCAATTTCTTACTGTTAAATTGGGACTAGAATGAAATGATGGTTCTTGGTCCAGCGAGACATGGGCATCAGGTTGACCAGCTAACACTTAACCTAGGTTCATGTGTCATATATCACACTGACAAAGTGAGGAACCTTGCTGTGATTTTTGATCCCACTTTTTCCTTTGACCTCCACATCAGAGAAATCACGAGGACTGTTTTCTTCCACCTTAGTAAGTCAGCAAAGATTCATCCCATCCTGTCTCTGGCTGATGCAGAGACTCTGATCCATGCATTTGTCTCTTCTAGACTGGACTACTGCAATGCTCTATTCTCTGGTTTACCACAGTCCAGCCTTAAATGTCTTCAATTGGTTCCAAATGCTTCTGCCAGAATTTTGGCAAGAAGCAGAAAGTTCAACCACATTACATCGATTTTAGCATCTCGTCACTGGATTCCTGTCTCTGTGAGGTCTGATTTTAAGGTTCTGTTAGTAACCTATAAAATTTTTCACAGACTGGTACCTCCCTACTTAGCTGACCTAATTACACCCTACGTACCAGCACGGGCTCCACATTCTCAGGGCGCAGGAATACCTTCTGTCCCTAGGGTTAATTAAAGGTCTGCAGACCACAGAGCCTTCCCTGATCGTGCACCTGTTTTGTGAAATAATCTCACTGCATGAAATGAGAGACCATAGAGACATTCAGGTCCAGACTAAAGACGCATCTATTCTCCCTCTCATTTGGTTAGCATGCTGGTTTAGTATGGAACTACACTTCTTATCCCTTTAATTCATATTATTAGAAACAGAGCAGGTCTCAGTCTCAGTTCATCTAAATTATGGGTCTGTTAGTGAAGCTCAGGGCTAGCTGCCAGGAATCACCTTAGTATTTTTTTCTGTTTCCCTGTTGATTTGCTGTTGGTGAACTCATACCTTAAGTGCAGTTATTTCTGGCTGACTGATTTTGCTGTTTTTGTTTCTGTCTGAGGCACTGAAGATTCGGTGTGAGGCTGATGGCTGCACACTCCAGGGCAGTGGACTGACCACGAGATTATTTGGCTGAAGCTGACGCAGCAGTTAGTGGACCACCTTGCTGAGGGTGACCTCTCTGAACCACTGCAGTCTGCTTTTGGAATGCATTCTTCCATGAAGACAGTTTTTGCTGTGTAGAGAAAATGAATGAAAAAGCAGACCAATGCCAATGAGTAGGGGGTAGAGTGATGATGAAGTTGGTGCAGTACTGCAAAGGGGCATGCTTCTCCTGGTAATATTAAAATGGTGCTCTGTGGTATTGTCTGGTTCATTCCAAGTGTCATATTGTAAGTGTAATTTTGTGGTGTAGAAGCACTTTTTTGTTTTACTTATATGTAAAGCTATGTGACATTTTGTAAGGATGTGTTGGTTGTGAATCTTAGATGCAGCATGGATTTAACAACACATAGCCCATAAACAGGTGTGCACATAACTGGTTCTCAAGGTGCTTGTGTGTGCTAAAAATAAATAATGCACAATAGAACACAGAAGGAATTGCTTGTTAGGAGGAAAGTGATGACGACAGCTTATAGGAAGCGCACTTCCCTCAGTGTTTTCTGTTTTCTGCATCATTTTTTTTATAGCTCACACTGGTTATGTGCATCAGTACCAGTTAAGTGCCTGCACATGACTAAAATAAGTAATATTGGTTTGGTTTCTTTCAGAATTCTGTGTCAAATTTCATATAATCTGCACATTTTTTTTTCTGTTTTACTTTGACTGTATTATCTGAATCATCTTTGACTGCAGGTCCTCCAAAGAGAATTAAAATTTCAGTTTATTTTAGCTTTTCTTTGTGGTGACAATAATGCATTGCCAGTTCTGGATCAGCCATTGCTGAGCAAAGCCAATGCTACAACCATTTTAACAGCAATTGGGGTGGTCTGATATTTCTGTTTTAATTTTATTTCAATAAATTCTTTTGTCTGATGTTCAGCTAATATATTGATGGATTAAAACCTTCTTTAGAATAGGTTAGTTCATTTGTATGAAGTAATAAGATGAAAAAGTATTGCAAGTTGAATCACCTACTGACATAGAAAGGTACAGTCTGGGAGGAAGATCTTGAGTGATGCAAGTTAGAGACAATGGAACAAGATGAGAAAATCTAAGATGGAACCAATAACCAACTGTAAATGAGCAGAGAAAAGTGAAAAATGAAGACATAAACTAGTCTGTTATTTGTGAAAAGGTATGGAACCAACTTGATCAATTTCATGTTATTATAAGAATAATAATAATTATTATTATTATTATTATTGGGGGGTCAGTAGAAACTAAATCCAAGACGGCATGTTGATTTACTCCATCAAAACCAATGACAAAGGAAGATTTTCTCAAGAAGTCAAACTGCAGTTCAGATCTCCATTCAGATCTCTTATAGGAAAACTTTACCTGAAACTTCACCTCTTGCTACAGCCATGAATGTAATGAAATCATTGGCGCTTTTGTCTGACTGTTAGCAGGATTACTTCAAACCTACTGGACGGATTTTGATTATTTTTTCACAGCAGATACATATTAGGCCACGGAAGACTATGGATTCTAGATCAACATTTCACTTAATATAGGCTTTGAAGGATTATGTCAAAACTACTTCACGGATTCTCACCAGATTTGTACCACGGATAGATATTAGGGCATGGAAGACTCCACTGAATTTTGAAGGTGATCCGGATCCGGATTGGTGGACATCAGAAATCTTTGATTGTTCTTGTTTTAATAAAAATCTTTATTTGTTCCACTCGACCATGAAGCTTTATACCTGGAGGTCCATCCATCCATTTCTAAAACCAGCCTATCCCAGAGGTCATTGGACAATAGGCAGTGCACACCCTGGACAGGTCATCAGTCCAACACAGGGCTGGAACTGGAGGTGCTACCCACAACACCATGCAGGTTCTCCATCCACAGCCACACAATCCTATACAATTGTCAGAATTGTCATGGGTATCTTGATAGCTTCCCTCATTAGTGTCCTTGCATGGTCACTCAGTGCAAGGACAGTTGTTACACAAAAACAATCATCCTTACAGTTTGTCCAAATACCTGTGGGCTCTTAACATGGATGAATTGTGTGTAAAATTGGCTGACATTCCTAAATGGTTAATATTTTTATTAGACATTCACTTTTAGACCTCTACTGGTGGTTGGCTCTCACTGCGGTATTGTATCACTTCCTGTTCCGGAGCACAGCGGTGTTTTGCTGTATCTGTTAGCTGTTTAATCTGCGTAGTTAGATTGATCTAGATAACTAGATAATGATTTATTTCACAGTGTAATCTTCACATGCTTTAACTAAAGCACTCCCTCTGCTGAATCACCTCTAAATTATTTTCACATTATTCACTTTGTGTGTTTTTAGGAATCCGCTAGCTTAGCGCAGCTATTAGCTCTTAGCCGGTTTAGCAT
Organism: Thalassophryne amazonica; assembly: GCF_902500255.1. NCBI lineage: Eukaryota > Metazoa > Chordata > Actinopteri > Batrachoidiformes > Batrachoididae > Thalassophryne > Thalassophryne amazonica. Next base: position 91,733,010 of record NC_047113.1, on the reverse strand, counting down.
GGTGGCTTCTCCTGTCTCTCCCGCACTTTTCTGCGCTGGGTGTGAAATGTTTAGTTATTCCTCGGCCTCCTTTAGCAGTAACGGTATTTGTAATAAGTGTAGCTTGTTCATAGCTTTGGAGGCCAGGCTGGGCGAATTGGAGACTCGGCTCCACACCTTGGAAAATCCTACAGCTAGCCAGGCCCCCTGTAGTTGGTGTGGACCAAGGTAGCTTAGCCGCCGTTAGCTGTCCCCCAGCAGATCCCGAGCAGCCGGGAAAGCAGGCCGGGTGGGTGACTGTGAGGAAGAAGCGTAGTTCTAAACAGAAGCCCTGTGTACACCACCAACCCATTCACATTTCTAACCATTTTTCCCCACTCAGCGACACACCCGCTGAGGAACAAACTCTGATTATTGGTGACTCTGTTTTGAGAAATGTGAAGTTAGCGACACCAGCAACCATAGTCAAATGTCTTCCGGGGGCCAGAGCAGGCGACATTGAAGGAAATTTGAAACTACTGACTAAGGCGTTGGCAGTAATGACACCTGGTTACGCCAATCGGAGGTCACTAAAATTAATATTGAATTGGTGTGTAATTTTGCAAAAACAATGTCGGACTCTGTAGTTTTCTCTGGGCCCCTCCCCAATCGGACCGGGAGTGACATGTTTAGCCGCATGTTCTCCTTGAATTGCTGTCTGTCTGAGTGGTGTCCAAAAAATGAGGTGGGCTTCATACGAGATAGATAATTGGCAAAGCTTCTGGGGAAAACCTGGTCTTGTTAGGAGAGACGGCATCCATCCCACTTTGGATGGAGCAGCTCTCATCTCTAGAAATCTGGCCAATTTTATTAAACCCTCCAAATCGCGACTATCCAGGGTTGGGACCAGGAAGCAGAGTTGTAGTCTTACACACCTCTCTGCAGCTTCTCTCCCCCTGCCATCCCCCCAATACCCCATCCCCGTAGAGACGGTGCCTGCTCCCAGACCACCAATAACCAGTAAAAATCTATTTAAGCATAAAAATTCAAAAAGAAAAAATAATATAGCACCTTCAACTGCACCACAGACTAAAACAGTTAAATGTGGTTTATTCAATATTAGGTCTCTCTCTTCTAAGTCCCTGTTAGTAAATGATATAATAATTGATCAACATATTGATTTATTCTGCCTTACAGTAACCTGGTTACAGCAGGATGAATATGTTAGTTTAAATGAGTCCACACCCCGAGTCACACTAACTGTCAGAATGCTCGAAGCACGGGTCGAGGAGGAGGATTAGCAGCAATCTTCCATTCCAGCTTATTAATTAATCAAAGACCCAGACAGAGCTTTAATTCATTTGAAAGCTTGACTCTTAGTCTTGTCCATCCAAATTGGAAGTCTCAAAAAACAGTTTTATTTGTTATTATCTATCGTCCACCTGGTCGTTACTGTGAGTTTCTTTGTGATTTTTCAGACTTTTTGTCTGACTTAGTGCTTAGCTCAAATAAGATAATTATAGTATAATGACAGCCTCAACACTGCATTTAATCTATTATTAGACTCAGTTGGCTTCACTCAAAATGTAAATGAGCCCACCCACCACTTTAACCACACTTTAGATCTTGTTCTGACATATGGCATACAAATTGAAGACTTAACAGTATTCCCTGAAAACCCCTTTTTGTCTGATCATTTCTTAATAACATTTACATTTACTTTAATGGACTACCCAGCAGTGGGGAATAAGTTTCATTACAGTAGAAGTCTTTCTGAAAGCGCTGGAATTAGGTTTAAGGATATGATTCCTTCTTTGTTATGTTCTTCAATGCCATATACCAACACAGTGCAGAGGAGCTACATAAACTCTGTGAGTGAGATAGATTATCTTGTCAGTAGCTTTACATCCTCATTGAGCACAACTTTGGATGCTGTAGCTCCTCTGAAAAAGAGAGCCTTAAATCAGAAGTGCCTCTGTGGTATAACCCACAATCTCGCATCTTAAAGCAGATAACCCGTAAGCTGGAGAGGAAATGGCATCTCACTAATTTAGAAGATCTTCATTTAGCCTGGAAAAAGAGTCTGTTGCTCTATAAAAAGCCCTCCGTAAAGCTAGGACATCTTACTATTCATCACTAATTGAAGAAAATAAGAACAACCCCAGGTTTCTTTTCAGCACTGTAGCCAGGCTGACAAAGAGTCAGAGCTCTATTGAGCCGAGTATTCCTTTAACTTTAACTAGTAATGACTTCATGACTTTCTTTGTAAATAAAATTTTAACTATTAGAGAAAAAATTATTCATAACCATCCCAAAGACATATCTTTATGTTCGGCTGCTTTCAGTAATGCTGGTATTTGGTTAGACTCTTTCTCTCCGATTGTCCTGTCTGAGTTATTTTCATTAGTCACTTCCTCCAAACCATCAACATGTCTATTAGACCCCATTCCTACCAGGCTGCTCAAGGAAGCCCTACCATTAATTAATGTTTCGATCTTATATATGATCAATCTATCTTTATTAGTTGGCTATGTAACACAGGCTTTTAAGGTGGCAGTAATTAAACCATTACTCAAAAAGCCATCACTTGACCCAGCTATCTTAGCTAATTATAGGCCAATCTCCAACCTTCCTTTTCTCTCAAAAATTCTTGAAAGGGTAGTTGTAAAACAGCTAACTGATCATCTGCAGAGGAATGGTCTATTTGAAGAGTTTCAGTCAGGGTTTAGAATTCATCATAGTACAGAAACAGCATTAGTGAAGGTTACAAATTATCTTCTTTTGGCCTCAGACAGTGGACTCATCTCTGTGCTTGTTCTGTTAGACCTCAGTGCTGCTTTTGATACTGCTGACCATAAAATTTTATTACAGAGATTAGAGCATGCCATAGGTAATAAGGCACTGCGCTGCGGTGGTTTGAATCATATTTATCTAATAGATTACAATTTGTTCATGTAAATGGGGAGTCTTCTTCACGGACTAAGGTTAATTATGGAGTTCCACAAGGTTCTGTGGTAGGACCGATTTTATTCACTTTATACATGCTTCCCTTAGGCAGTATTATGAGAAAGCATTGCTTAAATTTTCATCTTTACGCATATGATACCCAGTTTTATCTATCCATGAAGCCAGAGGACACACACCAATTAGTTAAAATGCAGGAATGTCTTTCAGACATAAAGACATGGATGACCTCTAATTTCCTGCTTTTAAATTCAGATAAAACTGAAGTTATTGTATTTGGCCCCACAAATCTTAGAAACATGGTGTCTAACCAGATCCTTACTCTGGATGGCATTACCCTGACCTCTAGTAATACTGTGAGAAATCTTGGAGTCATTTTTGATCAGGATATGTCCTTTAGTGTGCTTATTAAGCAAATATGTAGGACTGCTTTTTTGCATTTGTGCAACATCTCTAAAATTAGAAAGGTCTTGTCTCGGAGTGATGCTGAAAAGCTAATTCATGCATTTATTTCTTCTAGGCTGGACTATTGTAATTCATTATTATCAGGTTGTCCTAAAAGTTCCCTGAAAAGCCTTCAGTTAATTCAAAATGCTGCAGCTAGAGTACTGACAGGGACTAGAAGGAGAGAGCATATCTCTCCCATATTGGCCTCTCTTCATTGGCTTCCTGTTAATTCCAGAATAGAATTTAAAATTCTTCTTCTTACTTATAAGGTTTTGAATAATCAGGTCCAATCTTATCTTAGGGGCCTCATAGTACCATATCACCCCAATAAAGCGCTTCGCTCTCAGACTGCAGGCTTACTTGTAGTTCCTAGGGTTTGTAAGAGTAGAATGGGAGGCAGAGCCTTCAGCTTTCAGGCTCCTCTCCTCTGGAACCAGCTCCCATTTCAGATCAGGGAGACAGACACCCTCTCTACTTTTAAGATTAAGCTTAAAACTTTCCTTTTTGCTAAAGCTTATAGTTAGGGCTGGATCAGGTGACCCTGAACCATCCCTTAGTTATGCTGCTATAGACTTAGACTGCTGGGGGGTTTCCCATGATGCACTGAGTGGTTCTTTTTATTCACCTCTTTTTGCTCTGTATGCACCACTCTGCATTTAATCATTGGTGATTGATCTCTGCTCCCCTCCACAGCATGTCTTTTTCCTGGTTCTCTCCCTCAGCCCCAACCAGTCCCAGCAGAAGACTGCCCCTCCCTGAGCCTGGTTCTGCTGGAGGTTTCTTTCTGTTAAAAGGGAGTTTTGTCCTTCCCACTGTCGCCAAGTGCTTGCTCATAGGGGGTCGTTTTGAATGTTGGGGCTTTCTGTGATTATTGTATGGCTTTTGCCTTACAATAATAAGCGCCTTGGGGCAACTGTTTGTTGTGATTTGGCGCTATATAAATAAAATTGATTTGAATTGATTTAGATGTCTACTTTATTGTGATGGCACAAACATGCAAAAAATGTCATTGCCCAAAGTTTTATGCCTTGACTGTAAATGGTAAGTGAAATATTGATCAAATATTGTGGACAATTTTAGATCTGGAATTCTTTTTTTTTTTTTTGGTAAATGTTTGTGAAACTGGGCAGGACATTATAAGATATCTTCCTTCTTGCTCCTGCTCTGATGGCGCAGACGTCTATTTGTGTTTGATACATGAATATATGCACCTCAATGAATAAATGCATTTAAACTGAATCAAACATTCCCCGTGAATTATCTCGGCTTAAATCGGCCAGTTACCGTGACGTATATAAAGCTGAAACTTGATAGCAGCTCTAAGTCCACGTGTTGTCTGAGGGTTGACGGTTCTAAAAACAGTGCACTGAAAAATGTGCTTTTGTTAAGTATTAATAGCATTATGCCAAAAGCAACAGCAGTTTGAATCCTTTCCATGTTGTCTGTCACTGTGTTTATAAATGCTCTGATTATTCCAAACAGGCACTCATGTGGTGCCTGTGGGGAAAATGTATTTTCACAGAATTAAATGAGAGTGAATGCAAAATATAAGTAGATCAATTTTTTTTTTATTGGAGTAAAACATCTGATTTAATCATCAGTAAAGAAAAGTGTGTGTGTGTGTGTGTGTGTGTGTGTGTGTGTGTGTGTGTGTGTGTGTGTGTGTGTGTGTGTGTGTGTGTGTGTGTGTGTGTGTGAAATTCATGCATTCTTTTACAGAACATGCACAGATGGAGTGAATGTGAAATAATTTAGGTTACTGGCAGTTCTACCTGGCAGTTCAACAATGGATTGTAACGCTTCAATACACAAGGCGTTTTGTCCCCACCGGGCGTCCGCCTGTCTGAGGGAGCTGGAAGTTCTGCACGCGTTGTCCTGCAGCTTTAAGTGGGTGTGTGTGTGCGTTTGTGTGTGTGTGTTGAGAGAGCCCCACAGGAACAAATAAGAGCGCCAATCACTGGAAGGCAGCCATAACTAACTCACAGGAGAGACACACATGCACACAAACACACACACTTCTTGCCTCCTTCTGACTCACTCTGTGTTTGGGGCTTTAATTGTTATTTTTATGGAATAATCACTGGGCACTAATAAAGCCAAGAAAGTCTTCGGGGAGGTTTGCACACATCTCTGCTTCTCTGTGCTGCACACAAACACAAACATAGAAACAAAGTGTGCATGTAGAAACCTGTCGGTGCACAATTCTATGCAGATGGAGGTGCAGACAAAGAGATTAAGAGTAGTAAGTAGTCACCTAAAGAGTTGGAGGAATGACCCTGTGACCAGGCGGTTGTAGGTTTGATTCCTTGAATGCATAAATGTTGTGTAGAAAAGGTGAAAGTACAACACGTCTTTCCCTTAATCCCAACACTAAGGTGCCCTTGAGCACGGTGCTTATTCCCCAAATTTCTCCCATTGTGCAGCACAACTCTATGAACTGGTGAATGTGACAGAGCCACTCCACTCTAAAGTGCTTTGAACATCAAGAACAAGTAGCTCTTTGTTCAGCCTCCAAGTCCAGACCAGATTTACTGCATATCCAGGTTCAGATCTGAACTCACTGACTGTCCACATTATATACAGCAAGTGATCTGTGTCCATCTGACAAGCCACACTTAGTATTTTTTTTAAATATCTGTGCTTTGTGGGTTTTTTATGTTTTCAGCAAGCAGTCAGTTTTGTACAAACTTTTCTTTTTCCAGGATCTCACTTCACACAAGAAAAAAATAGATGCTGGCCCATTTCTTTACAAGGGAATGGCAGCCACAACACTAGGATCAGGGACGCTTCCAACACGTAGGTGGTGTGCACACAACCTGTCATACTGAATGGAAATCAACATACATCACCCACAGTTCACACACAGACACACAGTGAGCATGTACACCAAAGACTATTATGTGCTCCTAAAACAAATGTCATCCTAACACACAGACACTCATCTTCATATCCAAGATTGGCTTGTGGGGGCTGGAGCCTATCCCAGCAGTCATACAGCATGAGGCAGGGTACACCCTGGACAGGACGCCAATCTGCTGTAGGGCCACAAATAGACCGCTAAACACAAATACACCTGCACAACTTAAAAGTTTCCTGTCCACCTAACCTGCATGTCTTTGGATGTGGGAGGAAGCCGGAGCACCCGGAGTTAACCCACACAAACACAGGGAGAACATGCAAACTCCACACAGAAAGGCCAGAGGTGGGAATTGATCCTGTGACCTTCTTACTGTGAGGTAACAGTGCTGAGTGCAGGTCGTGGAACAACACAAGGGTCAGAGGTCAGAGCTCAGGTGTCTTAGTATGGCACTTGGAAAAAAGCTGTTAGTTTGGATCTGAGACACCTGAAACTTTTTACTGATGGCAAAAGTGAAAACAGTCCATTCTATGGTTGGGAGAGGTCTGTGTAGATATTTTGTGCCCTCTTCAGGCAGTGCTTGCTGTTCGTCCTGTTGTCTTCATAGCTGGATGTTGATAATCCATTGTGCTGTCTTGACCACCAGCTGCAAGGTTTTCCCTGTGTCAAGCTGTGCAAGTAATACACCACACAGAAATACGATATGTGAGAATGCTCTCTGATGCTTGTATAGAAGTGGACCAAGATCATCTCTGAGAGACATCAGAGCAGAGTGGGTGAAGAATGGTAAAGCCCCAGTCACACTGTGACGGATCAAGGAAATGTATGAAAAACTGATTCTATACATTTGTGTTAATTTTTGACAAAAGTCATTTTCCCATCCGCAAAATGTGCACCTTGTCAGTTGATGTCTGCCAAGTCCATCAGAAAGTTTTGTGCGTGTTCAAAACTTTGAGAGATCAGGTGAAGAACTTTGCTGCACTTTTGCACATTTTTTTGCTGTTTTGTTATCTGAATGTCATTCATTTGTTCTGCAGCTGCCCAATGGTTTATTCTGCCTTTCTGATTGGTTAAAAGTTCAGCATAAATACAGAAAAGACCAACACAGTAAGTGCAGCTACGTCTTGAAGAAATAAACAGTGCATTCTGTCTCTCTCTCTCTCTCTCTCTCTCTCTCTGTTTCTCCCTTTCCCGCTCTAGTCTCTCTCTCTTTCCTGCTCTCTGTCTCTGTCTCTCTCTCTCTCTCTCTTTCTCCCTCTACTTCCCACTCTGTGTCTCTGTGAGGAGACACGGTGGAGCTGAGGATGGCACATATTTGTCTGTAAACCAGGAAAATCCTTCTCCGTGGAAATGTGACACTATTTGTCCATTAGTGCTTCAACTCCATGTGGGAGTGGCGCATTTGCCAATGGACAAAGTACGAGGTCTGTTAGAAAAGTATCCGACCTTTTTATTTTTTTTCAAAAACCATATGGATTTGAATCATGTCTGATTGCATCAGCCAAGCTTGAACCTTCGTGCGCACCACAACGCGCGGAATTCCTCCACACGTCTGTCTCAATGTGCCGAAAAAGTGCTGATGTCCACGTCTTCCGCAATTCCAGTGTCCAGTTCGGAAATGAATGGCATATTCCACTGTTACAGGAGTTTTTGTCATGGAAAGAGGAGCGGAGGAATTCCGTGCGTCGCGGCGGTGCTGCATGGCGCAAAGCAATGCTGTGATGAAGCCTCACTGGACATGTTCTGGCATGTCCAGGCTCATCCACAATTTCTCAGTTAGTCACACGACTGAAAACCCACCGACAGCCATCTGAAAGCCATCTCAAAGCCGTCCTGTGAGACCAACACGAAGGTGGTTTTGTGCCGCGCCATGAGCGGCATGGTGGCGCATCCGTCCGCTTTTCTTTCCATGAAAAAAACTCCTGTAACAGTGGAATGTGCCGAAAAAGTACTGATGTCCACGTCTCCTGCCATTTTTGTGTAAGTCAGACGACGTCCCGGATCAACAAAGCCTTCACGTTGGAAATGATCTGGTTGTTTCAGTGGGGTTTCAGCCTGTCGATCGGCGCTCGGAGCGCGGCGCGCTCTCAGCAGCTGTGGGCAGTCTTTAAACTGGCTGGAGCACTCCTTAATCTGTTTAATCCCCATAAAATCGTCCCTCAAAGCCATTTGAATTTTCCGAATGGTGTCCACCTGGAGGTCTCTCACAGTTTCTGGAAAAAATTGATGCAGCAAAGCTCCAAATCGTTCAGACATTTATTCGCAATAAAAATCCAACAGGAGGGGTGGACCACTGCTCACTCAAAGCCTGCTCACAGGCGAATGACGCAACCGACAGGTGTGAAAAATCTTACGTATGCGCACGAAGGTTCAAGCTTGGCTGATGCAATCACACGTGATTCAAATCCATATGGTTTTTGAAAAAAATAAAAAGGTTGGATACTTTTCTAACAGACCTCGTATTTACGGCTTTTCTCAACTGCTAAAACACCAAACCCTATTGTCTGAACCATATTCTCAGTTGCCTGAACCCACTGATTGAATCAGTCACTCTTTTGGCAAAACCATAAGCACTTTTCACCTGTTTAGACACAACTTGCCAACGCATTTTCATTGTGATGCACCTGTGTTGCATATTGGTGAGCAGAGGTGGCAAAAGCAAACACAATTAAAGCACTGGTGTCACCGGTTGAACACAACAACTCAAATTTAATCACAGTTGTGGCCAATGATGTGAGGGAACATATACGAGGGCTGTCAATAAAGTAACGGTCCTTTTTATTTTTTTCAAAAACTATATGGATTTCATTCATATGTTTTTACGTCAGACATGCTTGAACCCTCGTGCGCATGCGTGAGTTTTTCCACGCCTGTCGGTGACGTCATTCGCCTGTGAGCACTCCTTGTGGGAGGAGTTGTCCAGCCCCTCGTCGGAATTCCTTTGTCTGAGAAGTTGCTGAGAGACTGGCGCTTTGTTTGATCAAAGTTTTTTCTAAACCTGTGAGACACATCGAAGTGGACACGGTTCGAAAAATTAAGCTGGTTTTCAGTGAAAATTTTAACAGCTGATGAGAGATTTTGAGGTGATTCTGTCGCTTTAAGGACTTTTCACGGTGCGAGACGTCGCGCTGCGCTCTCAGGCGGCGTCATCAGCCTGTTCAAGCTGAAAACCTCCACATTTCAGGCTCTATTGATCCAGGACGTCGTGAGAGAACAGAGAAGTTTCAGAAGAAGTCGGTTTCAGCATTTTATCCGGATATTCCACTGTTAAAGGAGATTTTTTTAATGAAAGACGTGCGGACGGATCCGCGCGTCGGGACGCAGCCGACGCGGTGCGGCGGCACAGGAAAAACACCTCCGTGTTGATAACCATTTGTAAAATCCAGGCGGCTTTTGATGGCTTTCAGTGGAGTGAGTATATGAGAAATTGTTTAACAGGCAGGACATGTTCCAACTTGTCCTTAAGGCTTTCAACAGAGGTGTTTTTCCTGTGGCGGAGCGTCGCGGCGGCTGCGTCCCGACGCGCGGACCCGTCCGCACGTCTTTCATTAAAAAAATCTCCTTTAACAGTGGAATATCCGGATAAAATGCTGAAACCGACTTCTTCTGAAACTTCTCTGTTCTCTCACAACGTCCTGGATCAATAGAGCCTGAAATGTGGAGATTTTCAGCTTGAACAGGCTGATGACGGCGCCTGAGAGCGCTGAGCGACGTCTCGCACCGTGAAAAGTCCTTAAAGCGACAGAATCACCTCAAAATCTCTCATCAGCTGTTAAAATTTTCACTGAAAACCAGCGTAATTTTTCGAACCGTGTCCACTTCGATGTGTCTCACAGGTTTAGAAAAAATTTTGATCAAACAAAGCGGCAGTCTCTCAGCAACTTCTCAGACAAAGGAATTCCGACGAGGGGCTGGACGACTCCTCCCACAAGGAGTGCTCACAGGCGAATGACGTCACCGACAGGCGTGGAAAAACTCACGCATGCGCACGAGGGTTCAAGCATGTCTGACGTAAAAACATATGAATGAAATCCATATAGTTTTTGAAAAAAATAAAAAGGACCGTAACTTTATTGACAGCCCTCGTATTAGCCAGTTCAGAGAGCACTGGTTTGTGAGGCACTACAATGGATAGAAATATGAGAGGAGGATTTCGTGTAAGAGGTGGTCGAAGTGGTCAGCAAAGACAAACAACAGTCATTATCTGATGAAATCAGAGCTACTGTGATTGACCATGTTCTTATCCTCGGTATGAGCATGAAGGAGGCCAGACAAAGGCTGCAACCAAACATCAGTAGATTCACTGTGTCAGCTATAATCCCAAGAGTTAGAGAACAGGTTACCTTTTACATTTTTTACATAGGCTTACTGTATACAAGAGGTAAATACACATGATTTCTATTAGTTTTTGTACTGTACAAGTGCTACGTGTAAATGCACAGGACTTCTGTTTTATGTACTTTCTTACTATGTACAAGTGCTAAATGCACAGGTTTTTTGTTTTGCAACATGCATTTAAATAATGTATTCTGTAACTTATGTCTGTCGCATGGCCCAGGCAGAGGGTCACCCCTTTGAGTCTGGTCTGCTTGAGGTTTCTTTCAGAGGGATTTTTTTCCTTACCACTGCCGCTTTGGGGGTTAGTAAGGTTGGACCTTGCTTGTGTGAAACCCCTTGAGACAACTCTGTTGTGATTTTGCGCTATATAAATGAAAATAAATTGAAACTTGAAACTGAAATTGATTTTAGCCTACAGTGAACAATTAACATTTATTTCTACAGCTTCATGTCCTGAGCATTGTATTTTATGTTTTTATGCAGTGTTTAGAGACTGCTCAGTAGTGTTTTTAACTTTGATTGACTCAGGGGACGATTTGACAACATAGTTCAGTTTTGAACACAGATTGAACTGTTGTGAAGTCAAAGTTTGGTTTTGCAAGATGAGTCTGGGGTTTTGTGACTGTAGCTTGAAAATTGGGTTTTGTGGTCATAGATTAGGGAAAGAGCAGCTTTCAAGAAATGTGTCTTAGCAATTGGGAAAAAACTGTAAATACGTAACTAATCCTTTTGCTATATTAGCCACAGTGTGACTTGGCCTTAACAAGGCTAACAGAACTGACTTTTTTTGTCATCAATGATATACAAGTCAAAATTAGAGGACAATTCCAACTCTATGCTGACCTGGGGATAGCACGACACATGGCTGCCTGTGCCGATGGGATATGGGGGAGAATGGGTGGGTGGAGGAGGGGGAGGTGAAACATCTGTGGCTAGCCCTTCAAGGTGTTGCAGCAAGGTGCCAAAGGTTAGGAAGACTGGTTGACAACATATAATGGTTGACAGGGCTGCTAAAACATAGAATATTAGGTTATTTTCATTATTAGAGATGATTTTACTTCCAAGATACAAATAAAACGAATGGTTTCTTGTTAATTGTCTATTTTTTGTCATGGAATGTTGAGTCAAGATACTTTATTTATATTTCATATTTAAAAACAGCAGAAATGCTTTGGTCCTGTGCCCTAAACCAGGAGCAAACAGTCACTGAGTGAGGAAAGGTGGTGAAGGCTGGAGCAGAATTATGGTTCAGCCACCAGAAGGAAAAAAAAAATCAGTTTCCGAAAATGAAAAGAAAGAAAAAAGAGAGAGGAAAGAGAAAAACAGGATGACAGTATGTCACCTAGTTTCTCCCTAAAGGTGGGTGTAGTCTGTGTGGAGGAAATATAAACCTCTTGTGAAATTGTGCTATTTCTTTTCTTGTAAAAGGTAATCCTTCAAAGTTTCAGAGTGTTTTCATTTCATTCTTTTTTGTAGCCAACAATTAAAAGGTGCAAGGAAATACACTCAACAAAAATATAAATGCAACACTTTTGGTTTTGCTCCCATTTTGTATGAGATGAACTCAAAGATCTAAAACTTTTTCCACATACACAATATCACCATTTCCCTCAAATATTGTTCACAAACCAGTCTAAATCTGTGATAGTGAGCACTTCTCCTTTGCTGAGATAATCCATCCCACCTCACAGGTGTGCCATATCAAGATGCTTATTAGACACCATGATTAGCGCACAGGTGTGCCTTAGACTGCCCACAATAAAAGGCCACTCTGAAAGGTGCAGTTTTGTTTTATTGGGGGGGGATACCAGTCAGTATCTGGTGTGGCCACCATTTGCCTCATGCAGTGCAACACATCTCCTTCGCATAGAGTTGATCAGGTTGTCAATTGTGGCCTGTGGAATGCTGGTCCACTCCTCTTCAATGGCTGTGCGAAGTTGCTGGTTATTGGCAAGAACTGGTACACGCTGTCGTATACGCCGGTCCAGAGCATCCCAAACATGCTCAATGGGTGACATGTCCGGTGAGTATGCCGGCCATGCAAGAACTGGGACATTTTCAGCTTCCAAGAATTGTGTACAGATCTTTGCAACATGGGGCCGTGCATTATCCTGCTGCAACATGAGGTGATGTTCTTGGATGTATGGCACAACAATGGGCCTCAGGATCTCGTCACAGTCTCTCTGTGCATTCAAAATGCCATCAATAAAATGCACCTGTGTTCTTCGTCCATAACAGACGCCTGCCCATACCATAACCCCACCGCCACCATGGGCCACTCGATCCACAACATTGACATCAGAAAACCGCTCACCCACACGACGCCACACACGCTGTCTGCCATCTGCCCTGGACAGTGTGAACCGGGATTCATCCGTGAAGAGAACACCTCTCCAACGTGCCAAACGCCAGTGAATGTGAGCATTTGCTCACTCAAGTCGGTTACGACGACGAACTGGAGTCAGGTCAAGACCCCGATGAGGACGAGGAGCATGCAGATGAGCTTCCCTGAGATGGTTTCTGACAGTTTGTGCAGAAATACTTTGGTTATGCAAACCAATTGTTTCAGCAGCTGTCCGAGTGGCTGGTCTCAGACGATCTTGGAGGTGAACATGCTGGATGTGGAGGTCCTGGGCTGGTGTGGTTACACGTGGTCTGCGGTTGTGAGGCTGGTTGGATGTACTGCCAAATTCTCTGAAACTCCTTTGGAGACGGCTTATGGTAGAGAAATGAACATTCAATACACGAGCAACAGCTCTGGTTGACATTCCTACTGTCAGCATGCCAATTGCACGCTCCCTCAAATCTTGCGACATCTGTGGCATTGTGCTGTGTGATAAAACTGCACCTTTCAGAGTGGCCTTTTATTGTGGACAGTCTAAGGCACACCTGTGCACTAATCATGGTGTCTAATCAGCATCTTGGTATGGCACACCTGTGAGGTGGGATGGATTATCTCAGCAAAGGAGAAGTGCTCACTATCACAGATTTAGACTGGTTTGTGAACAATATTTGAGGGAAATGGTGATATTGTGTATGTGGAAAAAGTTTTAGATCTTTGAGTTCATCTCATACAAAATGGGAGCAAAACCAAAAGTGTTGCGTTTATATTTTTGTTGAGTGTATTTAACAAGTGATTCATACTAAATCAAGTGACCCTGCCCCGACCTAGCAACGGATAGAAACTTTGTCTCTGCATACACTTAAACATAAACCAAACATACTTCCATTTAAAGGAGGAGGAACATTTGTGTTGAATGATATGTCAGCTCCAATTATTATTATTAAAACAGTAAAAAAAAAAAAAAAAAAAATTAGGATCTTTATATGAAATGAAAAAAAGTTGTAGTCTTTTCTGGACACTGGACAGTGACGCAGTCTGTGTTGAAATGACAGCCAGCACTAAAATTATCCCTTCAAGTTGTAGCTAGTAGCTACGCTAGCTTAGCGTAGCTACTAGCTCTTAGCCGTTTTAGCATGGCGGCTTCTCCTGTCTCTCCCGTACTTTTCTGCTCTGGGTGTGAAATGTTTAGTTATTCCTCGGCCTCTTTTAGCAGTAACGGTACTTGTAATAAGTGCAGCTTATTCGTAGCTTTGGAGGCCAGGCTGGGCGAATTGGAGGCTCGGCTCCGCACCGTGGAAAATTCTACAGCTAGCCAGGCCCCTGTAGTCGGTGCGGACCAAGGTAGCTTAGCCGCCGTTAGTTCCCCCCTGGCAGACCCCGTGCAGTCGGGAAGGCAGGCTGACTGGGTGACTGTGAGGAGGAAGCGTAGCCCTAAACAGAAGCCCCGTGTACACCGTCAACCCGTTCACATCTCTAACCGTTTTTCCCCACTCGACGATACACTTGCCGAGGATCAAACTCTGGTTATTGGCGACTCTGTTTTGAGAAATGTGAAGTTAGCGACACCAGCAACCATTGTCAATTGTCTTCCGGGGGCCAGAGCAGGCGACATCGAAGGACATTTGAAATTGCTGGCTAAGGCTAAGCGTAAATTTGGTAAGATTGTAATTCACGTCGGCAGTAATGACACTCGGTTACGCCAATCGGAGGTCACTAAAATTAACATTGAATCGGTGTGTAACTTTGCAAAAACAATGTCGGACTCTGTTGTTTTCTCTGGGCCCCTCCCCAATCAGACCGGGAGTGACATGTTTAGCCGCATGTTCTCCTTGAATTGCTGGCTGTCTGAGTGGTGTCCAAAAAATGAGGTGGGCTTCATTGATAATTGGCAAAGCTTCTGGGGAAAACCTGGTCTTGTTAGGAGAGACGGCATCCATCCCACTTTAGAGGGAGCAGCTCTCATTTCTAGAAATCTGGCCAATTTTTTGGGATCCTCCAAACTGTGACTGTCTAGCGTTGGGACCAGGAGGCAGAGCTGTGGTCTTATACACCTCTCTGCAGCTTCTCTCCCCCTGCCATCCCCCTATTACCCCATCCCCGTAGAGACGGTGCCTGCTCCCAGACCACCAATAACTAGCAAAAATCTATTTAAGCATAAAAATTCAAAAAGAAAAATAATATAGCACCTTCAATTGCACCACAGACTAAAACAGTTAAATGTGGTCTATTAAACATTAGGTCTCTTTCTTCTAAGTCCCTGTTGGTAAATGATATAATAATTGATCAACGTATTGATTTATTCTGCCTAACAGAAACTTGGTTACAGCAGGATGAATATGTTAGTTTAAATGAGTCAATACCCCCGAGTCACACTAACTGTCAGAATGCTCGTAGCACGGGCCGGGGCGGAGGATTAGCAGCAATCTTCCATTCCAGCTTATTAATTAATCAAAAACCTAGACAGAGCTTTAATTCATTTGAAAGCTTGTCTCTTAGTCTTGTCCATCCAAATTGGAAGTCCCAAAAACCAGTTTATTTGTTATTATCTATCGTCCACCTGGTCGTTACTGTGAGTTTCTCTGTGAATTTTCAGACCTTTTGTCTGACTTAGTGCTTAGCTCAGATAAGATAATTATAGTGGGCGATTTTAACATCCACACAGATGCTGAGAATGACAGCCTCAACACTGCATTTAATCTATTATTAGACTCTATCGGCTTTGCTCAAAAAGTAAATGAGTCCACCCACCACTTTAATCATATTTTAGATCTTGTTCTGACTTATGGTATGGAAATAGAAGACTTAACAGTATTCCCTGAAAACTCCCTTTTGTCTGATCATTTTTTAATAACATTTACATTTACCCTGATGGACTACCCTGCAGTGGGGAATAAGTTTCATTACACTAGAAGTCTTTCAGAAAGCGCTGTAACTAGGTTTAAGGATATGATTCCTTCTTTATGTTCTCTAATGTCATATACCAACACAGAGCAGAGTAGCTACCTAAACTCTGTAAGGGAGTTAGAGTATCTTGTCAATAGTTTTACATCCTCATTGAAGACAACTTTGGATGCTGTAGCTCCTCTGAAAAAGAGAGCTTTAAATCAGAAGTGTCTGACTCCGTGGTATAACTCACAAACTCGTAGCTTAAAGCTGATAACCTGTAAGTTGGAGAGGAAATGGCGTCTCACTAATTTAGAAGATCTTCACTTAGCCTGGAAAAAGAGTTTGTTGCTCTATAAGAAAGCCCTTCGTGAAGCTAGGACATCTTTCTACTCATCACTAATTGAAGAAAATAAGAACAACCCCAGGTTTCTTTTCAGCACTGTAGCCAGGCTGACAAAGAGTCAGAGCTCTATTGAGCTGAGTATTCCATTAACTTTAACTAGTAATGACTTCATGACTTTCTTTGCTAACAAAATTTTGACTATTAGAGAAAAAATTACTCATAACCATCCCAAAGATGTATCGTTATCTTTGGCTGCTTTCAGTGATGCCGGTATTTGGTTAGACTCTTTCTCTCCGATTGTTCTGTCTGAGTTATTTTCATTAGTTACTTCATCCAAACCATCAACATGCTTATTAGACCCCATTCCTGCCAGGCTGCTCAAGGAAGTCCTACCATTATTTAATGCTTCAATCTTAAATATGATCAATCTATCTTTGTTAGTTGGTTATGTACCACAGGCCTTTAAGGTGGCAGTAATTAAACCATTACTTAAAAAGCCATCACTTGACCCAGCTATCTTAGCTAATTATAGGCCAATCTCCAACCTTCCTTTTCTCTCAAAGATTCTTGAGAGGGTAGTTGTAAAACAGCTAACTGATCACCTGCAGAGGAATGGTCTATTTGAAGAGTTTCAGTCAGGTTTTAGAATTCATCATAGTACAGAAACAGCATTAGTGAAGGTTACAAATGATCTTCTTATGGCTTCGGACAGTGGACTTATCTCTGTGCTTGTTCTGTTGGACCTCAGTGCTGCTTTTGATACTGTTGACCATAAAATTTTATTACAGAGATTAGAGCATGTCATAGGTATTAAAGGCATTGCGCTGCGGTGGTTTGAATCATATTTGTCTAATAGATTACAGTTTGTTCATGTAAATGGGGAATCTTCTTCACAGACTAAAGTTAATTATGGAGTTCCACAAGGTTCTGTGCTAGGACCAATTTTATTCACTTTATACATGCTTCCCTTGGGCAGTATTATTAGACGGTATTGCTTAAATTTTCATTGTTACGCAGATGATACCCAGCTTTATCTATCCATGAAGCCAGAGGATACGCACCAATTAGCTAAACTGCAGGATTGTCTTACAGACATAAAGACATGGATGACCTCTAATTTCCTGCTTTTAAACTCAGATAAAACTGAAGTTATTGTACTTGGCCCCACAAATCTTAGAAGCATGGTGTCTAACCAGATCGTTACTCTGGATGGCATTTCCCTGATCTCTAGTAATACTGTGAGAAATCTTGGAGTTATTTTTGATCAGGATATGTCATTCAAAGCGCATATTAAACAAATATGTAGGACTGCCTTTTTGCATTTACGCAATATCTCTAAAATCAGAAAGGTCTTGTCTCAGAGTGATGCTGAAAAACTAATTCATGCATTTATTTCCTCTAGGCTGGACTATTGTAATTCATTATTATCAGGTTGTCCTAAAAGTTCCCTAAAAAGCCTTCAGTTGGTTCAGAATGCTGCAGCTAGAGTACTGACGGGGACTAGCAGGAGAGAGCATATCTCACCCGTGTTGGCCTCCCTTCATTGGCTTCCTGTTAATGCTAGAATAGAATTTAAAATTCTTCTTCTTACTTATAAGGTTTTGAATAATCAGGTCCCATCTTATCTTAGGGACCTCGTAGTACCATATTACCCCATTAGAGCGCTTCGCTCTCAGACTGCGGGCTTACTTGTAGTTCCTAGGGTTTGTAAGAGTAGAATGGGAGGCAGAGCCTTCAGCTTTCAGGCTCCTCTCCTGTGGAACCAGCTCCCAATTCAGATCAGGGAGACAGATACCCTCTCTACTTTTAAGATTAGGCTTAAAACTTTCCTTTTCGCTAAGGCTTATAGTTAGGGCTGGATCGGGTGACCCTGGACCATCCCTTGGTTATGTTGCTTTAGACGTAGACTGTGTTTCATAATTATTGTATGGCCTTGCCTTGCAATGTGGAGCGCCTTG
Source organism: Thalassophryne amazonica (assembly GCF_902500255.1). Classification (NCBI taxonomy): domain Eukaryota; kingdom Metazoa; phylum Chordata; class Actinopteri; order Batrachoidiformes; family Batrachoididae; genus Thalassophryne; species Thalassophryne amazonica. The sequence continues at coordinate 91,714,915 of NC_047113.1, read as the reverse complement.
GGGCAACTGTTTGTTGTGATTTGGCGCTATACAAGAAAAAAGTTGATTGATTGATTGATTGATTCAAGTCATATGGGAATGGTACTGGATGTCTCCATGATTTAATCAGTTTTATATTACATTAGCTAATTTTAAGTTATTAGTTAATGTTAAAAGAATTGTACCTTTAACATTGCAATTACAGTTTTTTTTTATATAATAATACAAAACACCAAATTACTATATGACATTATTTACCAGTGAGAATAGAAACAATCCATGTAAAATTAAATACTTACCTGTTTGTTTGTTGAAATATGCGAACAATGCTGGCGACTGTTGATCCTGTTGTCAAATTGGGCTGCACCCTTTCACCTGCCTCTCTCAGTGACAGACCATGGTTTATCACGTGATCAATTACAGTGGCACAGATTTCATCAGTCACCACTGTTCTTGCAGGTCTTTGAATCCCTCCACCACGCATCCATTCCCCTCTACCATGCCCTCTCCTCTGGCCTGCTCTTCTTACTGGGCCTGCACCTCTTCTTGCAACAGCCCCTCTCATTGCTTCTGCCCCTCTTCTTGCACCTACCCCTCTTCCTGGGCCCCTCACTCTCAGCCTTCCTCATCCAGACATTCTCTTTCTACTTCCAAAAACATCAATCCACAAAGGCCTCCTTTTGTAAGTGTCTAAATTTAAGCCATACTATGATCAGTTGTGGTTGGTCCCATTTACCCAATAGAAGTAAGCTATCAATTATTCAATTATTTGTCAATCAGCTGAGATATATTGTTTTTGAACTGATACCATTGCTGAAGGAGGTGCTTTTATGCCGTATCTATGGTTTGGCACATTGCTTTTGCTATTGTGGGATGTTGTGTGTTAACAATTGTAAGAAATACAAAAATAATCTATAATTTTGTTAAGGGGCATATCTTGTCTGTTATGAAAATGTAAGCATTGTGGAAATGTGTTTACTGACTGCAAATTGTGTGAAAATGTCATGAAATGTGTGAATGGTATGGCCACAAAAGTCTGATGTTTTGCTAATTGTGTGAAGAGTTTTGAAAATGTGTCAAATGGCTGGATGCATGCTTGTTAGTAACTGAAAAAAAATGTAAACTATAAATACTGACTTTGGGAACATTAGAGGTGGGCGATACCGGGAATTTTGGTATTGATCCGGTACCATGTAAATACAGGCCCAGTATTGCCGATATCGATACTGATACCAATACCTTTTCATATTTAAGCTTCATGATCCAAAGGATCCAAAAGACCTAGGATAGAATTTTGCCAAACATTGTACATGACAACAAAATACTTTATTATCACAATCAACATTTTTGTTTAAAAAAATATCACTCAACACAAAACAAAATCTGAGGTAGAGGGCTGACAAACCACAATACAAGGGTGCGCTGCTCCATGTTGTGTGACACAGCGCAGGACTGCTCTTACAGACAGAGAGTAGACTTTGATGAATCTGTGTGCGCAGCAGTCAGTGCGTGCGGGAGAGAAAAAAAGCTTGAGTATCGATCTTTTTACACGAGGATCGTTCAATATCAATACCAGCATTGGTATCGATATTATCAATATTAGGATCGATCCGCCCACCTCTAGGGAACATTTCTTTTATTGGGAGTGATGCATGCACATCTGCACAATATTTTATATAGTATATATGATCTATTTTCAGGGTTGACATGACCAATGTTGGTGGGCCCCCAATGTGATATTTTTTCGTGGAGCCCCAGCTGCAGCTGGCTGGTCCAACTGCACAGTTTGATTGTTCTGTTGAAGGAACAGACCCACAGCGAACGCTGATTGCATGAGTGTTTTGATAAATAGACATTCAGTTGTGTGCTGAACTGAATAAATGCTGTTCATTTGTTTTCTGAATAAACGGTCTGTTCTGACACATTGGCATGATTCATATTTCATGCACAGGTACACACTGATACTACTGCATTACCTTGCACCCTCATCTGTCGTCCCCAAAATCCCTCTGTGCTCTCAGCAGAGAGGTCATGTGATGTGTTCATTGGAGGTGGGCTTTGTGTGTGTGGGTAGTCCAAGTTTTGTGGACTACACACACACACAAATCCTTCAAAGACAATACCAAGTGATATTTTGATCCAGAATCTGGATCCGGATCCAGATCACCTCCAAAATTCTGTGGCGTGTTCCATGCCCTAATATTTTTCTGTGGGGCAAATTTGGTTAAAATCCATGAAGCAGTTTTTGATGTAATCCATTTTGCAGCGAGAGCCAGTTTCATGAATGTAATCGGAACTATTAACTGCACACGTTGCTATAAAGGCGCCATCATATGATGAATTTGTTTCTCTTAATAGGAAACATTTTCATTCCATCAATGTTCAAATCATATGTGTTGCACAAATGTGCATCAGGTAGAGGTGGGCGGATCGATCCTAATATCGATAATATCGATACCAACGCTGCTATTGATATTGAATGATCCTCATGTAAAAAGATCGATACTCAAGCTCCCTCACGCACTGACTGCTGCGCACACAGATTCATCAAAGTCTACTCTCTGTCTGTAAGAGCAGCGCTGCGCTGTGTCACACAACACGGAGCAGCGCACCTTTGTATTGTGGTTTGTCAGCCCTCTACCTCAGGAGATTGTTTTAAGTTGTGTTGTGATATTTTTTAAACAAAAATGTTGATTGTGATAAAGTATTTTGTTGTCACGTACAATGTTTGGCGAAATTATATCCTTGGTCTTTTGGATCCTTTGGATCTATGAAGCTTAAATATGAAAAGGTATCAGTATCGATATCGGCAATGCTGGGCCTGTATTTATTTGGTATCGGATCAATACCAAAATTCCCGCTATCGCCCACCTCTAGCATTAGGCAGCTGTCACGGCGAGCTATGGGGGGCTGCTTGTGTTAAAATGGTTTATTTGTGTAATTGTTCCAAACGAAAACCAACCAGCTTACGAGGTCTGTCAATAAAGTAACGGTCCTTTTTATTTTTTTCAAAAACTATATGGATTTCATTCATATGTTTTTACGTCAGACATGCTTGAACCCTCGTGCGCATTCGTGAGTTTTTCCACGCCTGTCGGTTACTCGCTTTGGAAGCGAGACAACGGAACACCTCCGTTTCGGCATGTCAGAGGACAAGTTTGGACATGTCCAGCTCTCCACAATTTCTCTGATACTTACTGGACTGGTAAGCATTGAAAGCCGAGATAGGCATGTCCAAACTTGTCCTCTGACACGCCGAAACGGAGGTGTTCCTTTCTCTCACTTCCAAAGCGAATCGGTCTTTACGCACAAAGCCTCCGCGCGGCTTTCCATGACAAAATCTCTTGTTTAAAGTGAAATCTGCCAGAAAATGGCTGATGTCCAGCTCTTGTGATAACCAGAGAAAAAGCACACGACGGTCTCGTATCCACAGAGCCATCCGTTTAGAAATGGTCCGGTGGCTTGTGCAGCATCATCGCAGCTCGGAGCGCGGTGCGCCGAGCGTCCTTAAAGGGGTCCTTAAAGCTGTAGTAACAGTCCTTATTCTCTGTGAAGCCCGTAAAATTTTCACTGAAAGCCAGATAATTTTTTCGAATGGTTTCCAGGTGCCAGTCTCTAACAGCTTCTGAAAAAATTCTGATGGAAAAAAAAGTCCTTTTCATTCCGCCATTTCCAGACAAAGAAATCGCGTGCTCACAGGCGAATGGCGTCACCGACAGGCGTGGAAAAACTCACGCATGCGCACAAGGGTTCAAGCATGTCTGACGTAAAAACATATGAATGAAATCCATATAGTTTAAAAAAAAAAAAGGACCGCTACTTTATTGACAGACCTCATAACTTCGATGTGTGCACGCTGTTCTGCGTGATGGCCTCACACACTCATACTGTAGCTCCCACAAATGTTTTTCCAGTTTCTTGATGAATCTGTTTAACAGTTTACTGAATAAACTGTCCCTGTGTGCCGCCACATAATTTCCAGTCATCTAGAGTATAATTTCTTTCCTGTGTTCATGTTGTCTGATGTGACGTCATGGTGAATCCCTGCTCCAAGGGGCTATTTACATGAAACTGCATATTTAAATAGGGGGTGGCCAGGGAGGAATTTGGTTCCATGCTCCATTCCATGTTCAGTGGGATGTACATATGGAACGTGTGTGAATTCATGCCTATGCACTCTTTCACACATCTGAATATAAATTTGTCCTTACGCCAGATTCAGGGTTTTGGCATTCGCCAGCTTTTAGTAGAAAGTCCACACCCCCGATGATGTCTGTGTTCCCCTTACCTTCTGTTTGGTTACTGTCTGCATTCTTGGGTTCATTCAAACACTCCTAATGCAAGACTTATGTACCTGTGATTTCTTAGTTTTTACTTTTTAATAAATTTGTACAAATCTCAAAAAACTTTTTCACATTGTCATTAGGAGACTTTTGAGGGGGAAAAAAGAATTTCATCCAGTTTTGAATAAGGCTGTAGCATAAAATGTGGAAAATGAAGCGCAGTGAATACTTTCTGGATGCACTGTAACACTGCTGAAATTATCTTGTTTTTAAATAAAAACCTTTGAAATCTTTGAAATCCTTCTCATTTTGTACAACAATTCTCGTAAGTCCCTAGTATTTCACAATTTATATCTCTGTTGCATACAGTATTTAAGGATGGCCCAATCACATTATAACACAAGTATATAGGCGCTTTTCCACTTCACAAAAGTAGTACTACTCGGCACTACTTGGCTCGACTCTACTCGGTTTTTTCGCTTTTCCATTAGGGTAGTTTTTAGTACCGGGTAGGTTTTTTTAGTACCTGCTCGGGAGCGGTTCCAAGTGAGCCGAGCCGATACTAAAATGTGACGTCAACAGGCTGCCGGCCACGTCGTCACTGGACGGGTCATGAGCGCGCCGTCCGAGAGGAAAATCAAAACCCGCCATTTTTAAATAGTCACAGCGGCGTTACGGCGACCGTCGTTTTCTTTCGTTTCACGGCGAGTTTTTTTTTTTTACTCGCACAAAACCACACCGTGGTCTGTGGATGAGCTGCGGACGTTTATGTTTGGTGGCGGAGGAGAAAATACAGAGTGGATGAAGTGATCCGAAATGAGGCCGCACTCGCTCACCGGACATTACAGCAACTCAGAGAACAGCTGAAAAAGCTTAAAAGTGATTAAAGGACCACAATGACCTGAGTAGGTCGGACGGTAAAAGGGCTGGAAACGGTACGACCGCAGGAACGCTATTTACGGACACCGACCGGCGAGCAACGGGAGGCAGAATGACCGCGACTCATCTTTGTTGGAAGCGACGGATGGTAAGTGTTTTTGTGACTGTAGTCTGCTTGAAAGCACCGTTTAACGTTCCTTTTCCCATTGGTGGGAAGCACACTTTAACAACCGAAGATTGTGAGTCTAAACTTGTGTTAAAGTAACATCGTTGTCTCATGTACGCAGACACAGTGAGCTAGCTGACTGCTAACTAGCGAGCTAGCTAACTCCGTGCTCCGCTTTAAAGTATTAACTTCTGACAGAAAAACACCTCAAGTCAGCAAGACAACAAACGTGTACATTTGACTCATTTAGTGCCATTACGGTGATGTGTTTTTTTTTTGACATGTCGCCATTTTGTGTTTTTGTTGAAGAATCCAGTTCCATAAGCGAGGAGGGTTCGAACACCAGCTTCAACATCTGTATCAACGTCCAGCACCACACAGCAACGTGTCATCACAGGTAAGAATAACGTGTCTCACTGTTATGTGCTGACGCGGGTCAGAGAACCGAACCAGCATCTGACAATGGCCCAGCGCTAAATAACCAGAAAGCGGTTCCAAGAAACAAATTTATTCCCCCCTCATGTGCAATAATCCGTGTACAACATAAATAGTCAGCTGTCTTGGCAAGGTGAAGGACGGTGCGCTCTCCAGCGCCCAAATGGATCAAAGCCCAGCACTTCTGGACTCAGATTCACAGCCGAACACCCCCCAGGTGGATACGACAAACTGACTCTGTGAAGGACGGAAAAGGTGAGGTAAGTCAACAGAGCTACAACAAATATCCTTCAGAGGCACACTATCAGCAACACATTCAGGTCTGAATTTAAGCTTTATGTAAATGAGCAGCTTCTCACAACAGGTGGAGGATCATCAATCCGTACGCCACGGCAGTGAGAAGCAAACTGCACAATTCTCATCAATGTTCAAATATACTGCGTAACAAAACGCCAAATTACTATTAACGATTATTCAGGCGATAATCACCTCTGATGTGTGCTGACAGCATGTGTCCCTCACCCGTCCTCCTTCACAGGCACGATGTGTCAAACCCTGGCGCGGTCCTCAGCGTCTCACAACCGAACATCACAAGGTCGAGTTCCCGGCAATTCTGCTCAAATCACTCATGGCTTAAATGCAGAACGCCATCTCATTATCTGCTTCAGCTGAAAGTCTTTAAGTCTGCACGTGAGCATCATCCACAGGTGCTGCAAGTTGTTAGGCCTGCACGTGAACATCCTCCACAGGTGCAGCCAATAGTTCTGGTGAGGGTGAAGGACTCTTCCGCCAGCACCTTCTCCACATAAAAAAACAGTTTGCATACCACCTGGAGAGCAAAGAAAAGAAAACAGCACCCAAATGTCCAGCCAAACCCCCCAACACACAACACTCACATCACTTTAACTTTCCCAATACGATATATATACAGGGTGACCCCCCCCCCCCCCCCTTCACCAAAAAAAAAAAAAAAAAAAATCCAGAACCCATAAATATTGTCATAAATCCCACAAAGGTCCAGCAAATTTTGCTGGACCTTCCCAAAGTTTCAGTTATCTTGATCGCTTTGCATAAAAGTCATGTTCTTTCAAAATTATGCTCCAAATGATCTGATTTGTTGGAGGATAAGTTTGAAAGAACATAATTTTTATGCAAAGTGACCAAGATAACTGCAACTCTGGGGAATGATCATACAGAGACTGAAGGGTTTTTTTTTTAATCTTTCTTTCCCATTTCTATCTTCATTATTGTCCAGGCAAGAGATAAAGGGAGCCTGTTCCAGCAGGAGAATCTGACCATCTTGAGTGACGTTGAGGTTGAAGCTGAACTGGTTTCAGTGTGATCGACACATCCGGCTGATCATTGAGGAAGCAGCGGTGGTGGAAGCTGCATTTAATCAGGCATATCTTGGCGTGCTGGGTGACCTTGTGCACGCGACGCATGACCGGGGCATGTGACCTGCGCCCCCAACCCAGACTACAGACACATGAAACTTTTGTATAGTTTGTGTTGCGTTTTTTTTTTTTTTTTTTGTATTTGCTCTTTTTTGTTGCAGTAAACAATTTGACTCATGTGACTGTATCATAATTTGTCATTTCATTCTGAGTCAACAGTAAAAAACATTTTGGTTCATTTCTAAGAATTTTTAATTTGGGTTTTTGCCACTCCAGAAGATACTGCACACTACACCTGGCTGAATCTTTACACAGATGCTGGAATAATCATGTCTAAACTGAGATTTTACCAAATGGTATTTAACATAAACAAAAAGGTTTAGTCACTTCAGTGAAGGCACCATTACATCAAGGAATTTTGAACAACCAGTTTTACTGTCTGTTACATTTACATTTATGACCCCATTAAACAGCTTTTCAAACTGTTAGCCTTTAAATCAGTAAACCTTGGTAACTTTTACAAATCAAAATGATGTTACACAAAAGTGGAGACATTTTAGCAAAAAGTACAATAATTTATTCAAACTTCACAGTGAAACATAACTGGTGTATAACATGATGATGATAAAGGTGTCCCATTCCGTGGCATTAACCTCTGCAGCAGTGACTCTGAGAAAACCATCTGAAACACACACACAGCATACATATTTTAATTAGTGCTGTCAGGTTATTAAAAAATAATGTGATTACAAGGTTTGTGATTAGTTAATCTAAATGAATCATTTAATTGCAGGTATATTAAAAAAAACTCAGATCTGTGTGTTTGGGGCACTTAATAATCAGGTAAAAAAGGATCAGGGTTATTTTTGTTACATATCAAGGAGGTATTAAGCTGTAAATTGGTCTTAAATTGGGAGAACTGTCTAAGTGTAATTTGGATGGGTTAAATGCAGGCAAATTTCATTGTATTTATGTGTACAATGACAATAAAAGGATATAAAGAATGTCTATAAAAACAGAATTGTGGGAGTTTGGAGGCTGATTCTTTCTGCACAATATGACTCCTTTAATAATTATCTTATTAGATTTCATATTTTAAATTTGTCCATTGAACATTAAAATCTGGATGAAAAACAAACATTTTTAATGTGTTTTAAGCCTGTTCGAGTTCAGTGACGACGTTAATTAACGGTCATTAAAACCGAATCAACATTTTGTGTGTGAACGTCAGTAAACACACAAACTCCCACATTTGAGATTTAACAATAAGTTATCAAAGCAAGTTACTTTGGTAAAAAAAAAAGTATTGACATTAACACGTTTATTGCTCAGAAACGCGTCTTTATTCACAGACCAAGTCACTGACGTCAAAACAAAATGGAGCAAAGTGTGACTGAAGGCCTGATAGGTATTGTAATTAATCTAAACTAACGCTTTATTTTGACAGCCACAATTTTAATAGTTAATAGTGAGAGCCTGCAGTTATTAATTATTTATGAGCTTAGGAAGCTAACGATTAGCTTACCGTCATGCTTTGCCTTTTCATCTCTAGCAGCTTGTATCTTCTCGTCTTCATCTTCATATGAATTCCCAAAGTCTTCTGTACGTCTCAAGTGTGTTTTTCTCACCGCCAGCAACTTTCTCTTAAAAACTCACACAGCAGTAAACACACAGAGTCCGCCATTGTTTATGTTTGTGTCGCGTATGAAATGACGTCACTGCAGTTTGCTCTGCTGACCCCGCCCACGTTGAAGAGGTACTATTTGCAGTGGAAAAGCTCACGCTTGGAACCAAACCGAGTAGAGCCGAGTAGTGCTGGAGCTTTGTAGTGGAAAAGTGGCTTATAATTATGATTTTAAAAGAAAAAATAGCAAAAAAAAAATTGCAAAATGCACATCAAACCTTTATTATTTAACATACATAACAGTGCCTTACTGTTTCATGACACCTTGCTCTTGATTGTTCCATGCAATTTGGTTAGCAGATGTTGCCATATTTAATTGTATCAAATGCTTCCACACACTGAACCATTTCAACACAATTGCTTCATATTGATTCAGTGGTTCACAAGCTTTGGTTACTCCATCACTACTAAATGCACCCAGTCAGTCGTGTTGCACTCCAAAGTTATCTTGCTACTTATTACTCAAACCCTGACTACTCTTACCACTCACCCCATGACATTCTACATACAACAACTTAATAAACTAACAGTGATTGCAAAATGAAGGATAGGTGTGCGTAATGCCAAACTGAAAACACCAGGGGCAAACAGAGTGAAGAAAGAGAACACCAGAGAGAACACAACAAAAACATATACTCTGAAAGCACAGGTTGTCCTGAAAAAAAAAAACAGACATAAAACTTTATTGTGGGATGCAGGGAGAGCTGTTAACAACAATAATAAAACATTTATGCCAGGCGAGTGAACTGTCCAAAAAATGCCCTCGGACCCCAGAGGGTTAAGAGACTTAGAGAAAAACAACAGACACAACAATCAGAACAGAGAAAGACGAAACACATGAAATCTGAGAAATCATCTGAAACTAATTAAACAATTGGAAATAAATCCAAGAATAAATAGATAATTAAAACATGTCCAGCTGTTAAACAATTTCTCATATACTCACTCCACTGAAAGCCATCAAAAGCCGCCTGGATTTTACAAATGGTTATCAACACGGAGGTGTTTTTCCTGTGCCGCCGCACCGCGCCGGCTGCGTCCCGACGCGTGGACCCGTCCGCACGTCTTTCATTAAAACAAATCTCCTTTAACAGTGGAATATCCGGATAAAATGCTGAAACCGACTTCTTCTGAAACGTCTCTGTTCTCTCACGACGTCCTGGATCAATAGAGCCTGAAATGTGGAGGTTTTCAGCTTGAAACAGGCTGATGACGCCGCCTGAGAGCGTTGCGCGACGTCTCGCACTGTGGGAAGTCCTTAAAGCGACAGTATCACCTCAAAATCTCTCATCAGCCGTTAAAATTTTCACTGAAAACCAGCTTAATTTTTCGAACCGTGTCCACTTTGATGTGTCTCACAGGTTTAGAAAAAACTTTGATCAAACAAAGCGCCAGTCTCTCAGCAACTTCTCAGACAAAGGAATTTCGACGAGGGGCTGGACGACTCCTCCCACAAGGAGTGCTCACAGGCGAATGACGTCACCAACAGGCGTGGAAAAACTCACGCATGTGCACGAGGGTTCAAGCATGTCTGACGTAAAAACATATGAATGAAATCCATATAGTTTTTGAAAAAAATAAAAAGGACCTATACTTTATGGACAGACCTCGTACATATTCCAGCATTGGTCATCTGTTTGGACTCAGCAGCAGCTCTGAAAGGTTCAGGCAAAGAGTCAGAGAAGATCTCTAACTTTAGGGCCCCTTCACATATAACACAAAATTGGGTGAAAGAAGCTGAAACTGGCTGAAAATCTAGGAACAAAAAAGCGAAATGGGGAACCACGAAACATTCCACCTGCTGTCGGAAGGGACACACAGTCAGACAGGGGTGCATGATACCGCGGTGATGGCTTTGTGCGCTCTCGTTTGTGCAGACAAACACATTGCAAGCATGTGGAGAGTCACGCACCCAGCAGTGGAGCAAAAAAATTAAAAAACACCACAATTTATAATACTTAATTCCTGTTATAAAGAGTGGACTTAGCCTCTGCCTAGACATACACCAGGAAGTACTGAAATGACGTGGATTATTGTACTCCCTCTTATGTTTTTTACATGAATTACCTGATGCGCTCATCTCACGAAGACATCAGCCAGACTCTCGTCTCATGAAGAGCCGGCTCCCGTGTTAAGAAGATCCGGCTCCCATGTCATGAGCACATCAGCTGGCATGGCGTGTCCAGCGTCAGCCCCAACCAGTCCCAGCAGAAGACTGCCCCTCCCTGAGCCTGGTTCTGCTGGAGGTTTCTTCCTGTTAAAAGGGAGTTTTTCCTTGCCACTGTCGCCAAGTGCTTGCTCACAGGGGGTCGTTTTGACCGTTGGGGTTTTTATGTAATTATTGTATGGCCTTGCCTTACAATATAAAGCTCCTTGGGGCAACTGTTTGTTGTGATTTGGCGCTATATAAATAAAATTGATGGTTGATGATGGTGACCGCGTTGCAAATTTGATATGTATTTTGATGATTACAATATGGGGAAATCCCGCAGATACATGCACCTTGCGGTGATTTTCTGCATGGCATGATATTCACCAGCGTTACGGTGCACTGATGTAGCGGTCAGCTGAAGCGATGTGTGGTTTTAATTTATTTCCCCATGAGGTCAGCAAGCTGATGTCCACGCCTAACACGGAAGTTATGCGAGGTCATATTCTACAAGCCACTATAGGTGTTCTCCAGCTGTGACTTACGAGCACAGATATCTGAACAGTTGCAGGTTGCAGGGACACGCCCACCTTTGTCTCCGGACCTCGTCAGCTCACAGTTCTTTTGTTCTGTGATTTTATGTATGTATGTATTATTTTTTGTCCTGCATCTGTCTGATGTCTGTGTTTTTAATTTCACACCTTGCATGCACGGTTAGGTCCAGCTGACATTTGTCGGTCAGCTGACAGGCGCCATATGTCCACAGCAAACTGTATGAGCAAAGCGATCACACATGAATGAGTTCTCGCGTTTCCCCTTTTTGTTTTATTTAATTTCCACTCTTTCTGTCTGTCATGTAAACTACAATTTATATGGTAGAAGTGACATCAGCCTGCCTGGCTGGCTCATTAATTTCACACCGTGCTCAGACGCTTGCAGGTCCTCATGTAATTATGTCTGTACGTAATTATCAGCATATCGTGAGGGCATGAGCGCCCACCCATACATGTGCATTGCATGTTCACCAGCTGAGTTGCAGTACACAGCGGTCAGCTGTTCCAGCAGCGCACTATGCTGGACAGTGACCAGACTCCAGGACCCTCAGCCACAGCTGACAATGTTGGATTCATGGTGTGTGCTGTGGGGGGATGACAAGACACTCCTCAAGCCATTTGTGTTGGGGGATGGGGGCGATGACAACGACACACTACACAAGCCATTTGTGTGTGTGGGGGGGGGGGGGGGCAGGGTCGGCACAGTCACACCCATGTGTTTCTTGTAACACCACACTCATGTTACATTTAGACTGTTTTAACAGACAGCTCGAATGTGGTCATCTGCACTCCACTATTATATCGGGAGCGCAGATAGCCCCGTCTTTTCTCAGTGTCCAGCAAGAGGTGTTGGATGTTCGTGTGTGGCACCTGGAATTTGGTCGACCCTTGCCGAGAGGGGGGGTCAAATGGACACTCGCAGGGCACTCGCTGTCTTTCGGCCACTGATGTGCACGAATGGTTGTGGTGACAGCTGTACAAGGCATTTGAGGCAGCTCTGATTTTTGCAATTCATGCAATTCCTCCGTACACCAGTCAGCTTTAATTGTGTCATGTGTGAAGGGGCCTTTACAATTGTAAAGGATGGATGTAGAAGTGGAATACTTTTATGTTCCTGCTCCTGTTGGACTGAAAAAGGAATGGACAAGCTAATAAATTAGCAAAGAAGGCTTTAACAATGGATGATAATAGTGTAATTAAAGTAGCTTTTGGTAGACGGGGGGCAAACTCATTAGTCACAGCAGCCACACTTAAAGCCTTGTCAGAGCAGTGGGACATGAAAAGGAGACATTTCTACAATACCCACAAGTTGATCAATGCTAATATATATATATATATATATATATATATATATATATATATATATATATATATATATATATATATATCACAAGTTGATCAATGCAAGTTGATCAATGCTAATATATATATATATATATATATATATATATTAGCATTGATCAACTTGTGGGTATTGTAGAAACAAAAACAAAACAAAAGCATAAAGATGGTGGGAAAGTAAATGATCTTAAATACTTGGGGTCAACTATCCAAAATAAAGCCCCAGTCACACTGTGATGGATCAACGAAATGTATGAGGAACTGATTCTAGATGTTCCTGTTTATTTTTGTTCAACAAAAGTCCTGTTCCAATCTGCAAAATGTGTTCCTTATCAGCTGATGTCACTCAAGTTCATCAGGAAGTTTTGCGCATTCTTCAAAACATTGAGTGGAGACCGAAAACTTTCCCACTGCTTGCATGTTTGTTTGCTGTATTGTCCTTTATATAACAGTTGAGGGGATCCTTGTCATTTGATTGGTATTTTGTATGTCACATGACATGGATTTATTCATCCCATTTGTGTTGCATTGCATTTAGAGTGCAGCTTGGTTCCATTTAGAGTGAAAATTTGGTTCCATACGTTTGGTACCATTGTACTCTGCACACACACGCACGTGCGCACGTCATTGTGCATGCGCACACACGTGCTCGTGCACACACATGTATGCACACACATTATCATGGACGCACGCATATGTGCTTGTGCACACGCTGATGTGATTTTTTTTTTCACTGCACTGAGGAGGTACACAGTCTTTTTTTGGTAGTACACATGCGCACAAGTGCCGACCCGATTGCGTGTGTGTGCACGCGCTTGCGGGGGACAACGACATAGTGATTTGATTGAGCTAACTGACGCTGCTAATTCTTGTAACACACACACATACACACAGAAAATCCACTCCGCTCTAAGCTGTCTGGATGCATGAAGAGCTGACATGATTTTTGGCTGTACTGAGCAACTACACAAAGTCTTTTTTTATGGAAGTCCGAAGTCAGTGCACAGCATGGACTACACATTACAATTTGGACTTTAGCAGCAGTGGAACACCAAAATATAAGTCCTTTTTCTGTTGTTTATAAATTCATATAATATCAAATGACAAGGATCTATTTCAGCTGTTATATAAAACAAATAATGGATGTTTTTACATTCTTTCAATGGAATGAATATTTAATTGTTCGCCTCATTAAATGTTATGTTCCTTTCACCTCATGAAATATTTGTGCCATTGAACTCATAAACATTTATTATTTGTATACTGAATGTCATTTATTTTTCCTGCGGCTGTCCAAAGTTTCATTATGGTGTTCCGATTGGTCAAACGTCCAGCACAAGCGGAGAAAGGACCAACACAGTAAGTGCAGCTCCATGTCTGGAAGAGCAACACAGTGCGTTCTCTCTCTCTCTCTCTCTCTCTCTCTCTCTCTCTCTCTCAGCAAGGACATGCCACAGAGCTTTTCGAGTGACAAAACACGATGTCATGCTTTCAGACTATCAAACTCTGTTCAAAAGCAGCATATTTGTCTGTAAACTGGGAAAGTATTTCAGCTCAGCGCAGAACTCTGTGAAAATGCAACATCATCTGTCCATTAGTGTCCCAACTCACCAGGAGACTGACAAATTTGCCACCTGACAAAATATTTAAACACGTAACTAATATTTTTGCTACATCTGTCAGAGTGTGACTCGGCCTTAGTGGAGAATGTGGTAGAGAGGTGAAGGAGAGAGTGCAGGCAGGGTGGAGTGGGTGGAGAAAGGGGCAGGAGTGATTTGTGACAGAAGGATATCATGATGGAGAACATCTACAAGACTGTAGTGAGACCAGATATGTTGTACAGCTTAGAGGAGTTTGCACCAACAAAAAAACAGGTAGAAGAGCTGGAGATGTTGCAGGATTAGGAAGAAAAATGTCAGCGAGATGGCACAGGTTGGACAATTTGGAGACAAAGTCAGAGAGGCAAAACTGAGAAGGTTTAGACGTGCAGAGAAGGGACCCAGGGTACATAGGGAGAAGGATGTTGAGGATGGAGCCATCAGGCAGGAGGAGAGAGAGGCCAAAGAGGAGGTTCATGGATGTGCTAAGGGAGGACATGCAGGTGGTTTGGCATGACAGAGGAAGACACAGAGGACGGCAAGAAAAGAAAAAGTAATTATCACTGAATTAAAATTTGGTCATACAAAGCTTCACTCCACAGTCTATTATTGGTAAACGCTAGTCAAGGTTATGCAGTGGTGGGCACAGATTAACCAAAAAATTAACTTCGATAACAGATAATCAGATAACTGAAAAGTTATCTTTGATAAAGATAAACTGATGAACCACCCAAAAATGTATTGGAAGTTACAGATAACCGATAACTTCCAGTATTGTCTCTGGTACATTTGCAACTGCTAACAAGCTGAATTTGACTTTAAACACCACGATTGCTTTTGGAAGCATAAAAAGCGACAAAAGACCCTAACAATGAGTCAGCACTTCTATGTTTGAACATACTGCCCCCTTCTGGAAGCTACACAGTTACAGCACTGAAGCCCCCTAAGAGAAGCCACAAAGCCAGCTCTCTGTCAATTACAATGCTCCGGTCAGCCGGAGGTCTTGAAAAATAAAGGCATCCTGACTTATGGTTTTGTATGAATACTGATAGAATAACTCCATTAATGTCAATTCTGTCATTTGTACAAAGTTAAAATATAACATATATCTTTTAATGTTGAATAATGCACTAATTCTGAGGTTTTGTAACAAACACAGACAGATCGCAAAGGATTCTGGGTAAAAGTGCCTGATCTAAACACTGATCTGCTAAACACTGACTGACATTTTGGCCATGTGGCGTGTTCCTTTGTGCTTGATCCAGTGCATAGGTGCCTGAGACCTTGCTGAGACTGCTAGTAAAACATCCAAGTCTAAACCATAAAAATCACCCACAAAACAAAAGAATATGCTCAGATGACACCACATGCCCAAAACTCACTACACATCACATCAAACTCATATGTGTATTGCACGTACATCACGTGTGTAATGGAGGCCAGAAGGAGGTGTTGCGCAGAAGTTACTAAATCTCAATCCCCAAGGCCAAATGACACTCTAGCGACAGACACTAAAACCCATGGGTTTTGGCCTTGTGGTTAGACTGACTACCTCCCATCCTGGAAGTTGTGAGTTTGCACCCAGAATAGGGATGCTGATAAGTATGTTGTGTGTGCAAGTATATATATATTATATGGCACATGGTGCTAAATCTGTCCATATCATTTGCCTTTGTTAAAATATTTTATATAACGGCTGAGTGGATCCTTGTCATTTGATTGGTGCTTTGTATGTCACATGACATGGATTAATTCATCCCATTTGTGTTGCATTGCATTTAGAGTGCAAATATGGTTCCATACGTTTGGTACCATTGCACTCTGCACGCGTGCACACATGCATGCACGTGCATGCACATGCATGCGCACCCACACATGCACGCAAATGCATGCACGCCCATACATGCATGTGCGCACACACACACAGCGCACGCACACACAAAACAAATCCACTGTGCTGTCTGGAGGCTGCTATCAGGAAAAAACAATGAAAAGCTGGACTAATTTCTGACGTGATTTTTTTTTCACTGCACTGAGGATATACACAGTCTTCTTTTGGTAGTACATGTGCACACAAGCGCCGACCCGGTTGCATGTGTGTGTGCGCTCGCGCGGAGGGCAACCACTCTGACGAGGCATGATTTGATTGCGCTAACTGACACTGCTAATTCTTGTAACACACATACAAAATCCACTCCGCTGTAAGCCGTCTGGATGCATGAAAAACTGTTCAGCTGAAAAGCTGATGTGACTATTGGCTGGACTGAGGAACTACACAGTCTTTTTTTTTTTTTTTTTAGTGGAAGTCCAATTGTACATGAAATCCAATTGTACATGTCACAATTTGGACTTGAGCAGCAGTGGAACACCAAAATGTAAATCCCTTTTCTGTTGTTTGTAAATTAATAAAATATCAAATGACAAGGATCTATTTTAGCTGTTATATAAAACAAATAATGAATGTTTTTACATTTTTTTCAATGGAACAAATATTTCATGAGGTGAAAGCTGGAACATACCACCATTCAACGAGGTGAAGATGAGTGGTATATTTATACCATTGAACTCTTAAACATTAATTAATTGTATATTATTATACGCTGCATTGTATGACCATTTTTGAACTACTACTATGACTATGCACATTGAGTTTGGAGTTTTGTTAGTGTGTGTACATTTTTTTTCTAATGGCTCGCTTAGCTTATCAAACTGTCACCTGATAGTACAAACATAAAAACATAAAATTTTATAAATCTTGAATTTAGCTGGAGAGATGAAAAACTTTTTTGTTGTAGGTTGCAAATGTGTATTTTTCCTCTAAAGTTGGACACTTTAACATGGGCATGGGTTGTGACTCCCTTTGGGAGCTATCCACGAAGGGCCATTCAAGGAACTGCAAGATTTTCCATTTCCGCATTTGCTTGATTTCACAGGACCAGAGCATGGGGCATGGCAGAAATGCAATAGATTTGTAAGTAGACTCCAACTGTAGAAAAATAAAGGTTGATAGTGTCCACTGTATTTTTTTAAACAAAAATGTTGATTGTGATAATAGAGTATTTTGTTGTCACGTACAATGTTTAGTGAAATTCTATCCTAGGTCTTTTGGATCCTTTGGATCTATGAAGCTTAAATATGAAAAAGTATTGGTATTGGTATCGATATCGGCGATACTGGGCCTGTATTTACTTGGTATCGGAGCAATACCAAAATTCCCGGTATCGCCCACCTCTAGTGGCTGGCACTGAGTGGAAAACACTTTCTATCGGGAAAAAAAAATTTCCAGAGCAGATTTGTGAGGTTCCACTTTCCTGATGAAATCAATAAACTGTACACTAACACAACAACAATTAAATTAAACCTTATTTGGATGTTCTGTGCACCTGTGCATAGGTGTTTAAGAACTTTCACTTTTCTGTATTTTTGCTTGCTGCAGGAGAAAAAAAAGTTTTAAAAAGATTTTGGTTCTCCTTTCCACTGAAGTGTATCAGTGAATGAACATTGCTCACAAAGTTTAACGCTTCCTCCCTGGTGCACTGAATAAAGCTGGATTTTCTTTTAGATAGATATTAAATGGATATTAAATAAAGTATAAATGGCATCAGCCTTCAGTGAGATTCCCACAAAGCACCAATGTCAGTCTTTGTAATTACCTCCACACACTCTCAGAGCCCATTGCTCCCTGGCCAAGGCCAATTAAGCTGGCACACTATCTTGGCTTTAACTAAGCACTCTCTCACATGCACATTTTCTCTCCAACACAAACTCGAAGTCTCTCTGCCTTGCAGCATGTGACAGAGACAGATGGACACGTGTGGCTGATGAAGAAAGGTAGCCTCCCTCGTTCCCCTGAAACACTACAATGAAGATTGATAGCACCACTTAACTAAACACACACTTCTTTGGAGAGCTTCTCTTTGGCAAAAGTCTGCAAAACTTCAAGTGCAGAAAGGAGAACATTACTGAGTCTCAGAAACACCAAACTCTGTGTGTATGCATACAGTGCTGTTTCTTTTTTATATTTTCCATTTACATATGCAAGCACATATATGTATACATTCACTGTCTGGCCACTTTATTAGGTTCACCTTGCTACTATCAGGTTTCACCCACTTTTGTCTTCAGAACTGCCTTAATTCTTTGTGGCATAGATTCAACAAGGTGTTGGAAACATTCCTCAGAGATGTTGGTCCACATTGACAAGCTATCATCACATAGTCACAGTCTGCCCATTCTCCTCTGACCGCTGACATCAAGGCATTTTCGTCTACAGAACTGCCGCTCACTGGAAATTTTCTCCTTTTCAGTCAATTCTCTGTAAACCCTTGAGATGGTATTGTGTGAAATTCCTGGTAGATCAGCAGTTTTTGAAATAATCAGACCAGCCTTTCAGCCAATCAGCCAACAATCATGTCATGTTTAAAGTCACTTAAATCTCTTTTCTGCCCCATTGTGATGCTTGGTTTGAACTTCAGTAAGTCAACTTCACCATCGACATGCCTAAATGTACTGAGTTGCTGCCATGTGATTGGCTGATTAGCTATTTGTGTTAACAATTGAACAGGTGTTCACAGTGGGCATGGGCAAAGACACATAAAATATTATGAATCTCTCCATTCAAACAGATCTATTCTTTGGTATGGAATAATCCGTTAGTGCGTATTCGAAAATCTCCCTTTCTGTGGCAGAAATGGCTCGAACAAGGGGTGCACATATAGAGAGGATAACTTTATGTCATTTAACATGATAAGAGAAACATTTAATTTGGTTGATAAAGGGAACGTCTGGAAATATTTACAGATTAGGAGTAGCGCGGGTTCAGTGTTTGGTTTAAATCAGATACAGAAAGAGATTACATTACAGGATTGGTTGAATAGGCCAGGTACTCAGCAAACGGCGTCAATGTTTTATAAGAAACTCTTGGGTAATCAAGGTGCACTTTGTAATGGCTTAAGCCCTGTTTACACATAGACGGTTTTGTCGGCGGGTAGTACGTAAACCGAAGTTCGCGGTAGTTCCGGCTGTTTTCGCGGTGGAAAGGGGCAGAGCATTTCGCCGGCATTTTGACCGCCATACTAGCCGCAAACATGTGGATAAAATGCAGCTAAATCCGCCGAATAAAGCGGCGTTTTGACTCCGTAGCATCCGGCAACGGGGGTTAATACCCAGTTCTATCCTTTACAATCCCAGGTTAAGACGCATGTGACAACAGTGGTGTTCTGCTGCCGCCGATAATGCCCTGTGTACCGTTGGTTTTATCCAGGCAAATCCTGCGTTACTCCAGGAACTTTTGCATATAGGCACTGCCCCCAGAGTATAATAGGCTGAAGCAGCAGGAATACATGCCTCTGTCACTGCAAGGGGAGGGAGATCATCCTCAGCCTTTTCTTCTCCTTCCTTTTCCCCCTCCTCAACGTGTTGCTCCGTCTCCACCACAGGCCTCCCTCTGCTTCTGAACCAGACCTCTTGGTAAGTCCTTGCCGCTGCCAGTTTTCTTTTACTGGAGCTTCTCTGCAAAAATATCTGGAGCTGGTCTCGAGTGAGAGGCCTGCATGCAGAGCACTAGCGTTTTTATACTTACCGCCGCCTATCGGCCGTTTAGAACGCCATTAACCGGGAGGTGGCATTTAGAACAGCGTACTGTCCACTAGCGTCGCCGTTTTGTCTGCCTTTGTCGCCGGTTAAAATGTCCTTGAGGACATCGGCGTCATCATTGCCGTTTTACACGCCGTTGATTAGGGATACAACGCCGGCCGCCAATTACGGTGGTGTAAACTGTGGCACTACAGGAAGGGGCAGGATGAAACGGGAATTAAAAAGTATCAAGCGTCGTTGTTCGTGTTGTCTCCGTTATCACGTGAATTCTCCGGGAGCGCTCCTGGAATTATTCGACATGTTGAATAATTTTTCGACGATTCCCGGTAAAGCCAGAACTAAGCCACGCCCCCTAGTGCCGGCGTTAACAACGGCGTTTGATCCTTAAGATGTCCAAAAACTCTTCCGGGATGCTTCCGGGAGCTCTTACCGTCTATGTGTAAACGGGGCTTTAAGGTTGATGTGGCAAAGGGATTTACAAATTGAAATTAGTGAAGAAAGGTGGAGTAATATAATTTCAAATATAGGTTGGGCAACTAGAGATGCCAGAAGCAAGTTTATCCATTACAAAGTGATACATCGATATTATTTTACACCGTCAAAGCTGTTCAAAATGGGACTACTTCAAAGTAATGTTTGCTGGAAATGTGGCATAGATATAGGAACGTACCTGCACTGTCTTTGGGAATGTCCATTGGTCTTTTCATTTTGAACGGAGGTCATTAAAAACCTGGAAAAATGGACTGGGATAACTATCCCAGCAGTAGCACAGTTGTGCCTGTTGGGAGAGATAAGTCCTTCCTGTCCCCTTCATCTACGAAAGAACTATTCTGGTTTTTGATGGCTGCATTTATAGTGGCCACCAGATCAATCCCACGGATTTGGAAGAGCCCCCATCGGCCTAACCTTGAGGACTGGATTACACTGATGTCAGAGACTGTGGCCTATGAGGCGTTCATCTCCAAAGTACATAAGGTCCAGGATAAAACCAGCAAAATGTGGTTATATTTCATGTTATTTCTTAAAGAACAAGACTCTGCTATCATCAAAATACCATGATTGTGCCATTGATTATTTTACACATTACATTTCAATTTTTCTTTTTTTTTATTTTATTCTTTTAAACTTTTTATTTGCTTTGCTTTTTTGGGTTGTTATAAGCGGTTGCTTGTGTGTAAAAGGAAAATTAATAAAAACTTGAATGACAAAAGAACAACTGAACAGGTGTCCCTAATAAAGTGGTCAGTAAGTGTATGGTGTGTACACACACACATATAATTTTGTCCATTATAATTTAAATCCGCTATATGTATAAAACAGACAAAATCCTTTATAAGTATTAAAGAGATTAGTTCCATTCGCCACCTCTCGACAGAAAACCCAATTAAGAACAGGCTTCCTCCCAAGCTTCTTAAAGAGGAAGTGTGCATTCAGTACTGTCATCATCAAGTGGTGGAAGGTCTTCTTCCACCACTTGAGAGTCCTCCTCTTGAAAGCTGGATAGGAAACGATCTCGTCGTACCTGTCGACAGCACCCATATACTTGTCGTAGTCGATAATACAAGCTCAGTTCTCTCGTAGATCATTCGGTCTTGCCAGGAACAGCAATGAAATTGGCACCATGGATTATTGTGCACACACAGACCTCCTTTCTATCGTGCCATTTCAGCAGCTGCATCGATCTATTCTTCAACTCTATGTTCTTTCCTAAGTTTGGCTCTTATCAGCTCATTTGGGACACCTCTCCGATTCGATCTCAGGGTACCACATGCAGCAGATTCTGGAATAGGATCAGTGATGTATAATAATTGTCAACAAACAGTTTGTGACATTTGTCGAGATACGGACCGATCATCTTCATCACAAGGTTCCTGTTCGCTGAAGCTGGAATGCCCTGCTATATCTCGAACTGTGCACAATAGCTATTGGAGGAATCACACAGCATAAAGAGCTTCACTCCAAATTTGTCTGGCTTATGCGGCATGTAGACTCTTCATGACAGATAACACCTCCCGGCAATCATACCCTCATCCAAAGCGAGATTTTCACCAGGTGTGTAGCGAGACATGAATTTCTGTTTCAATATCTCATACAGTGGTCAGAGTTTGAAAATAGGATCACGGCTGTACTGTCCCCATGGTACATACTGGCTGTTGTCATTCAGATGAAATAATAACAGGATCAACAGGTTCCTGGTCATCCAACTATGTGTTGTAAATCATCTGTCAACCAAACACAGATGTTGGTGCTGCACTAGGCCCATCCCAATAATAAGCACCAGAAATGTTTTCATTTCATCGGCGGACAGAGGACACCATTTTCCGAATCATGAATTAGGCTCCAGTTTTCTCCCTTTGTCCAAATGCAAAAGTCTTGGGCATACCTGTTAGTTTCACAAGCAGGAGATTGATCACATCGTGGGTGAAAAACAGGTTGAAGAAGTCCACGGCAGTCCAGGCATCTTCTAGTGTCGCATTTATCTTTGTCCCTTCCCCCATGAACTGTGGAATCTTCAGGTCCTGGATGCCACTCGTCCAGTTTGCGTCTTCGAGTTCCAAAGTCTCTGGTTCATCTTTGAGGTCATCTGACTTGAAACCCAGGAAATCACCATCGGAATCATTTGTCATGAAGATTTCCTTGACTAATTCCCAATATCTGCAGTCGCCGTCATGATTCAAATGCTTTCTTTGTCCAGATGCAGGTGGTTGGATCACCCTCTCTATTTTGGGGAAGAGACATGTCTAACCAATGTGAAACAAGCATTAGACCTGGAATTATGTCTGATTTACACATGGGGATCAGGCTTCAGCTCATCATCGGCATTCACTGGTTATTACGCCGGTTCTGGGGGGTGTCCTCCAAACACTAAATATAGTGGAATGACATCCATCCATCCATCCATTTTCTTCTGCTTTATCCGGAGTCGGGTCGCGGGGGCAGCAGCTCAAGTAAAGCTGCCCAGACCTCCCGATCCACACACACTTCTCCCAGCTCCTCCGGGGGAACCCCAAGGCGTTCCCAAGCCAGCCAAGAGATGTAGTCCCTCCAGCGTGTCCTGGGTCTTCCCCGGGGCCTCCTCCCAGTGGGACGTGCCCTGAACACCTCTCCAGCGAGGCGTCCAGGGGGCATCCGAAAAGATGCCCAAGCCACCTCAACTGACTCCTTTCGACGTGGAGGAGCAGCGGCTCGACTCCGAGCTCCTCCCGAGTGACCGAGCTCCTCACCCTATCTCTAAGGGAGCGCCCAGCCACCCTGCGGAGGAAACTCATCTCGGCCGCTTGTACTTGTGATCTCGTTCTTTCGGTCATGAGCCAAATCTCATGACCATAGGTGAGGATCGGAACGTAGATCGATCGGTAAATCCAGAGTTTTGCCCCCCTACTCAGCTCTCTCTTCACCACGACGGTCCGATACAGGGATCGCATCACTGCAGATGCTGCACCGATCCATCTATCGATCTCACGCTCCATCCGTCCCTCACTCGTGAACAAGACCCCGAGATATTTAAACTCCTCCACTTGAGGCAAGGACACTCCACCGACCTGAAGAGGGCAAAGCACCTTTTTCCAATCGAGAACCATGGCCTCGGATTTGGAGGTGCTGGTTTTCATCCCGGACGCTTCACACTCGGCTGCAAACCGCCCCAGTGCACGCTGAAGGTCCTGATTTGACGAAGCCAACAGAACAACAGCGTCCACAAACAGCAGAGTCGAGATTCTGTGGTTCCCAAACCAGACCCCCTCTACACCCTGGCTGCGCCTAGAAATTCTGTCCATAAAAATAATGAACAGAACCGGTGACAAAGGGCAGCCCTGGTGGAGGCCAACGTGCACTGGAAACAGGTTTGACTTACCGGCAAGGCGAACCAAGCTCCTGCTGCGGTCGTACAGGGACCGGATAGCCCTTAGCAAAGGACCCCGGACCCCGTACTCCCGGAGCACTCCTCACAGAGTGCCCCGAGGGACATGGTCGAATGCCTTCTCCAGATCCATAAACCACATGTGGACTGGTTGGGCAAACTCCCATGAACCCTCGAGCACCCGATGGAGCGTGTAGAGCTGGTCCAGTGTGCCCGTGACCAGGACGAAAACCATACTGCTCCTCCTGAATCCGAGGTTCGACCATCGGTCGAATTCTCCTCTCCAGTACTCTGGAATAGACCTTACCAGGGAGGCTGAGGAGTGTGATCCCCCTGTAGTTGGAACACACCCTCCGGTCCCCCTTCTTAAACAGAGGGACCACCACCCCGGTCTGCCAATCCAGAGGCACTGTCCCCGATCACCACGCAATGTTGCAGAGGCGTGTCAGCCAAGACAGCCCCACAACATCCAGAGACTTAAGGTACTCAGGACGGATTTCATCCACCCCAGGAGCCTTGCCACCGAGGAGCTTTCTAACCACCTCGGTGACTTCGGC
Source organism: Thalassophryne amazonica (assembly GCF_902500255.1). Classification (NCBI taxonomy): domain Eukaryota; kingdom Metazoa; phylum Chordata; class Actinopteri; order Batrachoidiformes; family Batrachoididae; genus Thalassophryne; species Thalassophryne amazonica. The sequence continues at coordinate 91,690,442 of NC_047113.1, read as the reverse complement.
CTGGGTAACGGATGAGTCTGCCTGTAAGTCCCCAGTCTCTGCTTCCTCTTCAGAAGACGTGACGATGGGATTGAGGAGATCCTCAAAGTACTCCTTCCACCGCCCGACAACATCCCCAGTCAGGGTCAACAGCTCCCCACCCGCACCGTAAACAGTGCTGGTGGAGAGCTGCTTCCGCCTCCTGAGGCGTCGGACGGTTTGCCAGAATTTCTTCGAGGCTGACCGATAGTCCTCCTCCATAGCCTCCCCGAACTCATCCCAGACCCGAGTTTTTGCCTCTGCGACCGCACGGGCTGCGGCACGTTTGGCCTGCCGGTACCTGTCAGCTGCCTCTGGGGTCCCACCTACCAACAAAGATAAGTAGGACTCCTTCTTCAGCTTGACGTCATCCCTTACTTCCGGTGGGGATTGCCGCCGCGACAGGAACCAGAGACCTTGCGACCACAGCTACGAGCAGCCGCATCGACAATGGAGGTGGAGAACATGGTCCACTCGGACTCCATGTCTCCAACCTCCCTCCGGATCTGGGAGAAGCTCTCCCGGAGGTGGGAGATGAAGACCTCGCTGACAGAGGGTTCCGCCAGTCATTCCCAGCAGACCCTCACGATACATTTGGGCCTGCCAGGTCTGACCGGCTTCCTACCCTCCCAGCGGATCCAACTCACCACCAGCTGGTGATCAGTCGACAGCTCTGCCCCTCTCTTCACTCAAGTGTCCGAGACACGTGGCCGAAGGTCAGATGATACGACTACAAAGTCGATCATCGACCTCCGGCTCAGGCTCAGTCCTGGTGCCATGTGCACTTATGGACACCCTTGTGCTCGAACATGGTGTTCGTGATGGACAAACTGTGACTAGCACAGAAGTCCAACAACTGAACACCACTCGGGTTCAGATCGAGGAGGCCGTGCTTCCCGATCACCCCCCTCCAGGTCTCACTGTCACCGCCCACGTGGGCGTTGAAATCCCCCAGGAGAACAATGGAGTCCCCAGTCGGAGCGCTATCTAGTACCCCTCCCAGGGACTCCAGGAAGGTCAGGTACTCTGCACTGCTGCTCAGCCCGTAGGCCAAGACAACGGTGAGAGACCTGTCCCCGACCCGAAGGCGTAGGGACGCAACCCTCTCGTTCACCGGAGTGAACTCCAACACTTGGCGACTGAGCTGGGGAGCAATAAGCAATGCGACCCCAGCTCTCTGCCTCTCCCCGTGGGCGACGCCAGAAAAATGAAGCGTCCAGCCCCTCTCCAGGAGTTGGGTAACAGAGCCCAAGCTGTGCATGGAGGTGAGCCCGACTACCTCTAGTCGGTATCTCTCAACCTCCCGCACAAGCTGAGGCTCCTTCCCCCCTAGCGAGGTGACATTCCACGTCCCAACAGCCAGGGGCTGTGAGCATGGACCGGGCTGCCGGGCCACCCGCCCTCGACCGCCACCCAATCCTCTCTGCACCCGACCCCCATGGCCCCCGCTGCAGGTGGTGAACCCACAGGAGGGTAGTGGAATGACAGTCAATCGAATTTTCAGTGAGGAGTAATATTGCGTGGACTGGCAGGAGGCGTCTTGCATGGCAGTCCGCTATATATCAATGAATGGCAGGACTAGAGTTAAAATCCTAAAGCCTGATTTATGCTTCTACAAGTCCGTACATAGGAAATTTTGCAGAGAAAAATAAACTCTACTGGGACTGCATTTGTTCCCACTCCAAGAGTTAAATAAACTCTATTATAGTGTGAAATCAGTTCTATTGTCTTGTCAAATCAGGGTTTCCCACTCCCATTCACAGCATGATAGAGTTGATTTTACACTGTGATCGACTTTATTTAACTCTATTTGGACTGGGACCAAATGTAGTCCCACAGTTTATTTTACTCTGCAAAATTTCCTGTTTACCACCATGGCCATGCAATGACGTTGACGTGCACATGAACCTTTTAAAGTTCTCTGTCGCATTGGTGGGTGTCTTAATGCAATTTAACACAGGAATAGTGGCTTTTGTGGATCAATTTGTCCCTGAATGAGCGATGTGTGCACTGGGAAAGGGACCAAGCACAGCTCTTGTGGTCTCAGTAGTTAAAGAAGATGTGTGTCAGGTTTCGTAGCCATGCAGAGGACTCTGATCTAAAGGGATTGTCTTTGGTTCACCACACTCAGGGACATGTGTGAAATGTAACACTATGTTACAGTGCAGGCAATAAGCAGCATTACGTTCATAATCGCCGGCCTTGAATAAAGGCTTGCCTCATTTAGGTGCCAGGTCTGAACACGGGTTGAAAAAAAAATAAATGCCAGGGCTTTTAATCTAGGAAATATGGCCACACTTTCCTCGAATTGAATAGATTCAGTGCTGAAATTCATTTCATCTGTTTCGACTGGGCACATCCAGACTGCTCTGTCTGGAACATTTGAGTGTTTTTTAACGGAATGCATTGCGATGGAATTGTCTGATATGAGCGAAAATCTGTTATACAAAATCTGGAAATACGATGTTTATTACATGGAAACCCGTACAAAAAAAAAAAAAACGGGACTTTTGACTTGTCCAGTGAGTGCGAGTATCCACTTTATACAATGACGGTTTAATATATATATATATATAGAGAGAGAGAGAGAGAGAGAGAGAGAGAGAGAGTATAAAATATCCCTGTCACAGTTCAAAATTTGGCAAAGCCTGCAGGCACACTGTACAATGTAGAGTGATGAAACAAAAGACAGGCAGAATAACCTGAAGTTGAGGTTGAAAGTCAGACTCAGATGAATGGCAGCATCACTAAGAGGCATCTGTGTCAGTCCACTGAAGCAAGTTACCACACACGACTGCTCCTCTTTTGCCATGACAGTACAAAGTCAGGATGTGCATTTTATTACCCAGATGTTCTTTCTGCCATCTGTTTGTGGCAGTAATATAGACGGATGCCGCCCTACATCCAGTAGCACTCCCCTGGCAAAACAAAGCCAGTGACTAAATAAAATTAGAATCTCCTCTGACTCTGGCCCCACAAGCACCCATCAAAGTGCTGAATTACAAGCAGGACCAAAGTAACAAGGCAAATCACAAGCGCCAGTGTGTGTGCTATTAAAAACCACCCTCCCCGTTTCACTGATCGTCAGGAGGCTGCGGATTTTAAATGAAGAGAAAGAAGAACAAAAGGAGAAAAAGGTTTAAGTGAGGTCCTGGTTGACACTGGTAGCACTAAATAAGTTATTCTATCCAAACACACAACTCACTCATACAGACACAGAATGCTGAAAATGCACAGTGCATCCAGAAAGTGTTCACTGCTCGTCCTTATTCCACAATGGAGTAAATCATTTTTTTCCTCAAAGTTCTAATCATAACACTCCATAATGGCAATACGAAAAAAGTTTTTTATATTTTACAAATTTATAAAAAAAAAAAAACTAAGAAATCACATGTACATAAGTATTCACAGCATTTGCTCAATACTTTGTTGATGCACTTTTGGCAGCAATTACAGCCTCAAGTCTTCTTGAATATGATGCCACAAGCTTGGTGCACCAATCTTTGGGCAGTTTTGTCCATTTGTCTTTGCAGCATCTCTCAAGAAGCATAAATCAGGCTTTAGGATTTTAACTGCACAACCATTTTCGGATCTCTCCAGAGATCTTCACTTTCTACTTTCCAGTTGCACTGTACTGTGAAGCTTTGAGCATGCAAGGCAAAAAAAAAACAAAAAAAACGTGCAAAATTACAGCATGCATTATGTGCAGCAGAGGCCCGATACACATGAAACAACTGTACCCCTCAGGACCATCCACAGCAAATAACAGCAGGCAGACATCACCATGTCAGCTACTATATACGGTGCATCCAGAAAGTATTCACAGCACTACTTTTCCACATTTTGTTATCAATCAATCAATCAATTTTTTTATATAGCGCCAAATCACAACAAACAGTTGCCCCAAGGCGCTTTATATTGTAAGGCAAGGCCATACAATAATTATGTAAAACCCCAACGGTCAAAACGACCCCCTGTGAGCAAGCACTTGGCTACAGTGGGAAGGAAAAACTCCCTTTTAACAGGAAGAAACCTCCAGCAGAACCAGGCTCAGGGAGGGGCAGTCTTCTGCTGGGACTGGTTGGGGCTGAGGGAGAGAACCAGGAAAAAGACATGCTGTGGAGGGGAGCAGAGATCGATCACTAATGATTAAATGCAGAGTGGTGCATACAGAGCAAAAAGAGAAAGAAACAGTGCATCATGGGAACCCCCAGGCAGTCTACATCTATAGCAGCATAACTAAGGGATGGTTCAGGGTCACCTGATCCAGCCCTAACTATAAGCTTTAGCAAAAAGGAAAGTTTTAAGCCTAATCTTAAAAGTAGAGAGGGTGTCTGTCTCCCTGATCTGAATTGGGAGCTGGTTCCACAGGAGAGGAGCCTGAAAGCTGAAGGCTCTGCCTCCCATTCTACTCTTACAAACCCTAGGAACTACAAGTAAGCCTGCAGTCTGAGTGCGAAGCGCTCTATTGGGGTGATATGGTACTACGAGGTCCCTAAGATAAGATGGGACCTGATTATTCAAAACCTTATAAGTAAGAAGAAGAATTTTAAATTCTATTCTAGAATTAACAGGAAGCCAATGAAGAGAGGCCAATATGGGTGAGATATGCTCTCTCCTTCTAGTCCCCGTCAGTACTCTAGCTGCAGCATTTTGAATTAACTGAAGGCTTTTTAGGGAACTTTTAGGACAACCTGATAATAATGAATTACAATAGTCCAGCCTAGAGGAAATAAATGCATGAATTAGTTTTTCAGCATCACTCTGAGACAAGACCTTTCTGATTTTAGAGATATTGCGTAAATGCAAAAAAGCAGTCCTACATATTTGTTTAATATGCGCTTTGAATGACATATCCTGATCAAAAATGACTCCAAGATTTCTCACAGTATTACTAGAGGTCAGGGTAATGCCATCCAGAGTAAGGATCTGGTTAGACACCATGTTTCTAAGATTTGTGGGGCCAAGTACAATAACTTCAGTTTTATCTGAGTTTAAAAGCAGGAAATTAGAGGTCATCCATGTCTTTATGTCTGTAAGACAATCCTGCAGTTTAGCTAATTGTTGTGTGTCCTCTGGCTTCATGGATAGATAAAGCTGGGTATCATCTGCGTAACAATGAAAATTTAAGCAATACCATCTAATAATACTGCCTAAGGGAAGCATGTATAAAGTGAATAAAATTGGTCCTAGCACAGAACCTTGTGGAACTCCATAATTAACTTTAGTCTGTGAAGAAGATTCCCCATTTACATGAACAAATTGTAATCTATTAGACAAATATGATTCAAACCACTGCAGCACAGTGCCTTTAATACCTATGGCATGCTCTAATCTCTGTAATAAAATTTTATGGTCAACAGTATCAAAAGCAGCACTGAGGTCTAACAGAACAAGCACAGAGATGAGTCCACTGTCCGAGGCCATAAGAAGATCGTTTGTAACCTTCACTAATGCTGTTTCTGTACTATGATGAATTCTAAAACCTGACTGAAACTCTTCAAATAGACCATTCCTCTGCAGATGATCAGTTAGCTGTTTTACAACTACCCTTTCAAGAATTTTTGAGAGAAAAGGAAGGTTGGAGATTGGCCTATAATTAGCTAATGGTTTAATTACTGCCACCTTAAAAGCCTGTGGTACATAGCCAACTAACAAAGATAGATTGATCATATTTAAGATTGAAGCATTAAATAATGGTAGGGCTTCCTTGAGCAGCCTGGTAGGAATGGGGTCTAATAAACATGTTGATGGTTTGGATGAAGTAACTAATGAAGATAACTCAGACAGAACAATCGGAGAGAAAGAGTCTAACCAAATACCGGCATCACTGAAAGCAGCCAAAGATAACGATACGTCTTTGGGATGGTTATGAGTAATTTTTTCTCTAATAGTTAAAATTTTGTTAGCAAAGAAAGTCATGAAGTCATTACTAGTTAAAGTTAATGGAATACTCAGCTCAATAGAGCTCTGACTCTTTGTCAGCCTGGCTACAGTGCTGAAAAGAAACCTGGGGTTGTTCTTATTTTCTTCAATTAGTGATGAGTAGAAAGATGTCCTAGCTTTACGGAGGGCTTTTTTTTATAGAGCAACAGACTCTTTTTCCAGGCTAAGTGAAGATCTTCTAAATTAGTGAGACGCCATTTCCTCTCCAACTTACGGGTTATCTGCTTTAAGCTACGAGTTTGTGAGTTATACCACGGAGTCAGGCACTTCTGATTTAAAGCTCTCTTTTTTAGAGGAGCTACAGCATCCAAAGTTGTCTTCAATGAGGATGTAAAACTATTGACGAGATACTCTATCTCACTTACAGAGTTTAGGTAGCTACTCTGCACTGTGTTGGTATATGGCATTAGAGAACATAAAGAAGGAATCATATCCTTAAACCTAGTTACAGCGCTTTCTGAAAGACTTCTAGTGTAATGAAACTTATTCCCCACTGCTGGGTAGTCCATCAGAGTAAATGTAAATGTTATTAAGAAATGATCAGACAGAAGGGAGTTTTCAGGGAATACTGTTAAGTCTTCTATTTCCATACCATAAGTCAGAACAAGATCTAAGATATGATTAAAGTGGTGGGTGGACTCATTTACTTTTTGAGCAAAGCCAATAGAGTCTAATAATAGATTAAATGCAGTGTTGAGGCTGTCATTCTCAGCATCTGTGTGGATGTTAAAATCGCCCACTATAATTTGCAAATCCTCTTCAACCTATATTCAATTGAATACACCACAAAGACAAGATACTTAAATATCTTTAAATATAAACTTTATTGTTTTTGTGCAAATATTTGCTCATAATGTATAATAATAGAAGAGGAAGAGGATTAGAAAATATGGGGAGGACATGCAAACTTGGGACCTTCGTGCTGTGACGCAACAGTATTAACTAGAGGTGCACCGATCATGATTTTTTAGGCCGATCACCGATCACTGAAATGTTGATCTGCCGATACCGATCAAGTACATATTTGGATCATGCCCAAAATAAGAATATAGGTCTAATGTATAGGACTATTTTTGCATTAAAACTTAATGATGAAAACAAAAAACATGCATTCAAATAAAGACACTAGAATAAACTGCCAACTTTTGTTTTATTACACTGACTTTGTTCTACCAGCAAGCTTTTTTTTCCCCATGTTTCATGTTGCTCAGGTTACAGCCTACAGAGAATACGTTGAGAATGTAAAATACAGCCCTCATTCTATGGGGTTAAATTGTCTTATTAATATTTGTAAATGCACACAGGGTGATCTACAAATAATCATTGATTTGCAAATGTGTTCAGATATCCACAAATACAAATTTCATATTTGTAACTTGTAAATTGGTCTTTGCAAATAATGTATTTGCAAATATAAAACTTAATTTGCAAAAAAAAAAAAAAATACATTTGTAAAACTGGAAATTGTATAAGTGAATTGAGTTTCAGCATTTGTGGATCACCAATTACATGCATTCATCGCTTTTCTCTGTGACGTAATTTTGAGACATTCTTTTCGCGAAATCCACAGATCCACAAACAAATCAATCAAAGAATTCAATCAATTTTTTTTTATTTCGAACTTAGTTGTCAATTCCAGTATCATGGCAGTTCACAATATAAGCAAATCAAATGAACAAAGCTTCTTTGTACTCTCTTTACCTCTACATGCATATGAAAAAATAAAATCAAAATGCCTACTGATTCACAAATACACACTCAAGCACACTGGATATCCACTAGATGGCAGTGTGGTTCCATTCATTACACAGCAGTCTATTTAGATCTCTCAGAGCCATTTGACTCATTTTGACTTCTGATATGAGCTGGACGGACATGGACTACATTAGATGATGGCGACTGCTCTCCTTGTCCGTCCAGCTCATATCAGAAGTCAAAATGAGTTTACGTCACAGAGGAAAGCGTGTCATGACAGGACCAAGCGCTCCCTGCGCTACTGCCTGCACTGTTGTGATCGGTCCTTCTGATCGGCTGATAATGATCGGTGCCGATCGATCGGTGCACCTCTAGTATTAACCACTAAGTCACCACAGTGCCAACATGCTGATATATTGAAACATATTACACATACATTACTGATAATATTTGGATATTCAACAGACATTTTTTTCCCCCTTATTTTACTGTAAAGTAAATTAAATTAATTTCAAGTACAACCTTATTTATCCCACTTGGGGCAATTTGTCTCATCAATACAATTTTTGCAGTTAAACAACATCCAAAATACACATTAAGCAATAACAAAAGAATTATGTACACATCAAAAGAAACCAATGTATTAGAAGCAGTTCACAAACTAAAAAGACATAATAAAAGATCACATAAAACTACCACAGCAGAGATAAAAGGCGCCTTGACACTTGCACAAATTTGATCCCCACACTGGGACACAATCTGGCATGCCATTGAGTAAACTCATCATAAACTGTTGGAAACTGTGCATGAACTGTGCGTGGCTACATGCCAGCGCACAAATAAAATTTTGAAATGTTCACAATTTCTGGATTGCATTAATTTTGTGCCACTTGCGTGAACTAATCGTGAACAATGCACAACCTAATTGAAAACATTATGTGTAACTGTGTGTCAGTGTGTGTCATTGCATGCAGGGCATCTGAGCGACTATGATGACCTGTTAAATCCATAATAAACATAAATTTACACATACATTATCTAACTCATGAGAAGGAATGAAAATGCAACTGTTTTACCAATCCATTACAATATTTATATTATAAATAATTACCTTTGAGACAAGCTTCCAAATGTGTTCTCCACCACACGATGCCCACGAGACAACCTGCAGCTGCAGATAATTTCTCTGTGATTCTGGGAGTGATGAGAGAACGGTTTCATCAGCCAAGTTCTGAGAGCAAATGCATCATCGGCTAAAATAAAATTATTATTTTATATTGCATGACGTCGAGCAGGACAAAGTGTGGCATCAAGCGGGAGAGAGCGGGATGCATTGGCACGACAAATTGTGCAGCAGTGGGGGATCAAATTCATCCAAGTGCCAAAGTACCTAAAAGACTTTAAATGATGGTTTGTTTGACATACATGTAAAGCATATTGGCAGCAGAGAAAATTAATCTGCAAGAACATGTTGAGCTGAGGCTAAAATACTCCTCATTTTATCAATAGTTTGTTGGTGTCAAAGAGCAGTCAGATCTGTTTTACTCCAGTAAACTTTACTGTCCAAACTGTCTTCTCATCTCAAGATGGGAAACAAGTAGATAAAAGAGAAAGTCAGAAGATTCTCAATAAAAGATGATATTTGTATGATGATAGTTTCAACACTCAGCAGGAATGATCTCTTTGATTTTGTCTCTGTTACATCTCAATTCAATAATTAATTATTTGATTTTAGAAACATTTAAGTCTAAGAAACTATCATCAGTCCAACTAATGCAATTAGTGAGAAAAGTAGAATGTGAATGTGATCACAGAGGAAAGGATGACGAGCACTGTCATCTGAAAATGTCACAAGACAGCCGTCCTCGCTGTGACGGCTGCTGTGATCAGCGTACAGGATGAAGAGTCACGCTGACTGGACACGTTCCATTTGGACAAACTGCAGGTGGGCGTGTTAGGTTTCCGTTTACAAGAACCCTCTGCCCTCTGTTTGTTAAAAGACATCTGAAATCCACAATGCAAGTTGGTGGGAAAAGTTAAAAACATGAAGCATCTTTCAGTTAAAAGATGAAGCATCATGTTAAATACAAAAAAAATAATCTGCAAATAGAAGCCTGGCATGAGCCTGAGGTTAATCTGAATGATTGTGTTAACGATCTAATGTTTAGCATCCTGAACACGTCTCCCTGTCTGATAAGCAAACTGCAGTGTAAAAAGTTTCCCATCAGCCGTACTCACAGTACATGCTCCAGTAAGTCAAAGATAATAGAATTGCTCTTTAGTCAAATAACATATCCCATCCAACATATCAAATACATCCTCTTTAAGTTGGTCAAATTGTTCACCTATTTCCTGGTCAAATCTTCCCTGTCTCTGAACGTCACTGCTGAAGGAAATCATTCATTCACAGCTGTCTGATACTTTAATCTTCCCCATCTCTTACCCAACATGTACCTGCAGGCTCAGATTGCTTTGTGACTCACCGTTGTCCTCTGTGCAAACCTGGGTTCTGCTTAAGCTTATGGGAGTCTGGGGTTTGAGATACATGCCAACAGTGAAACAGACCTAGTTCTGGAGGAGCCAGTGTTAAAAACAGACCCATTCAGAGTGAGTCATGATACCTGCACCGGTGAATTTATCCCCCTGCCTTTGGTACAATAAGCTGATAATAACGTGATTTTACTGGCATGCCATGTGAGCTTATACGCAGTGATGCACCATCTGCCTGGAATGTCAGATGGACTGACCACCTGCTCAATGGAGTTCCTGTTTGAAACTGCGGGGAACAAAGCTCATAGGGCCACGATGGAGAAGCGCTTTGGGAGCTGTTGGACTCGAGCAAGTTTGAATCTGAGTCAACCTAATGGTTAGGAGAGAAATATGATCTCTCTCTGGAACTTCCTGGATCATTTAGGGGTGTGTCCTCAGAGGAAACACCTGCCGTTGTAGTTGTCTGTATCCTGAATGTGAACCAGTTCAGTTTGTATTTTACTGCTCACAGTCTGAAAGCACAAGCTGTAAGTCTTTCAACATTTAACATACAATTATTTGTCTGTAATCAATATGTGGGCTTAAAATTATTACCATATAATTACACAATAACATTATTTTGGAGGGCACTATGGTCGTTTATTGGCCTTCCATCTATGGTTAGCAGCCACGCATTTCGGTTGCACCTGAAAGCTTTCCAAGGAGTTTGGAAAGGCCAGGAAGAAGGAGTTTTGGTCAGCTTCAAAGTGGTTCTGGCAAAATGTCAGAGCACTCAGGAAAAGGAGGCAATTCTTAGCCAAGGCTGTTTTCATCAAGTGTGGAGAGCTGCTAACCTGGACAGGGTTATACCTCAAGCGACTCTGTTTGTAGCATGTACACAGAAAAGCCTTCCTCTGCATTACAACATCTCCTTGTGCAAAGTATGCTGTATAGTTGAATGATGCGCAGAGACACTATCTGCAGCAAGATCATAGGTAGGTCTTTGGAGCAGGTCTGTGGGTTGACTATGACTCACCATCCTTCGCTTCAGCTTATCTGAGATATTTCTTGGCCTGCCACTTTGGGCCTTAACTAGTACTGTGCCTGTGGTCTTCCATTTCCTCACTATATATACCACTATATATACCATATCATATTTACCATTTGAACCATTTGACGACACGAGAGCTGTGTGTCGTCAGAGCGAGCTGCAAAAAGTTTATACCTGAGTTTTCAGAGGTGGTGTTTGTAGTTGCCATCTGCCACGCCGGTGTTTGCCAACCCGGACAGTGGGAATACCACCTCAACCGGCAACTTAGTCCCGCGACTGGATGGCAACAACGTCCGAGGCCCGCCCAACGTGGTGAATTCACTGAGGCCGCGTGCTGCGTCATTAAAGCCGCGCGTCACGAGTGCCACTTCCCCGAGGCCTCGTGCAGCCACCGCGGATCCATCAGCGCGGAAACACCGAGGCCACGCGGCACCAGCGCAGTGCAGATCCATCCCGGTGACAAACAACGCAGGCTGTTAACATCGGCGATCGTCAAGCTGCCCATAAGCTGACCATGCTGCCTAAGAAGGTTCTGACAGCGGAGGAAGGTGACGATATTAAAAAATCTCTGGACTTTCTATCAGAGGAGATTTCTGTTGTGAAGCAGCAACAGAAATCAATCATGGATCTGGTGGAGGAGGTGAAGGCATTACGGCTCCAGAACACTGAGAAAGACCGGCGTCTGGTGCAGCTGGAAAATAGAGTGGCTGAATTGGAGCAGTATACCAGAATTAACGACGTCATCATCACAGGTCTTCACATCAAACCACGGTCCTACGCACGGGCGGTAACAGATGAGAGCGGAGGGGAGCCCAGTGAACAGGAGGTCAGCTCTGTGGAAAAACAGATTGCTGATTTCCTCCTATCTAAAGGTATAGAAATGGATTTAAATAACATTGAAGCGTGCCACCCTCTGCCCCGGAGAAATGACGGTGATAAACGAACCATCATCAAGAGATTCATCAACAGAAAACACAAAACAGCACTGTTAAAACAAGGAAGAAAACTGAAAGGGACAAAGGTATTCATCAATGAACATCTCACCAAACGGAATGCCAACATCGCCAGGAAAGCACGCTTCTTAAAGAAACAGGGAAAAATCCAGCACACATGGACTTCAAACTGTAAAATATTCATCAAACTGAACGGATCACCAGAACAAGCAAAGGTTATGGCAATAAGGAACATCGAGGAGCTGGACAAATATGAACAATAGGTATGAGGACTCAAACACATCACAGCACCATGATGCAGACTGGAGCAACCCACTCATCCACATCATCTACACCCGGAGACAAGAGAGACATAATGACTAAGGATAATGATCCGTTTATTTCTGCCCAGGAGCTCTGTCTAGATACATTTAATTATAATAACTCTGCTAACCACCCCTTCGAATCTGAAAATGATCCTGATACCTTTTTCAGTGAGAATATTGTGAGACAGTGCAAATATTTTACAGAAGAACAATTCAAAAATTATAAAATCAATGATGAAGATTTTTCAATTATACATTTCAACAGCAGAAGTCTTTCTCATAATCTGTCCACTATTAATGATTGTTTGAAAACATCCAAAAAACATTTTTCAGTTATTGCAATTTCAGAAACATGGTTAAATGAGGATAATAAAGATCTGGTATATCTTGAAGGTTATGAATTGTTCCTGGTTAATAGGCAGACGAGAAGGGGCGGAGGCGTTGCATTGTTTGTAAGGTCAGATTATAACTGTAAACTCATTAACAACATGTCATTTACAGTGGACAACATCATGGAATGTGTTACCATAGAAATTACATCTATAAACTCCAAAAACATAGTTGTTAGTTGTATTTACAGAGCTCCTGGGACAAATATTGACACCTTTGAAGACATTATCTTAGGAATGTACAACAAAATCAACAGAAATAAGGATTTATTTGTCTGTGGAGATTTCAATATAGATTTTTTAAACCCTCACAATCATCCACAAATGACTTAATTTATAAACACCTTGTATTGTTTAGGACTGTTTCCAACCATCATTCATCCTAGCAGAATAACTATGGACTCAACAACTCTCATTGACAATATTTTAACTAACGTTATATCTGGTAATCTTAGTGGGGGACTACTGGTCAGTGATATCAGTGATCACTTGCCAGTTTTCTCAGTCTTTGCATTGGAGGGTTGTTGTAAGTATCGAAGCAATACCAAATTCATGAGAAGAAAAGTAACACCTGAAACAATTGATAATTTAAGGGAGGATTTATCAAGTCAGAATTGGTCAGATGTTTTTGTTGATGATGTTGACAGGTCATATGATGCTTTCATCTCCATTTTTTCCAGTTTGTATAATAAACACTGTCCATTTGTTGACAAAATATATAGAAATCAATATAGCAACAAACCATGGATAACTAAGAGGCTTCAGAGGGCATGTAAAAAGAAAAACGTACTATATAAACATTTCATAAAACTACAAACTAAGGAAGCTGAAAGTAAGTATAAAACATATAAGAATAAGTTAATCAATATCATGAGACTCAGTAAAAAATATATATTATAATGAGTTACTTGTCAAAAATAGAAATAACATCAAAAACACATGGAACATATTAAATGAAAGTAAAAAAGAATAGAGTAACTAGAGATTATCCTTCATTTTTTCAGAGTAACAACTACATCACGATTGATAACGACGAGTCTATTGCTGAACACTTTAATGAATACTTCGTTAATGTGGGTAAAAATCTTGCCAGTAAAATTGACTCATCAACTAATAACTTCTGGGTAAATAATTCAACGTTTAACAAATCTGTTTCAATGTTCATTGGTGGTACTCATGAAAGGGAAATACTTGATCTGGTTCATGGTTCAAAAAGTAAGAAATCGACGGATTTTAATAATTTGGATATGGCTTTATTAAAAAAAGTTATTGATTGTATAGTAAAACCGTTCAATTATATTTGCAATATGTCACTAAGTACTGGTAAATTTCCTTCTCAAATGAAAATAGCCAAAGTAATTCCTCTGTTTAAAACTGGTGACAAACACTCATTTTCTAATTATAGACCTATATCACTCTTGCCACAATTTTCCAAAATTTTGGAAAAAATATTTGCTAAAAGATTAAATGATTATTTACTGAAGCATAACATCATTTGTGAAGAACAATATGGATTCAGAAGGTCTCGAACTACATCACATGCTTTGATGGACTTTGTGGAAAGTATAGCAACTGCAATTGACAATAAACAATACACAATAGGTGTTTTTTTTATTTACAGAAAGCGTTTGACACAATTAACCATGGAATACTATTAATTAAACTGCAGAAATATGGAATCAGAGGTCTGGCATATGAATGGATAGCTAGTTATTTACAAGGCAGATTTCAGTATGTTCAATTCAATAATACAAATTCTGAACTCAGGGATGTCACATGTGGGGTGCCGCAGGGCTCAGTGCTGGGTCCTTTGTTGTTTATAATCTATATAAATGATATAAGTTGGGTGTCGAGTTCACTGAGATGTGTCCTTTTTGCGGATGATACAACTGTGTTCTGTAGCGGTGAAAATCTTGAACAGCTTCTGGACATAGTGGAGAAAGAACTGGAAAAATTTAAGGTTTGGTTTGACGCTAATAAGTTGTCACTCAACCTTGGGAAAACTAAATGTATTATATTTGGAAATAAACAGGCACCCAAATGTAAAAATTTAACTATAAACAATAAGGAAATTGAGTTAGTAACAGAGAATAAATTTTTAGGTGTTATAATTGATAATAAACTTAGCTGGAAACCACATATAAATTATGTGAAATCAAAATTGTCAAAAACTATAGCCATTCTGTATAAAGCCAAAGACCTACTGCCGCAAGAAGGGTTACTTACTTTATATCATTCTCTGATGGTACCATATATGACATATTGTGTTGAGTCATGGGGAAACACTTACAAATCAAATACCAATCCAATATTCCTTTTGCAAAAACGAGCCATACGAATCATCTGCAATAAACAATATCGTGAACCAACTCATTCTTTATTTGTGTCTTTAAATTTATTAAAATTCATAGATTTGGTCGATTACATTACAATTCAAACTTTATTTCGAGCGAAAAACCAAGCCTTACCGAGACATGTCCAGAGTCTGTTCCGATTGAGGGAATCCAGATATAGTTTAAGAGGTTGTGCAATTTTTATGAAACCACCAGTAAGAACAAATGTAAAGGGTTTTTGTGTGTCTGTGGTTGGGGTGAGGAAATGGAACAAATGTTCAACAGAGGTTAGAATGAGTAGTACCTTAGTAAGATTTAAGAAACTACTCAAAAAGAACATCATGTCTAAGTATCATAAAGAAGCAAATATAATTTGATTTATATGGAATGTTCAATTTATAAGTGGGACTCATTGTATATTTGAATGTGTGGGTATGTATATGCGTATGTAGATATATAGATATGGGTAGGTGTATATGTATATAAGTGACTGTGTATATGTATGTATGTATATATTTATGTTTGTAAAGTATATAGGTATGTATATAGGTATATATGGCACAGCCCAAGCAGAGGGTCACCCCCAAGAGCCTGGTCTGCTTGAGGTTTCTTCCTTATAGGGAGTTTTTCCTCACCACAGTTGCCTAGTGCTCGCTCTGGGGGTTGGTAAGGTTAGTCCTTACTGGCGTGAAGTGCCTTGATTCGAATTTCTTGTGATCTGGTACTATATAAATATAATTATAAGTGAATAGTATATTGATGTGTATGTCTGTGTGTCGACATGTAGTAGTGAATTTGTATTTATGTAAATATGACTGATAAGAATTGTTGGACTTGTACGAGCAGGGGTGGGCGCTAATAAGCTTTGCTTCAGCCCACACCCTTTCGGACTCACTAGTTTTGTCTGTGTTTGGTGGTGGAATTGTTCATTTTTTTCTATTTGAATATTTTGTGTGCCGAATAAAACTTTGTCACAAACTTTGTCACATATGTTCCTCACAGTGGAAACTGACAGCTGAAATCTCTGAGCTTTTGTATCCTTCCCCTAAACCACAGGTGTCAAACTGATTTCAGAAAGGGCCAAGAGGGTGCAGGTTTTCTTTGTAACCACCCACTGCACCAGGTGATTTCACTGATTAACTGATTCCATCTGCTCAAAGCGATGTTAATCAGTGAAATCACCTGGTGCAGTGGGTGGTTACAAAGAAAACCTGCACCCTCTTGGCCCTTTCTGGGATCAGTTTGACACGTATGCCCTAAACCATGATGTTGAACAATCTTTGTTTTCAGGTCATTTGAAAGTTGTTAGAGTCTCCCATGTTGCCACTCATTAGAAGAGATGCAAAGAGGGGAAACATTTGCAAATGGCCACCTTAAATACCCTTTTTCATGATTGGATTCACCTGTGTAAGAAGGTCAAGGGTCAATGAGCTTACCAAACCAATTTTGTGTTCCAATAATTCGTGCTAAATGTATTCAAATCAATAAAATGACAAAGGTCCCCAAATTTATGCACCTGCTATCAGGTGTGGCACAAATGCAAGCTCACAAGACTGATAAAGTTCAAATGGTTTAATAACAGGCAGGGGTTCGGTACATGGGTGGTCCAGCAGTGAGGCAAAGGCAGCGGAAAGGTGAGAGGTGAGGTGAGAGGCTGAGACGTGGTACAATAAACAGGTACTGGTCAAAAAACACGGTGTAAGGGCTATCAAAGGCAAGACAAAATCAAGGTCAAAAACAATGCAAAGTCAAAATACATACAGGCAAAAACAATGAGGAACAGGGCTGGAAAGTGAAACACAATCAACAATCTGGCAGTGAGCAGTAAGACTGTGAGGATTTAAATAAGCAGCAAACAAATCAAGGTGATGTGAGGCAGGTGTGTGGAAGTCTCTGGAAGGGGGCATGACCGGAGGCGACAAAGGTTGTGCACAATGCAAGATAGTGAAGGAAGAGAAACACAGAGTGGAGTAAGGTAATAGACAAAGACATGTGAGCAGGTGCAAAAGTGGGGGTGGATGAAAACACAGAATAGAAAGACTCACAGAGAGAGAGACGAAGGCACAAGGGCTGGTGCAGGGGCAAAACAAAGATAAATCAGAGACCGAGGACAGAATGCAAAACAACTATGACCGGAAGCGAACTAAGCATGAACATATGAACTGAAAAGTGAATCATCAAAATAAAAACAAAACTAAGATGGAAACAAATCATGACTGAAGGAAGAAATAAAAGATAACCAGGTGGTAAAACAACCTATATGCAAACAGAGACTAAACAAACCGGGTGAATACAGAATAATGCAATTAATAAAACAAGATAATTGATAAACAGAAAATGCAATAAATAACAAATGGAACAAAATCAGATAAGCAACACTGAAAATAATAACAAAAACCAGTGACTAAAGCATAATAGGATAACTGTGATAAACAGAATTAAACTAAGTCTGGAATGACTAAGTGACCAAGAGTGAATAAATAAGGATGATGAAGGATAAAAGGATGATGAACCGAAATAAAACCAATGATAAAATGAGCATGACCATGACAGACATGACAAGACATGAATAAAACCACTGAAGGCTCAGAGCATGGGAACAGAAACTGGTCCAGAACTATAACAACTGGCCCTAAAGGGCTGGATCATGACACCTGCCTAATGTTGTTTAAATAATTATTGCACACTTTCTGTAAATACTAGAAACTTCACTTCACTTCTCAAATATCAGTGTGTTCGCCTGCTATATGATATATTTAACTGAAATTTCTGATCCAGACAACCAATGATTTATAAAGGAAAATCATGAAAATTATCAGGGGTGCCCAAACTTTTGCATACAACTGTAAATGCAGGTGAGGATGATTGCTGGCAGCTGTGTTCAATCAGCCCAGAGAAACAGGAGGGGAGGGGGAGTGAGGCAGACAGCTGAAGCACAACAGATTTTGGCAGATCTTGTGCCATCTCCCTGACATAAGTCACTGACATAGTCAAAAAACGTCTCAGTGACAAGTTGCAGGAAGGAGACGAGATTCACCCTGAGATGCTGAAGTCTCTGGATGTGGTTTGGCTGTCATGACACATGACAATACAATGTTGCATTAGAGGTCTGGAACATCACATCTGGATTGGCAAAGTCGGGCAATGGTTCTCATCTTTAAAAAAAAAGGGGACAGTAGCGTGTGTTCCAGTGATAGAGGAACCACACAGTCAGGGATTGGAGGGTGTCTAGTTTGGTAACCTCAGGTCTTCAGTGGAAGACCCAGCACACCCTGGAGCAATTATATTTCTGAGCTGGCTTGCATCGGGATCCTCCCAGGGAAAGTTAGTGGACATGGCTGAGTATGGGAAAGTGTGGGAGGAGCTGCTTGGTCTACTGCCACCGTAACCCAGACCAAGGTAAGCTGCAGGAAATGAATGAACCTCATTTTTACCCATTCACACATCAAGGTGTTGCCATGCAAGGCATACAACGGCACACTGAGATGAGCATGGAGATTAAGAACCTTGCTGAAGGGACCTTAGGCCCCAGTCACACTAAGGAAACGTATGAGGAACTGGTTCCATACATTTGTGTTCACTTTTGTCTGACAGAAGTCATTTTTCCTTCCACAAAATTCATACCTTGTCAACTGATGTCTGCCAAGTCCAACTGAATGTTTGGCGTGTTCAAAACTTTGAGTGGCTATCAGGCGGAGAACTTTGTTGCTTTCACTTTTTTGTTTTCACTTTTTTGCCATATATTCCTCTGCATGTTATTTATTTTCCGTGCTGTTGTCCAACTGTTCAATCTGGTGTTCTGATTGGTCAAAAGTCCAGCAGAGAAAGGACCAACACAGGAAGTGCAGCTGTCAGGGTTTAGATTTTTGTCTCAGTTTTACATGCTACGTTTTTAGTTGATTTGTTATATTGTGTTCTTCTGTTGTTAGTTCTCTTGTTGTTTTTTTCCTGCTTGAGTTTTTCTGTCCCTATCTCTCTTGTCTTGTTGGAGGGCGTTTCTCTCTCTCTGGCCACACCCTTGTTCTGGTGCTTTCCACGCACACCTGTTCCTAATTTGCAGCTCATCACTTGAGGTTATATAAGGCTCACTTGGTGTTTGCGTCTTTCGCCAGATTGATGTGCTTTGTGCTTTCTCTCCAGCTCTGTTCCTTTTGTTCCATAGTCCTGCCTGCCTCATTGTGTTCTTGACCTCCTGCCTCTTTGAGTGACCACAGCTTAGCCTGATGATTTCTGTACTGCTGTATTTTCTGGACTGCTTTTTTGTGTATCGACTTCTGCTATCCATCTCTGTCTGCGAGATGTCAAGGAGCTGTTCAAGTGAGGAAACATAACTTCATGCATCCAGAGTGCCAAACTCTGCAGCATATTTGTCTGTAAATGTTTCTGCTCAGTGCAGAACTGCGACACCTGTCCATTAGTGTCCCAACTCCACAGGAGATATTTGCCAAGACATAAAATATTTAAATACATAACCAATCTTTTTGCTCTCTCCATCATTAGTGTGACTGGGGATTTAGTTATTAATCGTGTCTTATCCAGCTCTCTAACCTGCCTATTTCAGGACTTTTTCTGAATTGAAGCATATAGCAAACTGGGAAATGCTTTGAAAATAAAACACCTAAAAGCACTTCTAAATAAATTTCACTCAATGGAGTAACTGTATAAATTGCTTTAAATACACAATAATGGATGCATAGGTTGTTCACATCATACAATGATGAATGAATTCCTGAAATAATGAAAGATTTGCCCATATAAGACATCTGCTCAGAAACAGATGCAGCAATAAGAATGGCCCTGTAGTAGAAAACATTGTATATACTTGAATAACAATTTCCAAATCTACAGCAGACAGTAAAGTGAACCAGCTGAAACCGGCCGAGAGCAGACACATGGATGTTGTCAATGATTTGACAGCACACACTCACTCACTCATCTTCAACCGCTTACTCCAATTAAGGGTCACGGCGGGCTGGAGCCTATCCCAGCAGTCATAGTGTACACCCTGGACAGGACACCAGTCTATCACAGGGCCACATTTAGACAAACAAACACATATAGACCAGCACACACACACCTATGGACAATTTAAAGTTTCTATTCCATGTAACCTACATGTCTTTGGATGTGGGAGAAAGCCGGAGGACCCAGAGGGAACCCACACAAACACAGAGAGAACCAACCCAGTCTCACAGCAAGTCATGATTCAGCAGCACAAAATATACATTAATCGATTGGTTTGTGATATTGTGACGAAAAGCGCCTCATTTTCATCACGGCAACACAAATTCATTCTAATTCTTTCCGTGATGGCTGCACGAAATTAAAAGTGAAGTGGGGGGTCGGGGTGGTTATGGTTAGGGTGGGGGGAAGGAGTAACATTAGGTTATGGTTAAGGTTAGGATCGGGGGTAGGAGTAGGGTTTGGAATAGTGAGTTAAAAAAAAACCCTGTCACGAAAATTTGACTCATTTCGTCACGGGAGCACGAAAAAAAAAACATGAGACTGGGCTGGGGAGAACATACAAACGCCACATAAAAAGGCTACAGGTGGGAATTGATCCCATGACCTTCTTGCTGTGAGGCAACACTGCTAACCACTAAGCTACTGTGCTGCCCCAATTTGACACCAAACATCCCATATGCTAATGCCACAGAAAACAGTGCAACAATAAATTCTATGCTCCAGCTTCTTCTACACTGAGTCTTTTGGATACAATCTCTAGTACCTTTAAGTAGAGAGGAAGTCACTGCTTGGATTGGAGTTAGACTCATTAAAAAAAAAACCTCATGCAGAAAGAAACCTAGAATCACATTCCAAGAGATGAAACAGGTAAGAGATAATGAGACAGGTGAAGTGAGAATAACAGTTTAATGAAAACATTTGTGCAGCAGAGCTTTTATGAACAAAGTTTTGTTTAAGCCACTCCATAACAGCAGAAGAGAATGCACTTGACTCAGTGACGCGTAGTTCCAGAAACTCATTTACTGAGCAATGATGCAGATTCTAAAGAAAAATGCAGCAAGACACCGCTGACACCCTAACAGCCATATCCCATATTAACAAGGCACTGAGCAGTCATCACTATCAGTGCTTCCATTCAGGTTAAACTTTTCTCACCTGTTCTGTCGACTGTTGAAATGAGATTATTGTTTCATGACTATGGTCTTTAAGATTCAGTCTCCTCCCATGCAGAGATGATCTTGCCCTAAACCCAATGCCCAGTGGCTGGTGGTCCTATGAGCAGACCACAGGAATTTTCTAGACCAAGGACCAGAAAGCATCGTAATGGCCAACAATACATCTCATCTATGAAAAAGTAGACAGTGGCAGTCCTGAAATGATCTACACCTACTGAATGACAATGCGAACAGTAATGATGGCCAAATGAGGCCTCACAATGCATTTTATGTAAAAACATCAATTACTTCACAAGGCCTGATTTAGCCATCACTAGCTAACAGCACTAAGTGAGGAAATGGCAACAAAGATGCAAGCTTTATATTTTGTATCACCAGTTATACAGCTTCATGATGAAGTGGTATAGATGAAGATTTTTCTTAAAAAGAAGACCTGAAAGTTTAGCTACAAATTGTCAGAAGGTACATCAGAGATGCAAGCCTTGATTTGATCTATTTTCGTGAAAGAATACCTAGTGGAGTATATGGAGTGGAGCGAGACAATAGTGAAAGAATATCTAGTGGAGTAGAGCGGAGAATATCCTTCTCCGCTCTACTCCACTATGAAACTAAGAGTGGTGAGGCAAAATGCAAAATTTACACTTTGCACAATTTCTCCAATCAGGCCACATGAGCCCATAACGTCTTTTTGGGTTGTCTGGGTGTCTTGGTGGCTTTCCTCACTCTTCTCCTTCTTGCACAGCCACTCAATTTTTGAGAACTGTCTACTCCATGCAGATTTACCATAAAGTGCCATACTGTTTGTATTTCTTTGTAATTAGTGTAAATAAAGTCCAAGACATATTCAGTGGCAGCTTTACCATCAGAGAGCCTCGTCCACAACTACCACAAAAGACTCCAACCACTAACCATGAGTGAAAAAAGTTTTTGTGTTATCATTCATATTGTCTGAAAAATCCCCCCCCCCCCCCCAAAAAAAAAACAACTTAAAATTCTGCCCAGATTACACTGAGATTTCATCAGCCTTATACAGCAGGTTCACTGCCAGCCACACTTTGTAACTTTGTAACTCCAAATTTGATGCAGAATCGTGGTATGAAACGTCATCATGTCACCCAATTTGCCAACATGTCACACAAAAGCACTCACAATGGAGACAATAAAGTTAATTTATGATGCCAGATTGGATAAACTGCATGTTTTTGGTGAGAGTGGCCATTTTTATTACGTGCTTAGAAACACATTCCATGTGCACGTTTTTTATTCATGTCTTTTTGAAAGGACAGATCTGCACGTACTTATCAGGTAAAAACATGTGGACACTCATTAGATTGCAACTACTTTGATCAGATCTTTGGAAACACACTCTGTGCATATGAGGTTCATTCAAAAGGTATCCGACCTTATTTCATCCCACAGAAACAAAAGAGTCATGTGACTTGTTTGTTGAGGAGGTGTAGGGAACCTTCTTGTGCATGTATGATTTTTTTTTTTTTTTTTTTGTTCTGACCGCAGAGCACATCAGTCAGACTTAGTGTGAACATGTGTACTGAGAACCCATCTGATTCTCATTTAGGCTTCATGATGATGATGATGCCATGAGTTTATTGAAAATAAAAGAGGTATAACCGCTTCAAAAATGGATCCACATCAGTGGATGACATCAGTGGGTGGAATGCATAATTTAAAGCTGCATTTGTAGATATGGGTAATAGAATTCCAAACATTGTCTGATATTTTTTTTACACAGCAGTCCTTGAACCTGTCATAGAGCAATGTGCGAATGTTTTCAGAATCGTTACCAAAGATAATGCTACATTTCTTTCACAATGCCAATTTTTTGTCTGACAGCTGAAAATAGACCAGTGTATACCAAGCTTTACTTGCTTATTTACTTATGAACTAATAACTAATATTAGCCGACATCACGATATCCCCTGTGAGCAGGGGTATCTGCCCATTCAGGGGATGGAACCACTGAATAAGAGAGCCAGTGAGCATGTTAGTTATTGGGAAAGTCTAAATACTTGGGAGTCACAGACAGTTCACAAAGAACCAGCTCATGAAGGGCCCAGTCACATGGAGGTTTCAGTCCACCCTGCCGCATGTTTCCAAACAACATGTTGCAGGTGTGTACGCCACAGTCACTTGACTGTCACTTCAAAAAATTAGTGTTGCGAGGTGTGGCGAGATGAAACATAGCTGCAGAGGGCATCCGGAACATCTTCAAAAATGACTCCCTCGGCTCTAAAATTCGGTAACTTCTTTTGGTGTGCCACAGTGGTACTATCTCTGTGCCACAGAGGTGCATATGTTGACAGTTGGCACAATGAAGTTGGAGAGACACTGGTTATGAGGAGAAGCTGAGGAAAAAAAGGAAAAAGGACAAGCAGCTGAAATTTGAAAAGTGGTCTTTCTGAAGAGCTTCACATTTTTATTTTTACATACATGTATTTATTCATATATCTGTGTGTCTGTCTGTCTATTAGCAGGATTATGTCAAAACTACTGCACAGATTTTGAGAAAATTTTAACATCTTAACACATATTAAGCCATGAAAGACCCCATTAAAGTTTGGAGGTGATCCAGATACAGATTCTGGATCAACATTTCACTTTATACAGGCTTTAAAGGATTATGTCAAATCTACTTCACTGATTCTCACCAAATTTGCACCACATACATAGGCCATGTAACACTCCACTGTATTCTGGAGGTGATCCGGTGTCGCCAACTGAATGGTCCCCCCTAAAAATTGGCCTGCCCTGCCTTCACTGCACATGCATCATTAGCCACAGTTCACCGAATATCACCTCCTTTCTGCTTCAAACTGCACTCCAGTCATCATCTATCTCAGCAACAGATATCTGAAGCTTTGGTACAACAATCATTTCCACATAAATTCAGCATTATTTCATCATAAAAGGCGGAGGAAGCGATCAGAGCACTGCAGCTACATGAGTTGCTAGCTGATGCGTTCACTGCACGTCGGTCATTTTCTCATTTCTGTTTAAAACTGACTTTAGAATTATTTAAGAGGTTTTACCTTGTCATCTGATGGTTAATAATCATATTATTCCATTTGATCTCTTTAGGTGAAGAGACTCTGTCTCAGACGAGCTGCTGAGCCCCCAAATGATGCATGTGCAGTGGAGGCAGGGCGGATCAATTTTTAGGGGCGGACCGTTTGGTCTGCAACACCACATCCGGATTATGGATCAAGGTTTCACTTTATGTAGGCTTTGAAGGATTACATCAAAACTGCTCCAGAGATTCTCACCAATTTTGCACCACAGATACATAGGCCATGGAAGTTTCCACTGAAATTTGGAAGTGATTTGGAAGCTGATATGATGGAGAGGAGAAAGGTAGACATATTGTGTGTGCAAGAGACCAAGTGGAAGGGAAGTAAGAGCAGGAGCATCGGCGGTGGATACAAGTTGTTGTACCATGGTGAGGACAGAAAGAGAAATGGTGTTGGGGTCATTTTAAAGGAAGAGTATGTTAAAAGTGTGTTGGAGGTTAAGCGAGTGTCTGACAGGGTGATGAGTGTGAAGTTGGAAATTGAAGGGGTGATAATGAATATCATCAGTGCATATGCCCCACAGGTAGGTTGTGAGATGAAGGAGAAAGAAGATTTCTGGAGTGTGTTAGATGAGGTGGTGGAGAGTGTGCCCAAGCATGAAAGAGTGGTGATAGGAGCGGACTTCAATGGGCATGTTGGTGAAGGGAACAGAGGTGATGAGGAAGTAATGGGTAGATATGGTATCAAGGATAGGAATGGGGAAGGACAGATGGTAGTTGATTTTGCAAAAAGGATGGAAATGGCTGTGGTGAATATCTACTTTAAGAAAAGGGAGGAGCACAGGGTAACATATAAAAGTGGAGGAAGGTGCACACAGGTGGACTACATTCTTTATAGGAGATGCAAGCTAAAAGAAATCACAGACTGTAAGGTGGTAGCAGGAGAGAGTGTCACTAGACAGCATAGGATGGTTGTAGGATGACTTTAGAGGTAAAGAAGAAGAAGAGAGTGAGAGCTCAACAAAGGATCAGATGGTGGAAGCTGAAGGAGGAAGACTGTTGTGTGAAATTTAGCGAGCAGGTGAGAGAAGCACTAGTTGGAGAGGAAGCAATTTTGGACAATTGGAAGAGTACTGCAGATGTGGTGAGGGAGACAGCTAGGGCAGTACTGGGTATGACATCTGGACAGTGGAAGGAAGACAAGGAGACTTGGTGGTGGAATGAAGAGGTCCAGCATAAGGCATAAGGAGAAAGAGGTTGGTGAAAAAGTTTTGGGATAGTCGGAGAGATGAAGAAAGTAGACAGGAGTACAAGGAGATGCGGCGTAAGGCGAGAAGAGAAGTGGCAAAAGCAAAGGAAAAGGCATATTGCGAGCTGTACAAGAAGTTGAATAGTAAGGAAGGAGAAAAGGACTTGTACCGATTGGCCAGACAAAGGGACAGAGCTGGAAAGGATGTGCAGCAGGTTAGGGTGGTAAAAGATGCACATGGTAATGTGCTGACAAGTGAGGAGTGTGTGCTGAGAAGGTGGAGGGAATATTTCGAAGAGTTGATGAATAAAGAAAATGAGCGAGAGAAAAGGCTGGATGATGTGGTGAGAGTAAATCAGGAAGTAAAAGATCATTTCCACATAAATTCAGCATTATTTCATCATAAAAGGCGAAGGAAGCGATCAGAGCACTGCAGCTACATGAGCTGCTAGCTGATGCGTTCACTGCACGTGGGTCATTTCAAAGCATTTTCTCATTTCTGTTTAAAACTGACTTTAGAATTATTTAAGAGGTTTTACCTTGTCATCTGATGGTTGATAATCATATTATTCCATTTGATCTCTTTAGGTGAAGAGACTCTGTCTCAGACGAGCTGCTGAGCCCCCAAATGATGCATGTGCAGTGGAGGCAGGGCGGATCAATTTTTAGGGGCGGACCGTTTGGTCTGCAACACCACATCCGGATTATGGATCAAGGTTTCACTTTATGTAGGCTTTGAAGGATTACATCAAAACTGCTCCAGAGATTCTCACCAATTTTGCACCACAGATACATAGGCCATGGAAGTTTCCACTGAAATTTGGAAGTGATCCATATCTGGATTGATGGACATCAGAAATCTCTGATTGCTCTTGTTTGTTTATGTTTTAATCTGCATTCAGAGCTGTGGACTATTTTGTGTACTGCAGCATAAGTGATCCAGTGACAAAGTGTGTTTTTATTAAATGTGTCTTTTTTATGCACTTCCATGCCAGACATAAACAGTGGACAACTCCTTTTACACAGACACACAGTATTAATATCACCTGAGGTAAGTCATAAATGGATCTATGGATCTTGTGCAGAGTGTAAAAGGTGCACATACTCGTTACATGGTGCATTCCAAGCAGCAAAGTAAGGAGGATTTATGATAAGTATTTCATCCCATCTCCCCATAAAGGCATTCAAAGCCTGCCCTGCCTGATAATTTGTGCAATAAGGGATTTATCAATCAATCATAGTGCACGCATGATAATATATTCATGGAGGCTACCCCTTTAATATTCTCACATTTTTCAATAAAATGCAGTAGCTGTCAATATGCTCTACCAAATGTCTGAGTTGACCATTAAAGTGATAAAGAGGAAATATTTTGCAGCTTTTCCCCATCTGAATCTCAGGGCACAAAGCATTCAGCTCACCACATTAGTTATTGCTGCCAAAAGGGTTTTTTAAGTAAATGTCACACCTGACAGCATGGCACAGAAAGAGCATCTTTATTTGCCTCCACCTCAGACACAATTATTCTCATTCCAGTGCTGTGAAAGTCTTCTGTTTTTATTAACTTTTGGGGCCATCTCTTATCCTGAACGTCTGTCACCTTTGTTTCTCAGAGGACTCATCATGAAACACCGAATCGATGTACTTGTAGAGAAATAGAGACAGGGCAATATGTAGACTGCTTCTCACGGAAACACGCCTGTGAGTTTAGAATGATTCTGCCAAGGCTGCAGACACTGGGTGGCTGGGCACCAATGCAGGATTCACAGACACAGGTGTAAGAGTAAAAAGGCTTTATCCAAAAATCATAGATTAAGGTACACAGATAGGCAGTCGGTGTGGCAGAGGTACAGAAGAACGACAGGCTGGGGCGTGGTTATACAACAAGCAAAGTTCACAGAAACACGGCGTCACAGAGATCAGAGGGCAAGACGAAGGCTAATGGCCCAGTCACACGGCACACGACGATTCCTGAACGAAGGGAAAAAGTAAAAAAATGTCATAATTTGTTGAGAAAAGGTGGACGAAAGAGCTTTTATCACCGAACAGTCTGCAAAGCAAGAGCGCAAAAAGGACGAAAGAGGAACTTAACAAAACCGAAGCTCACGATCTTGACGAAACGCGCCTGGAGCCACAGCTGGAGCAGTGTGTGTCTGCATCTCTGAGTTCCAGGACTCGGCGCTGGGACGGAGCTCATAGCACCTGAGTCCTGGCGAAACTGCAGACAGAATCTGTGGAGACCTGTGTGCACGTAAGTGGACCACCTGCTCTGGTTCCTCGTCCAGAACAAAAGAGGGATCATCTCCATCATTATCAGAATCCACACTGTCTGTCGACACACTGCGCGCTCCGTCTTCCTCCAATTAAAAAAAAAAGTGCGCCGTGGTCACTGCTGTATCACAGTATTATGTTCTAAACCATATATTGATTTATAACAGAAATCTGTCAAAAGGGAGAATAAATATAAATATAAGTGTAAAGATGATTGAATATATCAGAGCAGTAAATTGATCAGTGCGTGTGAACGCTGCACATTGACTCATGTGCGGTTATTTCCACCAGCTGCGGCTGATCCACAACGTGAATTCTTCCTTCCAGAACAGCTCTTTATATCATCATTTTGATTCATCTACCTGTTACCACATGTACAGAAGGACTGGATTGTCATTCCTACACTCAGATTGTTATATTTAATACAAAATAATAAGCGCACGCAGGAGGTCCTACTGCCAACTCAGCCACATGGGGTGTGCAGCCAGTACATTCTGAGTGCCGGTCCCAAACCCGGATAAATGAGGAGGGTTGCGTCAGGAAGGGCATCCGGCGTAAAAACAAGCCAACCCAACTATGCAGACTCAGAATCGAATTCCCATACCGGATCGGTCGCGGCCCGGGTTAACAACATCCGCCACTGGTGCTATTGCCCAACAGGGTGCCGGTGGAAATTGGGCTACTGCTGGGCGAAGACGACAACGAAGAAGAGGAGGAAAACGTTGCCACGAACAGCGGGAGAAGAAGAAAACTAGAAGGGTGGAAATGAGAGTGGGGACTTTGAATGTTGGTAGTATGACTGGTAAAGGGAGAGAGCTGGCTGATATGATGGAGAGGAGAAAGGTAGACATATTGTGTGTGCAAGAGACCAAGTGGAAGGGAAGTAAAAGCAGGAGCATGGGCGGTGGGTACAAATTGTTGTACCATGGTGAGGACAGAAAGAGAAATGGTGTTGGGGTCATTTTAAAGGAAGAGTATGTTAAAAGTGTGTTGGAGGTTAAGTGAGTGTCTGACAGGGTGATGAGTGTGAAGTTGGAAATTGAAGGGGTGATGATGAATATCATCAGTGCATATGCCCCACAGGTAGGTTGTGAGATGAAGGAGAAAGAAGATTTCTGGAGTGTGTTAGATGAGGTGGTGGAGCGTGTGCCCAAGCATGAAAGAGTGGTGATAGGAGCAGACTTCAATGGGCATGTTGGTGAAGGGAACAGAGGTGATGAGGAAGTAATGGGTAGATATGATATCAAGGATAGGAATGGGGAAGGACAGATGGTAGTTGATTTTGCAAAAAGGATGGAAATGGCTGTGGTGAATATCTACTTTAAGAAAAGGGAGGAGCACAGGGTAACATATAAAAGTGGAGGAAGGTGCACACAGGTGGACTACATTCTTTATAGGAGATGCAAGCTAAAATAAATCACAGACTGTAAGGTGGTAGCAGGAGAGAGTGTCACTAGACAGCATAGGATGGTTGTTTGTAGGATGACTTTAGAGGTAAAGAAAAAGAAGAGAGTGAGAGCTCAACAAAGGATCAGATGGTGGAAGCTGAAGGAGGAAGACTGTTGTGTGAAATTTAGCGAGCAGGTGAGAGAAGCACTAGTTGGAGGGGAAGCAATTTTGGACAATTGGAAGAGTACTGCAGATGTGGTGAGGGAGACAGCTAGGGCAGTACTGGGTATGACATCTGGACAGTGGAAGGAAGACAAGGAGACTTGGTGGTGGAATGAAGAGGTCCAGGAAAGCATAAGGAGAAAGAGGTTGGCGAAAATGTTTTGGGATAGTCGGAGAGATGAAGAAAGTAGACAGGAGTACAAGGAGATGCGGCGTAAGGCGAGAAGAGAAGTGGCAAAAGTAAAGGAAAAGGCATATTGCGAGCTGTACAAGAAGTTGAATAGTAAGGAAGGAGAAAAGGACTTGTACCGATTGGCCAGACAAAGGGACAGAGCTGGAAAGGATGTGCAGCAGGTTAGGGTGGTAAAAGATGCACATGGTAATGTGCTGACAAGGGAGGAGTGTGTGCTGAGAAGGTGGAGGGAATATTTCGAAGAGTTGATGAATAAAGAAAATGAGCGAGAGAAAAGGCTGGATGATGTGGTGAGAGTAAATCAGGAAGTAAAAGAGATTAGCAAGGAAGAAGTGAGGGCTGCTATGAACAGGATGAAGAGTGGAAAGGCAGTTGGTCCAGAAGAGCGTGCACTCATGAGCGATATTGAACTGTTTTGCCGAAGCGAGTGAATCACGGTGGTTTGTTTGTAACACTGGCATCCCATCAACCCCTGCGCGCATGGAACTCCGATAAGGTCTATAGCTGTGTCATAGCTACTTCCGATGGCGAAGCTAAACTCAGACAAGTTGAGCTTCACAACTAACGCCGTCTTTTTCTTCAGAGCTGCCCACGACAAGGTTAGTGATCTAACTTCACACAGACAGACGTTTAAAAAAAATAAATCTCCATTAGCCACAAGATCATCATCGCATTCATCTTTCTGCTCCTCTAGTTGCCGTTAAGATGACGTCACATTAAAAAAATTAATTTCGCTTGGATTTCTTTTTAATAAAATGCAATGGGCCCCGGACCCGGGGTCTGTAGTTGCACCCTAAACATAGCTGGCTTTGTATCTGAGGGCTGTCTTCGAGATGATGACCTTTCCCTCAATTGCTGATAACTGCTGCACCTCGTGGGAGACCAGGGCTGCCTCAAGGTTCTTCATAAGCCCTGTTGCCCCACCACAACTGGTATGATATATATATATTTATACCATGGTCAGTGAGAATTCCATGTTTAACTGGCATGCATTATTTTCGTGTATACGCACACGTAGTTCTGCGAGTTAAGTCACTGTTATAATCACTCCGCTCTGGTCGTCACCATAGCAATGCACAAATCAGTTGGCGCAGATCAGCTGTGTTTTGACAACTGAATGCCAGAAATGCAATAAAACATGGATTTCCAAGTGAATTTTAATATTGTTGGCCAAAATAAAATGTTTGAGGAATGGAAAGAGGAGGAGAGCAGACGAGAAGAACAGCAAAAGCAACGGTGTAAAGATTTAACATCGGACGAACTGGATAAGATTGAAGATGGGAAAGAAGAAGAGAACAGTTCTATCCTTGCGGGCGGTGTTGTGCCGGATTCAGCCGTGAAATGCACCCCCTTCGCGGGAACGCGCATTTGAACCTCGTCGCCTTTAAACTCACATTTAACAGCACAGATACACAGTTTGCGCAGACAAAAACGTATACAAATCAATATGATCCTTATTCTATGTCAAGTGAACAGAATATGTTCATATTTACGAGCACTAATTGGCTGCTTTTGTTCAGTAGGAACGAAGCGTCTGATATGTTTATTTTATGACGTTTCATCACACGATGGTGTTTGTTTTAGTGTTTATTTGTTAAAATGATTTTAATTTTATTCATTTATTGACGTTATAAATGAATATGCAGCTTGAATCACTGTGGAACGTTTGAGGACCCTGTTGAAATTAGCATCCATTCCTATTGTCTGTATATGTATTATGTCTGTATATATACAGACACAATTTATTCAGAATATCCTAATCATCATCATCATAATTATTAGTATGATGAAAACTATTATTATTGCTGTGATAAAAAAAAAAATACAACACAAAAGTGAAAAGAACATGTATTTTTGGAAGTGTGTGTTAAATATATTTTCTCCATCCATCCATCCATCCATTTTATTACGTGATAATGATAATACTAATAATAAAAATAATGACATTTAAAATGAGGCTTATCTTCATAATTAACTGGTTTATTTACTAGAGAAAAAGAATCACATTTGATTTCATTGACATGGGAATGCTGGTAACATTTCAGTTTAAATTTTCTTTTGACCCACAGATGAAGACCAAAAACTAGGGAAAAAGGAAAACACTAGAGTGTTACATTTCTGTCAAACCTAAACCTTTTTCAGATTACTTAATGCAAAGTATTTACACATTTAGCCAAATATTTACAAATATCAAGTTACATATTTTGCTAAATGTTGAGACAAATATGCAAATTAATAAAGAGCTAATTGTTGCTCCCTGAAAGACAGATTAATAAAGCATAATATAATGTAATAATAATCCAATCCACTTTATTTATATAGCACATTTAACAACAAAAACGTTCCAAAGTGCTACACATACAGTAGAATCATGATAGATAAAACCCCAATAGTCAAGAAATAAATTAAAAATAAGAAAATTAACAATAAAAATAACTAAAATGTGCAAGATAAATAAATAAATACATAGCATACAAAAGATAAAACCAATAAAATCTACCAAAATAAAAACAAAACCAATAAAACAGAGGACCACACAACTCACGCAGTGTTAAAAACCAGAGAATAAAAGTGGGTCTTCAGACGAGACTTAAAACACTCCACTGTGGGGGCTGTTCGGACATGGAGGGGCAGAGCGTTCCAAAGTCTGGGGCCAGCCACAGAGAAAGCCCTGTACCCCCTGGTTTTAAGTCTCGTCTTGGATACCATGAGCTGGAAATGGCCCTCAGACCTCAGAGCACGCGCCGGAGAGTAAATTTGTAGGAGGTCAGTGATATATTGAGGAGCCATTCCATTCAAAGCTTTAAAGACAAACAATAAAATCTTAAAATCAATTATAAAATTAATAGGAAGCCAGTGCAAAGATGCAAGAATTGGGGTTATGTGCTCACGTTCCCAGGCTCCTGTTAAAAGTCGCGCTGCAGCATTCTGGACTAACTGCAAATGGGAAAGAGCCCGTTGGCTAATGCCGAAATAAAGTGTGTTACAGTAGTCCAGACGACTTGAAATAAAAGAGTGCACAACTTGTTCAAAAAGGTTGAAAGATAAAAACGGTTTTACCTTTGATAAAAGACGAAGATGATAAAAGCACGATTTCAAAACACCATTGATTTGTTTATCAAATTTAAAATTGCTGACTATCGTGATGCCAAGGCTGGTGACCTTGGCACGTACAAAATCCTTAAGAGGTCCCAAGTCAACGAGGGCACTTCCAAACAACATAACCTCTGTCTTGTCCTCATTAAGTTTAAAAAAATTCTGTGACAACCAAGCCCCGACGTCACACAGATAGTCAAGTAGGGGTGTCAGGGGACAAAGGCTGTTTTTAGCGATAGGCATGTAGATTTGACAATCATCAGCATAAAAATGGTAGGCCACGTCATGTTTTTTAAAAATCTCTCTGAGTGGGAGGAGATAAAGAGCAAGAGGATGGGTCCCAGGATAGAACCCTGGGGGACTCCACAATGAAGAGGGGCTGAAGACGAGGTGGAGTCCCCCAGCCTGACGGACCTCTCCAAGACCTCTCCCACAGGTATGACCTAAATCACTCCAGAACAGTCCCCCTGACACCCACACAGTCTCGCAGGCGGTCTAAAAGAATTGCGTGGTCAACTGTGTCAAAAGCTGCAGTGAGGTCTAAAAGCACTAAAATGGCTGAACTGCCAGAATCAGTTGTTAAAAGGAGATCATTAAAAACCTTTAAAAGTGCAGACTCAGTGCTGTGAAATGCTTTGTACCCTGATTGAAATGGATCCAATATGCTGTTAAAAAAGGCTGCAACTGTGCAAAGACGCATTTCTCTAAAATTTTCGAAACAAGCGGTAACTTAGAGATAGGTCGATAATTTGAAAAAGCCGTAGGATCCAAACCCGGTTTTTTGATCAGTGGCTCCACAATAGCTTTTTTACAAAAGGAAGGCACAATTCCACAAGATAGACTACTATTAATAATTTCTCTGACAAAAGAGTCAATGGGGTCCCAAACCTCTTTAAAAAAGCGAGGGAGGACCGGGTCAGTGGGACAGGAAGAGGGTTTTAGATTCCTAACTATTCCTGTCAGCACAGTCATTGACACAGGCTGAAAGTTACTAAAAACACACGAGCACTGATTTGCTACACAATGACACACCGGGGACGGTGATATATTGACCCTGATGGCATCAACCTTATCAATAAAAAAGTGGAGAAATTTTTCATTTTTGACGAGTGCACACCTCGTAGAAGCCATTGCCAGGTTAGCCGCCTGAGCTGCCCGGCTCAGCGGCCTGAGGTTAGCCGGGGACACGCCGCCAAAACCCCGGAAACAAATGCGGCGAGGGCGCAGCGCACAGACATCCTCCCGGAGTCCAATAATGGGCACCAGCCAAGCACCGACTGGAGCAAGTGCGCGTCGGGAGACATACCGGCGAAAACAATCTCTGTAGTCCCGTGGAAGAGAAGAGGACCACACCACATCAGGAGAAAGTGCCAGCAAGGCTTTTAGCTTTACCAGCTGGCCAGATCGCACCCTACGGCGTTTGCGCTTTCTGGGCAAAGGTGCCTTCACACGAAGAAGGCACTTAGGCAGATCCGCCAGATAGAAAGAATCTGAGGACTTTGCATCTGAAAAGGCACACGATTGCACTGTATCTTTGATTTTTAACAGCTCCAGGTGATTATACACCAGCAGTGAGTCAGTAGTCCTTATGACAAATGTTAAAATCAACATAAAACATATAAAACTGAGAAGAGCCAAGCGGCGACACAGACACACCGGCGCCATCTTGTCACCCAACATCCATAATATTAAAATAATAATTAAAAAATGGCTGTTTGTGCAAAATGTTGTGGGTTTTTGGGGAGGATGGGCTTGAAGGGGGTCTCGCCCAGAGAGCACTTACTTGAAGAACCGCCACTGCTCTCAGTCCGCCAATAAATCTATTTCCATAAGTAACTAGTTAGACAGAAAATATATTTCACACACTTCCAAAACTACACGTTCTTTTCACTTTTGTGTTGTATTTGGAAATTAAATTACATGGAATGATAACCATTGTTTTGTGTACATTTTTATAATAATAATAATAATAATAATAATAATAATTCTGATGATGATTAGGATACTCTGAATAAATTAATATATTATATACAGACATAATACATATACAGACAATAGGAATAGACACTAATTTCAACAGGGTCCTCAAATGTTCCACAGTGATTCAAGCTGCATATTCATTTATAACGTCGATGAATAAAATTAAAGTCATTTAAACAAATAAACACTAAAACAAACACCATCGTGTGATGAAACGTCATAAAATAAACATGAAAATAGAGACGCTTCGTTCCTACTGAGCTAACAAAAGCAGCCAATTAGTGCTCGTAAATATGAACATATTCTGTTCACTCCCACATATCTGGAGACAACGTGACATAGAATAAAGATCATATTGATTTGTGTACATTTTTGTTTGCGCAAACTGTGTATCTGTGCTGTTAAATGTGAGTTTAAAGGCGACGAGGTTCAAATGCACATTCCTGTGAAGGAGGTGCATTACACACACATATATATATATATATATATATATATATATATATATATATATATATATATATATATATATATATTTAAATATCTTTCAATGACCATGTTGTTCATAGGTCATTTTAAGGTCTTTGTATTTTGTGATCTTTCCTCTTTCAGCCCTGTTCAGGTCGTAGTCATTGGGGGCTAATCATTTTGGCTGTTTCCTCTTGCTTATTCCAGATGACAATATGTGGTTTTATTGCATCTCCTTCCATATGTCTTCCTGCTGGGATCTCTTTGTCATAGATGGTTACTTTTCTGTTGCATGAGACTGGTGCTGGCTCATGCTCCCAGATCTTTTCCTTTCCTTGCATAATTTCCAGTGGAGATATTTACAGATCTTGTTGTGTCGGGATGTATCATGTCCATCTGCCATGAGGGTCTAGCATGCTGATATTAGTGGATTTACACTCTCAACAGCTGTATGACAGAATCGGCATTCATCATTTTGTGAAATCCCTGTGATTTTTTTAAAACCATTTGTTAGAAGTCCATGAGCTTGTGCTCTAACTGTAATTCTTTCTCTATCAACACCAAGTTCTCCATTTTTTAAACCACTGCATTGATTTTTCTTTATGTATTCCTTTTTGAGTTGTTTTTGGAATCATCCAGCCCTTTTGTGCTGTTTACAGTCTCCTCTGCTATTGGATGTAAAGGAAGAGAAAACTACTTGTCCTACCCAATCACATTTGAGCTTTTCATGTTCTGTGTCTGTCAAGTGTGTTTCTTGAAGTATTGCTATATCATCCTCTTCTTTTTTAAGTTTTGTCAATATTTTATTCCTTATCTAGGAGCAGTTGTTGTCTGCATGCGTACATTTTACGATCCATATTCCAGTTCCCTCTGTATATCAAACCTTCTGACCACTAAATAAAAGTGCTGTGCTGCCTCCCCTGAACACAACAATGACTACATACATATATTTCCCCCCCCCTTAAACAAGTAAATGCATGTAACTCAAAATAACGAAAGGGGGGTCGACCCCATCTTCAGAAGAAAAGCCGTTACCACTAGGCCTCTTAACCTTACTCTGGATGCAGCTATGATGTCTCTGAGTCCGCATGATCAGGTGTAATCAGGATTTAGTCAGCCCTGCAGAAATCCTATCCTGATGTCCTGGTGTCAATTATTGTATGTGACCCATCCTTATGTTACTTGTAATGTCCAAATATCAAAAGCAAAACAACTTAATTATGCCAAAGGTATGAATTATATCCATATTAACAAGTAAATAAAATAAATCCCCAATAAAATACTGGTAAGACATATTTCTGAAGCGCATGTGTAACAGCATAAGAAGATAAAATGAGAAGAATAAATAAAAATAGACAAAAAATACTCTTTGCTACCACCTAGCGGTATCATCAGAATAACTGTTAATTGCAGTAATATTAGGGGGATCATCAGTCATATTTGTGTGGTTAGTGCACTTGGTTTCAGTACAGAAGGTTCCCAGTTCAAACCCCACCCCTGCCACATTTCTCCATGTAATGTAGAGTTGCATCAGGAAGGACATCGGGTGCAAACCTGGTGCTAAATCAACATGCAGCAGATCCACCTCAGATTTGCTGTGATGACCCCGAGTGCAAACAAGGGACCAGCCAAAGGGACTTACTATTTTATCAGTCATATTTTAAGAAAAAGCATCAACAAAAGGAAAACAGAGGGTCCACAATCATCGGGCTCAAAAACATTAACATTATGATGAACCTGTCTAAAACGGACATGTTTTCAGTCCTCCAGTCAGAATTCATTGCTATAATAACAGCAGCCACATTTGTTTTTGTTCTTGGGTGTTTCCCTATGACATCATCAGGGATTCCACTAAAGCCCCTTCAACACTGGCGTATTTGTAGAGCTGCATATTGCGGCATTGTGTTTCATTTAAGTACGCCCGAAATGCGCGTGTACTCAGCCTTTTTCTGTGTTCGTAAAATGATATTTTCTGCCTCTGTGGAGGTGCGCTCTGTTCGGTACTGCACGGTGTGGTGTGGCTCAGAAACAGAGTCATTTAACATAATTATTATTATTTTTGTCTTGGTGGATCATTTACACCCTTCACACCATGGTTTCCACCCTTTTTAATTTGGATTCCCCCCCCCCCCCACACACACACACACACATACTCCACATGTACTTTTCAGTTTAAAATGTTTCTGAGTGGTAAAGTTGAATGACATGCAGAGTCCAGTTGTTTGTCTTTGAGGTACAGTTTGTAACTTGCTTCCTGAGTTTGTACAATATCACATATTACTGGTGGTGGTGTTTGTTTTTTACCTCCACCAAGGAGGTTATGTTTTCGGTCACGTTTGTTTGTTTGTTTGTCTGTCTGTCAGCAGGATAACTCAAAAACTTTTGAACGGATTTTGATGAAATTTTGTGGAGTGGTTGGAAATGACAAGAGGAACAAGTTAGATCCAGATCACGATGCTAACGTGTTAGCATGTCTATGGCATTTTCAATGTTAAAAGTTAGCATTAAGCAGTTGCAGCTGTCATCACATTCGGGTGCATTTGTTTTCAAATTGTAATATTTCTTAAATGTATTTTTGTTTATATATTAATAATCTAATGATTATTATATACAATTTTAGAGAAAGAGACAAAAAGAAATAGATCACTGTGCCAAGGAGGGAATCTCTTTAGGGTCAGTGACCCTATGGCCTTGTTTAGAGAAGTGTTTCATAAATGTTAAAAAATTCATATATTTGCAGTTTAGTTGAATAATAAATTGAATTTGGTCTCTTATTTGTTTTTGTCTATAAGCACATGCAATATCAATATCAGTGCTCAGATGACAGAAGCTTCTGGGAAAGGTGCAAGTTGCAATAAACTGTGATGCCAAGCGCTAAGGATACATGCTATCCAGTCACAGCAGATGAAACTTTTTTTACTACTGAGCAAACATCATTGTTAGACTTTTTTTAGGTTCAGTGATTCCACGGCATGTAGATGTTATGGCGTCAGTGACCCCATGGTCTTGGCGGAGGTTTGCACTCTCTGAGTGCTTCTAGTTTTTATAAGCATCTGGTTCTGCTTTACTTGAACAAATTTTTATTCTTAAAGTTTCATTAAGTGGTGATTATATGAGTCTAAGCTGAAACACTTGAGGATGTTGAAATATTTAGAACGTTATTTACTGGTGAGCATATTGCAACTTTGACATTT
This sequence comes from Thalassophryne amazonica, assembly GCF_902500255.1. Taxonomy (NCBI): domain Eukaryota; kingdom Metazoa; phylum Chordata; class Actinopteri; order Batrachoidiformes; family Batrachoididae; genus Thalassophryne; species Thalassophryne amazonica. Next base: position 91,652,059 of record NC_047113.1, on the reverse strand, counting down.
GTTTGCATCCTGCAGGCGCCCTCTGCTTCCAAATGCTATTTAACTGATGTTCCCATGTGTGCAGATGTCTCTTTTCACTTACTCTGAATGTGTACAGAGTTGTCTTTGTTTTGCTGTTTGCTGTGCTTCCTGTTTGTAAAAGTAAGAAGTAGAATATTACAAAGCTTCTGCTGTCCTGTGAAACCCTACAGTATCATGAAGTGCAGTCATGTGCAGTATAAATGGTCATCTGTTATCCTGCAGAGCCAAACATGCCCACTGAAGGAGACAAGGACGCAAAGGAGGAAAGGATGCAGGACACTCCTGAGGATACGGTGCGGAAGAGAGTACACACAGACACTCAGAGCCCACACAGAGGAAATACTCCACAAGGTGAGTATCTGTGCTGGTGAAAACCACTTACAAAAAGACCACTGGAACAGCACTTCTTGAGCTTCACAGTGACACTTAAAATGGTGTGTTTATGCCACATTTTGCCTCCTTCACAGGCAGCCCATCCAGATTTGTCTCTGTGGAGGAGCTGTTGGAAACAGCTAAAGGAGTCTGTAACATGGCTTTGGCTCATGAGATCATGGTCAATTATGCTTTTCAGTTCAAACCTGCAGAGCTTCCTGAGCAAAAGTGATACTTTTTGAGTTGTGATGGTAACGTCGGATACTGCTGCAGTAGCAAAGACTTTATATACTCAACATTTGAGAGCAAAGCCACATGGCTCTCAGTAACTGCTCTCTCTCTCTCTCTCTCTCTCTCTCTCTCTCTCTCTCTCAATAGTTTGGAGCGCAGAGTTAAGGAGATTGTGCACAAAGCATTCTGGGATTGTTTGGAAGCTCAGCTGAATCCAGCTGAGGATCCACCATCGTACAGCCACGCCATCAAACTGCTGGCTGAGATCAAAGAGGTGTGATGGCAGAGGGTTTATTTAGAGAATTGGAATTCATCCTCACTATAGCATGAGGTGTAAAATTTGTGCCCTCAAAATAAATAAATAAAAATCAGGTTTGTGGCTGCTGTGGGAAATGCAAATGATATTGACATTCACAAAGCAAATGTGCGAGTTGAGCAACACATTTACTAAAGTAAAAAGAAATGTACAAGTTGAGAAACATATTTATGAAAGTAAAAAGAAATGTATATTTTGAGGAACACAATTACAGGCAGCATGGTGGGTTGGTGGTTAGCACTGTTGCTTCGCAGCAAGAAGGTCATGGGATCGATTCCCACCTGTGGCCTTTCTGTGTGGAGTTTGCATGTTCTCCCCGTGTTTACGTGGGTTCCCTCCAGGTGCTCTGGTGTTCTGTCGAGATGAGCTGCCCCGTCATCTAACGACAATATTGTACTTTAAAGACCGCGTGTGTACATGCAAGTCTTTACTTTTTAAAATTGAAAACACAATTACTGATTTTTTTATGTAAAGACAAAAGGTGTGTGAGGCGCAGTACACCCTGAACAGGACGCCAATCTGTCACAGGTCCACATATAGACAAACAAACACATCTGCATGCACACCTATGGACAATTTAAAAGTTTCCACCTAACCTGCATGTCTTGCGGGCTCCAAGCACGAGAGGGCGCCAGACCCAGAAGAAGTGACAGCTGTCATTCATCCTCTGCACCAGCTGTCACTCGTTCATCATCATCATCATCATCACCATAAAGGCCGGACTGCAACTCCACCTCCTCGCCGAGAAATCGACTACTGAAGAGGTAATTTCTCTGCTGACTCATACGTTGTGTAATAATCTGAACTTCTGTTGCAGCCGTTTTCCTGGTGTTTTCTTTATCTGTGGGATTGGCGTTTGGTGTGACAGCGACGGCTTCGCCTCACACCCCAAACCAGATAAGTGGTTAATCAGGAGCTGCACGAGTGTGTAATTGGAGGTGGAGGTGCTCCCTCCTAACTGTGTGCAGACTGTGGATTACTGAGTGTGCTGACTCACACTCATTCATCTTGTCTCTGCTTTCTGCCAGCAGTACCAGGGTCGACAGCCGAAGACAGCCACCAGGGGACTCGGGACTTGGCGGCTCCGGTGTTCTTCAGACCTTTGGTGGTGGAAGCCGTGTGGGACGCGGCTTCTCTCTCGTCGGGGGTCTTCTATCTTCGAGCCTGCCCACACGTCATCACCTGGTGTTAATTGACTTTGCAAATCTTGTGTATTTAGTTGTGTATTATCACAACATTAAATTGTTACTTTTTGGCTTATTCATTGTCCGTTCATTTGCGCCCCCTGTTGTGGGTCCGTGCTATGACACCTTCTCAACAGGATTTCTCGGCCAATCGTCATGGATTCCGAGGGGCGTCAACCCGAGCTTGAACGGCCAATGGAAGAGCCAGGAGTGCAGGCGTCAGCGGGAGGCGTGTTGAGTGAGCTGCAGCAAATCTTAACCGCCTTCACGGCTCGGCTGGATTTAGTGGCCGAGCAGAATGTTCTCCTTAACCGGAGGCTGGAGGCTCTCACCGCCAGGGTGGAACCGCGCGATCAGGGCGCTGCTGCAGCCACTCCTCTTGCTGGTCCTGGGCCTGTAACAGACGTTCCACTGGTCGTTCAATGACCCCCCCCCCCACCGTCCCCTGAAGCATACATAAGCCCTCCGGAACCGTACGGAGGCTGTGTTGAGACGTGCGCAGACTTCCTCATGCAGTGTTCGCTCGTCTTTTCACAGCGTCTTGTCATGTACGAGTCAGACGCCAGCCGGGTGGCTTATGTTATTAGTCTGCTTCTAGGTGAGGCACGCGCCTGGGCTACGGCGCTTTGGGAGCAGAATTCACGGCTCCTAACGTCTTATGCTGAGTTTATACGGGAGTTCAAACAAGTTTTTGACCATCCCAACAGAGGCGAGACCGCTTCGAGCGTGCTGCTGTCAATGAGACAGGGGCGTCGCAGCGCAGCCGAGTATGCAGTCGACTTCCGCATCGCAGCAGCGAGGTCCGGCTGGAATAACGTTGCGCTCCACGCCGCCTTCATAAATGGACTGTCTCCGGTCCTGAAGGAGCACCTGCTGGCTAAGGAGGAACTGCGGGATTTTGACGGGCTTGTCGATTTGGTTATACGCTTAGACAACCGTTTGAATGAGCATCGTCGGGAACAGGCCGGGGGGCGTGACCGGGCACGAGCCGTCCCTCCCCCTTCCGGTTCTGAAAGGGTGACATCGTACCCACGCTTCACTGCCAGAGAGCTCCGTGTGGCTACAGCTCCCCCTGCTGAGGAGGCTATGGACACGAGCAGGGCCAAAGTAAAAACAAACGTCAGACAAAGGAGGCTGGCCCGCGGGGAGTGTTTTGTCTGCGGCTCTTGTGAGCATATGCAGAAGGACTGCCCCAAAACGGTCAAACTACAACGCCCGTCCTTAGAAACTGGGCTAAGGGTGGGTCATAACACGCACGCGGGGAAATCCCGCAAATTTGCACGAATCCCAGTGACGATCCTTTGTGGGGATCTAACCCTTCACGCCCCAGCACTGGTAGACACGGGGTCGGAAGGGAATCTGCTGGATAGCAGATGGGCAAAGGATGTAGGGCTCCCCCTAGTGGCTCTGCCGGCACCATTGCAGGTGCGAGCACTAGATGGCACCCTGCTTCCATTAATCACACATCAGACACAGCCAGTGACTTTGGTTGTGTCTGGAAATCACAGGGAGGAGATAGTGTTCCATGTAACACCTTCTACCTCCCGAGTGATTTTGGGATTTCCATGGATGGTGAAGCACAATCCCCGGATAGATTGGCCGTCCGGGGTTGTGACGCAGTGGAGCGAAACCTGCCACCGGGAGTGTTTAGGATCCTCGGTTCCTCGACGGCTAATGAGGAGGTTAAAGTCCCCCCCAATCTATCGGCGGTGCCAAAGAAGTACCATGATCTTGCTGACGTTTTCAGCAAAGATCTGGCGCTCACTCTTCCCCCGCACCGACCGTACGATTGTGCCATCGATTTGGTCCCGGGCGCTGAGTACCCGTCCAGTAGGTTGTACAACCTCTCACGTCCAGAACGCGAATCAATGGAGACCTACATCCGGGACTCTTTAGCTGCCGGGCTGATCCGGAACTCCACCTCCCCGATGGGTGCTGGTTTCTTTTTTGTGGGCAAAAAGGACGGCGGACTCCGTCCATGCATTGATTACAGAGGGCTGAACGAGATCACGGTTCGCAACCGATACCCGTTACCTCTGTTGGATTCAGTGTTCACGCCCCTGCATGGAGCCCAAATTTTCACTAAATTAGATCTTAGAAATGCGTACCACCTGGTTCGGATCCAGAAGGGAGACGAATGGAAGACGGCATTTAACACCCCGTTAGGTCACTTTGAGTACCTGGTCATGCCGTTCGGCCTCACTAACGCCCCCGCGATGTTCCAAGCTTTGGTAAATGATGTCTTGCGGGACTTCCTGCATCGGTTCGTCTTCGTATATCTGGACGATATACTCATCTTTTCCCCGGACCCTGAGACCCATGTCCAGCATGTACGTCAGGTCCTACAGCGGTTGTTGGAGAACTGGCTGTTTGTAAAGGGCGAGAAGTGCGAGTTCCACCGCACTTCTTTGTCCTTCTTGGGGTTCATCATCTCCTCCAACTCTGTCGCCCCTGATCCGGCCAAGGTTGCGGCGGTGAGAGATTGGCCCCAACCAACAAGCCGCAGGAAATTGCAGCAGTTCCTCGGCTTTGCAAATTTCTACAGGAGGTTCATTAAAGGCTACAGTCAGGTTAGCCCCCTGACTGCCCTGACCTCCACCAAGGTCCCCTTCACCTGGTCGGATCGGTGCGAAGCCGCGTTCCAGGAGTTGAAACGCCGGTTCTCGACTGCACCAGTTCTGGTGCAGCCTGATCCTGATCGCCAGTACATAGTGGAAGTGGACGCCTCTGACTCAGGGATAGGAGCCGTGCTGTCCCAGAGCGTGGAGGTTGATAAGGTTCTCCATCCTTGTGCCTATTTTTCCCGCAGGTTGACCCCAGCTGAACGGAACTATGACGTCGGCAATCGGGAGCTCCTCGCGGTGAAGGAGGCTCTTGAAGAGTGGAGACACCTGCTGGAGGGGGCGTCGTTGCCTTTCACGGTTTTCACGGACCATCGGAACCTGGAGTACATCCGGACCGCCAAGCGGCTGAACCCCAGGCAAGCCCGCTGGTCTCTGTTCTTCGGGCGCTTTGACTTCCGGATCACGTACCGCTCCGGGACCAAAAACCAGAAATCGGATGCATTGTCCCGGGTGCACGAAGAAGAAGCCAAAGCGGGGCTGTCGAACCCCACCGAGACCATCATCCCCGAGTCCACTGTCATGGCCTCCCTCACCTGGGACATGGAGAAGACCGTCCGGGAGGCCCTGGCAAGGAGCCCGGACCCGGGGACCGGCCCCAAGAACAGAATGTACGTCCCACCAGAGGCAAGAGCTGCCGTATTGGACTTCTGTCACGGGTCCAAGCTCTCCTGTCATCCCGGAGTGCGTAGGACCGTGGCAGTAGTCCAGCAGCGCTTCTGGTGGGCGTCCCTGGAAACCGACGTCCGGGACTACGTCCAGGCCTGTACCATCTGCGCCAGGGGCAAGGCAGACCATCGGAGGACCTCGGGACTCCTCCAACCCCTGCCGGTGCCTCATCGCCCCTGGTCTCACATCGGCCTGGACTTCATCACGGGCCTCCCGCCGTCCCAGGGCAACACCATTATTCTCACGATAGTGGAACGGTTCTCCAAGGCAGCCCACTTCGTGGCCCTCCCGAAGCTCCCGACGGCCCAGGAGATGGCAGACCTCCTGGTCCACCACGTCATGCGGCTGCATGGGATACCATCGGACATTGTATCAGATCGTGGTCCCCAGTTCTCTTCGCAGGTGTGGAAGAGTTTCTGTAAGGAGCTGGGGGCCACCGTGAGTCTCTCGTCCAGGTACCACCCCCAGACAAACGGCCAGGCAGAGCGGGCTAACCAGGAGTTGGAACAGGCCCTTCGCTGCGTCACCTCCGCGCACCCGGCGGCCTGGAGTCACCATCTGGCCTGGATCAAGTATGCCCATAACAGCCAAGTCTCGTCTGCTACCGGCCTCTCCCCTTTTGAGGCATGTTTGGGGTACCAGCCCCCATTGTCAGTCATTGCCCAGTCCGCAGGCTCCTGGATGTCCGTCGTAAGGGCCGGGGGTTCCAATATCTGGTGGACTGGGAGGGGTATGGACCTGAAGAACGCTCCTGGGTGAAGAGGAGCTTCATCCTGGACCCGGCCCTCCTGGCCGATTTTTACACGAGACATCCGGACAAGCCTGGTCAGACGCCAGGAGGCGCCCATTGAGGGGGGGGGGGGGTCCTGTTATGTGGGCCGCTGAAGAGGAGGTACTGCTGGCCCACCACCACCAGAGGGCGCCCTGCTTGGAGTGCGGGCTCCAAGCACGAGAGGGCGCCAGACCCAGAAGAAGTGACAGCTGTCATTCATCCTCTGCACCAGCTGTCACTCGTTCATCATCATCATCATCATCATCATCACCATAAAGGCCGGACTGCAACTCCACCTCCTCGCCGAGAAATCGACTACTGAAGAGGTAATTTCTCTGCTGACTCATACGTTGTGTAATAATCTGAACTTCTGTTGCAGCCATTTTCCTGGTGTTTTCCTTATCTGTGGGATTGGCATTTGGTGTGACAGCGACGGCTTCGCCTCACACCCCAAACCAGATAAGTGGTTAATCAGGAGCTGCATGAGTGTGTGATTGGAGGTGGAGGTGCTCCCTCCTAACTGTGTGCAGACTGTGGATTACTGAGTGTGCGGACTCACACTCATTCATCTTGTCTCTGCTTTCTGCCAGCAGTACCAGGGTCGACAGCCGAAGACAGAGGCCACCTGGGGACTCGGGACTTGGCGGCTCCGGTGTTCTTCAGACCGTTGGTGGTGGAAGCCGTATGGGACGCGGCTTCTCTCTCGTCGGGGGTCTTCTATCTTCGAGCCTGCCCACACGTCACTTGGTGTTAATTGACTTTGCAAATCTTGTGTACTTAGTTGTGTATTATCACAACATTAAATTGTTACTTTTTGGCTTATTCATTGTCCGTTCATTTGCGCCCCCTGTTGTGGGTCCGTGCTACGACACCTTCTCAACAAAAACAGTAAATCACAGTAGTCACAGTTTATCTCTGTATAACGTCACCCGTGTTGTGTTCAATGTGACTGTTAAAATTTATATCTCTGTCAGCCTCTGAGAGTGCTCACATCTGTTTTTATGAATTTATGTGGAAATGATTGTTGTACGAAAGCTTCAGATAACTGTCACTGAGATAGATGATGACTGGAGGGCAGTTTTAAGCAGAAACGAGGCAATAACCTATGACTTGTTCCTGAAGCACTGAAATGACCCACGTGCAGTGAAGGCACAGTGAGTGTGCCCTCCCCTTCTGAGCTCCTCCGACAGCATCCTGACTGTTGCAGACAGCCTGGAGCCAGGAATGATTTTAGCTGTTTACAAACCTTTTTGACTGTTAAACCTTACTCACTTCACCACCAAAAATATGCTATCGGACTGAACGTTATCGGAACTAAATGTATCAGAAGATAATTGGTCCGATAATGGTTTTAAAACTTATCTGAAAAAAAATCCGATTATGAAAACATTATCTTTGATAATTATCGGATTATCGGAACTGTGCCCACCACTGGAAGTGAGCGATCATTGTACTCATGCCTGGAACAAATTATTCTCTTAAATATGTATCTGGACCATTCTTCACTGCTTCTGACCACTGCCTCTGAAATTCAAGACAATGCAATATTGCTCTTTCAACATCATATAAAAATAAAACTTAGACTATTACAATTCCTGTCATTTCTTCAAGTAAAAAGTCAGTCTTTGCAATGTGAAAGTCAAGCCGGCGGTCATAAAGTCGGAAATGCACTTCTAACAGTCAACGCAATGCTTTGTGAGTTTTGTAAAAGAATTTCACCATCAGTCATAAAACCCCAAAGTGTGCAAGAACAAAATTATTCAAGGACAGAACTATTCAGAAAGGCTGTTTTTAGCACTCCGGCGGCCTTCTTTTAAAAACTTTTTCATGTATGAAAGCAAATCTGTGCCATCAGAGTTTAAATTTGAAATTTTAAGGTTGAATTTTTTTTTAGCATTAAAATCAGAGTTTAAAGTTGAATTTTGAAGGTTGAATATGTTTAGCATCAAAATATTCAGCCTCAAAAACTTCAACATAAAAAAAATTCAACCTCAAAAAAGTCAACCTAAAAAAAATTCAACTTCAATAATTCAACCTAAAAACAAATTCAACTCAGTTTTTCATCCATCCATCCATCCATTTTCTTCCGCATTATCCGGAGTCGGGTTGCGGGGCAGCAGCTCAAGCAAAGCCGCCCAGACCTCCCGATCCACACACACCTCCCCCAGCTCCTCCGGGGGAACCCCAAGGCGTTCCCAAGCCAGCCGAGAGACGTAGTCCCTCCAGCGTGTCCTGGGTCTTCCCCGGGGCCTCCTCCCGATGGGATGTGCCAGGTGTCCAGGGGGCATCCGGAAAAGATGCCCGAGCCACCTCACCTGGCTCCTTTCGACATGGAGGAGCAGTGGCTCGACTCCAAGCTCCTCCCGAGTGACCGAGCTCCTCACCCTATCTCTAAGGGAGCACCCAGCCACAATAAGGAGGAAACTCATCTCGGCCGCATGTACTCGCAATCTCGTTCTTTCGGCCATGAGCCAAATCTCATGACCATAGGTGAGGATCGGAACGTAGATTGATCGGTAAATCGAGAGCTTTGACCCCCTACTCAGCTCTCTCTTCACCACAATGGTCCGATACAGCGGCCGCATCACTGCAGATGCTGCACTGATCGGTCTATCGATCTCACACTCCATCCGTCCCTCACTCGTGAACAAGATCCCAAGATACTTAAACTCCTCCACTTGAGGCAAGGACACTCCACCGACCTGAAGAGGGCAAAGCACCTTTTTCCGGTCGAGAACCATGGCCTCAGATTTGGAGGTGCTGACTTTCATCCCGGACACTTCACACTCGGCTGCAAACCGTCCTGATTTGACGAAGCCAACAGAACCACATCGTCTGCAAACAGCAGAGATGAGATTCTGTTGTTCCCAAACCAGATCCCCTCTACACCCTGGCTGTGCCTAGAAATTCTGTCCATAAAGATAATGAACAAAACCACTGACAAAGGGCAGCCCTGGCGGAGGCCAACATGCACTGGAAACAGGTTTGACGTACTACCAGCAATGCGAACCAAGCTCCTGCTGCGGTCGTACAGGGACCGGATAGCCCTTAGCAAAGGACCCCGGACCCAGTACTCCTGGAGCACCCCACACAGGGTGCCCCGAGGGACACCCTGTGGGGGGTCCCTCGGGCCTTCTCCAGGCCTTCTCCAGATCCACAAAGCACAGACAGTGCGGGTGGAGAGCTGCTTCCGCCTCCTGAGGTGTCAGACGGTTTGCCAGAATTTCTTCAAGGCCGACCGATAGTCCTCCATGGCCTCCCTGAACTCCTCCCAGACCCGGGTTTTTGCCTCTGTGACCGCACAGGCTGCGGCACACTTGGCCTGCCGGTACCTGTCAGCTGCCTCCGTTGTCCCACCTACCAATAAGGACAAGTAGGATTCCTTCTTCAGCTTGACGGCATCCCTTACTTCCAGCGTTCACCACCGGGTTCGGGGATTGCCGCCGCGACAGGCACCAGAGACCTTGTGACCACAGCTACGAGTGGCCGCATCGACAACAGAGGTGGAGAACATGGTCCACTCGGACGCCATGTCTCCAACCTCCCCCAGGATCTGGGAGAAGCTCTCCCAGTGGTGGGAGTTGAAGACCTCGCTGACAGAGGGTTCTGCCAGTCTTTCCCAGCAGACCCTCATGATACATTTGGGCCTGCCAGGTCTGACCGGCTTCCTCCCCTCCCAGCAGGTCCAACTCACCACCAGGTGGTGATCAGTTGACAGCTCAGCACCTCTCTTCACTCGAGTGTCCAAGACACGTGGCCGAAGGTCAGATGATATGACTACAAAGTCAATCATCGATCTCCGGCTCAGGGTGTCCTGGTGCCACGTGCACTTATGGACACTCTTGCGCTCAAACATGGTGTTCGTGATGGACAAACTGTGACTAGCACAGAAGTCCAACAAATGAACATCACTTGGATTCAGATTGGGGAGGCCGTGCTTCCCGATCACCCCCCTCCAGGTCTCACTGTCGCTGCTCACATGGGCATTGAAATCCCCCAGGAGAACAATGGAGTCCCCAGTCAGAGCGCTATCTATTACCCCTCCCAGGGACTCCAAGAAGGTCAGGTACTCTACACTGCCGCTCGGCCCATAGGCTGAGACAACAGTGAGAGACCTGTCCCCGACCTGAAGGCGTAGGGACGCGACCCTCTCATTCACCGGCGTGATCTCCAACACATGGCAACTGAGCTGGGGAGCAATAAGCAATGTGACCCCAGCTCTCCTCCTCTCCCCGTGGGCAACACCAGAAAAGTGGAGTGTCCAGCCCCTCTCCAGGAGTTGGGTACCAGAGTCCAAGCTGTGCGTGGAGGTGAGCCCGACTATCTCTAGTCGGTATCTCTCAACCTCCCGCACAAGCTCAGACCAGGCCGCCGGGCCACCCGCCCTCGACCACCACCCAATCCTCTCTGCACCTGACTTGCATGGCCCCCTCTACAGGTGGTGAAACCACAGGAGGGCGGGCCCATGTCACTCTTTCGGGCTGAGCCTGGCCGGGCCCCATGGGCTAAGGCCCGACCACCAGGTGCTCACGCGCGAGCCCCAACCCCAGGCCGAGCTCCAGGGTGGGTCCCTGGCTCCGCCATACCGGGCGACGTCTCGGTCCTTGATTTTTTACTGGTCATGGGAGCTTCTGAACTGCCCTTAGTTTGACCCATCACCTAGGACCTGTTTGCCTTGGGAGACCCTACAAGGGGCACAAAGCCCCCGACAACATAGCTCCTAGGATCATCCGGGTATGCAAACTCCCCCACCACGATAAGGTGGCAGCTATAGGGGGAGAATTTTTCAATTTATTTCATTTATATAGCGCCAAATCACAACAAATTTGCCTCAAGGTGCTTCACTCAATTAAGGTCTAACCTTACCAACCCCTAGAGCAAGCACACAGGAGATGGTGGTAAGGAAAAACTCCCTCTGATGATTTGAGGAAGAAACCTCAAGTAGACCAGACTCAAAGGGGTGACCCTCTCCTTGGACCATGCTACTGACACTATTTACAGTATGAATATACAGGAAATTTTGGGAGTCCATGCTGGTGCAGGTGCATAGGATGGGAGGGTTGCAGAAGAAGACACCACTCCCATCTCTGGATGGAGCCACACCTCAAACAGAGAGAAAAAACAGAGTCAGTCATCAGAAAGACAACAATACAGTATAATTTGTCAGCATTAAGCAACAAAGCTGCTGACAGAGCAAAAGCAACTCTGCATTGAAGTCTCACAGGACATGCTGTGACATGCCCACCTCTTACACAATTTCTCAGATAGTCACACGACTGAAAAGCCACCGAAAGTCGTCTGAATCTTCCGAATGGTGGAAGAGGTGGGCATCATTTTTCGGAGTCCAGCATGTCCTGTGAGACTTCAACACGGAGTTGCCTTTGCTCCGCCATTATCAGCTTCATGCTGAAGCCTTTGGCACGAATTTCACCGTCACTCTTTTCATTGCCAAATCTTCTATCACATTGGATTGTGCTGAAAAAGTGCTGATGTCCACCTCTTCCTCAATTTCTCGGATAGTCACACGATGGTCCCACATCACTTTCACTTTGGAAATGATCTGGTCATTTCAGCATGTTGATGGCCGACCAGAGCGTGGCTCACTCTCCACCATTGTGCGGTCGTCTTTAAACTGGTTGTACCGCTCCTTAATCTGTGTGATGCCCATAGGATTGTCACCGAAAGCTGTCTGAATCTTCCGAATGGTTTCCACCTGGCTGTCGCCCAGTTTCTGGCAAAATTTGATGCAGTCATGCTGCTCCAGTCATTCCACCATTTTCCTTGCAAAGAAAATCCGATGAGAGACTACACCCATCCACACACAAAGGCTGCTTACCAGCAAATGACGCAATCAACAGGTGCATGCGCATGAAGGTTCAAGGTTGGCTCATGCAAGCACACGTGATTCATATCCCTCAGCTTTTTGCAAAAAATAAAAAGGTTGGATACTTTTCTAACCGACCTCGTATATGGCTTAGAACATAATACAGTGATACAGCAGTGACCACAGCACACTTTTTTTTTTAATTGGAGCAAGACGGAGCGCACAGCGTGTCGACAGACAGTGTGGATTCTTATGATGATCCCTCTTTTGTTCTGGATGAGGAACCAGAGCAGGTGGTCCACCGACGTGCACACAGATCTCCACAGATTCTGTTTGCAATTTCTCCAGGACTCAGCCGCTATGAGCTCCGTCTCAGCGCCGAGTCCTGGAACTTAGATATGCAGACACACACTGCTCCAGCTGTGGATCCAGGCACGTTTCATCGAGATCATGAGCTTCGGTTTTGTGAAGTTCCTCTTTCGTCCCTTTTGTGCTCTTGCTTCACAGACTGTTCGGTGATAAAGCTCTTTTGTCCACCTTTTCTCAATGAATTGTGACATTTTTTACTTTTTCCCTTCGTTCAGGAATCGTCGTGTGCCGTATGACTGGGCCATAAGTCCAAAAAACGAGGCAGGGTCAAACACAGGCTGGCAATCCAGCAAAAACAGAGCTGGGACAAAGACAGTGAAGAACAAGGAACAAGCAGTGAACAGGTGAACACAATGGACTTAAATAAAACAGGAAGTGATTGGAATACAAGCTGCACGTGTGGGGAGCAATTTCTGGAAAGAGGTGTGGTTTCGTGAATCAAAGAAGAGGGAGGATAGGCAAGACAGTGTGTGAGTAAAAAACATAGCATTGCATAGCAAGAGGAGTAAGTGACAGAAAAACCCATCATCAAAAATATAACGTGCAAATGAAATAAAACCTAAACTAGAACATACTGAACTTTTTTAGATGAGGTAATATACAGTAGTGTTCAAAATAATAGTAGTGCTATGTGACTAAAAAGATTAATCCAGGTTTTGAGTATATTTCTTATTGTTACATGGGAAACAAGGTACCAGTAGATTCAGTAGATTCTCACAAATCCAACAAGACCAAGCATTCATGATATTGTCACGGCCCTCCCCTGCCTGTTGTGGGAGGCTCCTCTTGGCAGGCAGGGGTGGGGCCGCCTGAGTGGTGGCACCTGTGCTGTTAAATTGTTTGTGCTGTGCTCATTCACTCTCTCTGCTCTCTCCCCATCAGGTAACACATTTGGTTTGTCTTCAGTTCATCTTCTGTTCCAGTTACCTTTGGTTTTCACACGCCAACACATATTCATTTGTATTCATGCCCTGCATACACCACTGATCCTTACTTACATTTGCATGCCTTGTATTTATGTTGCATTTGATTATTATTATTGTTTGTTAAATAAGCCATTTTAATTGGCCTGAACCTCTTGAGTTATTCCCCTCCCCCAGTTAGTTTTGTTTGGGTTGTGACTTGCTGTCGAGCCAGGCTTGTTACACGTGGGGGCTCGTCTAATTTAAAGTTAATTTAATTTAACATTTGGGTTAAATTTTGGTTAGTTTGTTTATTTTGTGGTTTTGCATTTGTAGTTTGGCCTTGTTTAACCTAATTTGTAATTAACTCTGTTTGCAGTAGTTTCAGTAGGTTACTTTGATTGCCAGTTTTGTATGGGGAAATTTGGTTTGGGCCAGCTGGGGTTGAGAGCAGTTAGCATTTTTCTTTTGTGCTACTTTGGTTAGAGGCTCACATCTGGGCCTAGTACTGGGTTTAGCCTGGTGAGAGTCCTCCCCTGCTAGGTTTATCAGCGAGTCACAATAGGTGGCTCGTGGTGTTTTTTTTGTTTTTTTTTTGTAGGCTGCAGCGAGGTGGGTAGAGCTTCCCTCTCCCCTTTCATCGGCTCTGGTTCACGTCCATGGGATCCTGTGGGTGGCTGCATGTGCAGGAGCTCACAGCCCCATTGGTACAGTGGCCTTTAGGGTCACTGGTGATTAAAAACCTCCTGCCAGACTGCACGAAGACTAGGGGGCAGTTAGTTAGCTTTTTTTTAGTTTAGTGGGGTGGGACTCTTTACCAATAACCCAGTCGGGGCAGCAGGTGAGTTCTCTAAATTTGTTTAGTTAATTTGGTTGGTCTTTCTGATATGGTGTCCTCCATGTTGGCTAGTTTTGTTCAGTCACCTTCAGAATTGGCTTTAGAATTGTGCACAAAAGAACAGTTGCTGGAGATTGCAGAGCATTACAAAACTGGTATAATGGATAGGAAGTTAAAAGAAACGGTTAGGGATTCATTAAAACAAGGTCTTTTGGAAGCTGGTGTTCTCTTTGTCGGGTGCCAGTCAAGGGGCAGCTGTTCAGCCTAGTCCAGTCATGTTAACCTTTGAGCAGCAGAGGGAGCTGTTGCAGATCCAGCTAGAACTGGAAAGGCTGAGAAGTGGCAATAGACCAGGGGTTGAAAGGGAACCTCCATTTGATGTTTCACAGAGTCTTCGTTTATTACCTAAATTTGATGAATCAGATCCAGATACGTACTTTATTTTGTTTGAACGCATTGCTGATGCTAGGGCCTGGTCAAACGTGGATAGAACTACTTTATTACAGTGTGTGCTTACAGGGAAAGCATTGGAGGCTTTTTCAGCATTAGATGTTGCGGATAGTAAAGTTTATGCTACTGTTAAAGCAGCAGTCCTTAAAGTTTGAGCTGGTACCAGAAGCGTATCGTCAACGTTTTCGGTACAGGAAGAAACAGGATTCACAGACTTATTCTGAGTTTGTAAAGGACTTGTCAAATGCCATTAGTCGATGGTCTACAGCTGCTGAAGTGGTTACTTTACAGGATTTGTCTAATTTAACTGTGTTGGAGCAATTAAAAAATTCTGTACCTGATTCTGTTGCCACATACGTTAACGAGCGGAAAGTCAAGTCTCCTAGTGAAGCAGCTATCCTGGCAGATGAATGTGTTGACCCATAAAACTCATTTTGACTCAAATAGGGAAGTCATAATAAAAGTGAGTCTATGCTAAAACATAAGTCACCACTGCCTGGGGTTTCTTTCCAAAAACCTCAGCGAAAGTTTGCTAATGTTGGATCAAAAGGACCAGTTAATGCAAATACCTGTAGATACTGTTTGGGTGAGGGACACTGGAAAAAAAGATTGTCCTTTGCTTAGCTCCAAAAGGTCAGAACAAGTAAAGCCGGCTGTGATGGCAGCTCCGGTTACAAGTCCTGTTGCCACACCTGTCCACCAGGGTGAGCTCTACCACCAACAGGTTAAGGCTGGTTCTGAATCTACCCAGGGTGAGTTTTCAGCTTTCATTTCCGATGGTGTTGTGTCTTTGTTAGATGGGAATCAACAAGTTCCAATTAAAATTTTGAGGGACACAGGAGCTTTGGATTCTTTTATTTTAGACTCTGTGTTGCCATTTTCAAAACTGTCAGATACAGGATGTTGTGTTCTAATCTGTGGAATGGGTGTGGTTCCTTTTTCATCCCCTTTACATAAAGTTAATCTTGTGTGTGGTTTGGTCGAGGGTGATGTTATGGTTGGTGTCACACCCAGGTTGCCAGTGGATGGTGTCCACATGATTCTGGGAAATGATCTGGCAGGGGGGAAAGTGTGGGCGGATGGCAAGCCTAATATTTTCAAGGAGTTAACAGTGCCCTCTGCTGGTGTGTTCCCAGATTGCAGTCTAGATGTTTTCCCAAGTTGCGTTACTACTCGTGCTGTTTCTCGGCGTAAGGAGGCAGAGAGCCGGCCTGATAATCTTGAGTTGCCAACTGATCTTCAAATTGGAAGCTTGACAAATTCTAGAGATTCCTTAATAGCAGAGTAAAAGGGTGACAAATCTTTGGTTGAACTTTTTTATAAAGTTGTTGCTGAAGGAGGAGTGAGGGATAGTGCTCAATGTTGTTTTCTTTTTGATGGACTGTTGGTTAGAAAATATGTTCCACATAATGATCAAGGTTTGGGAGAAGCAGTTTTTCAAACAGTTGTACTGACCTCCTTGCGCAGTAAAGTCCTTCAGACATGGCATGGTGGTGTGGCTGGTCATCTAGGTGTGCAGAAAACTTCTGACAGAATTTTGAATCATTTTTTCTGACCACGCTTAAAGAGGGACGTATCAAGGTTTATTAAAACATGTCATACTTGTCAGCTTACTAGTAAACCTAATCAAGTTGTTAAGCCAGCACCCTTGTATCCGATACTGGCAATTGGTCAGCCATTTGAGCATCTCGTCGTTGTGTTGGGCCTTTACCAGGTTCAAAATCAGGTCATAGTTACTTGCTGACGGTAATGTCAAGCAACTAGATATCCTGCTGCCTTTCCTTTGCGTACTATCACTACCAAGTCTGTAGTTAAAGCTTTGACTCAGTTTATTTCTACATTTGGTATTCCGAGGATCATTCAGTCAGATCAAGGTTCAAATTTTACTTCCAAAATGTTTTTTGGGGGAGAAGAGGTAGCTTTGGCTGCAGATGAGATTTTGAGAGGACAGTTAAAGAATTCAGACTTTGGAAAATCTTGGTACTTTAGTTGACCACTTGGATGTTGTGAAGCGTACTCAGTTAGTTGGACTAATTAAAAAGTATCTAGCTTTTTTTTTCTGATACTCCAACTCAAACTCATTTAATTGAACATGACATAGACGGGAGATGCTAAGCCTATTAAACAAAAATTTTATAGGGTTTCTGAGGAGAAGAGGCGACAGTTGGACTCTGAGGTACAGTATATGTTAAATAATGGTATTGCAGAACCATCCAATTCTGATTGGGCTTCACCTTGTTTGCTTGTTGAAAAGCCAGACTCTACTTTTCGACCATGTACAGATTACCGAAAAGTAAATGGCATTACAAAAGCAGATCTCTATCCCCTGCCTAGAATGGAGGACTGTATTGATCAGGTTGGGTCTGCCAAGTATGTAAGTTTGATCTTTTGAAAGGATATTGGCAGGTTCCACTTTCTCAACGGGCACGTGAGATTGCTGCTTTTATAACACCATCTGGTTTGTTTTCATACACAGTGATGCCTTTTGGACTCCGGAATGCTCCCGCCACCTTTCAGAGGCTGATGAATCCTGTAGTCTCTGGTTTAGAAGGGTGTGCAGTGTATCTTGACGATGCGGTTGTCTATTCGGATTCCTGGGAGGAGCATGTCCGGAGAGTGCAAGCCTTGTTTGATCGGCTGGTGTGGGCCAGGTTGACTGTAAACTTGCCAAAGTGTGAGTTTGCCAGAGCCACAGTCACCTACCTTGGTAAAGTGGTGGGTCAAGGTTTTGTCCGTCCCGTGGAGGCTAAAATACAGGCCCTAAAGCAGTTTCCTCCTCTGACTACTAAAAAGGAGCTTATGCGCTTCCTTGGGATGGCCGGGTACTACCGTTCCTTCTGTAAAAACTTTTCTATGGTAGTTGCCCCTTCGGACCAACCTGTTGAAAGCCAAGGACAATGATGATAATTTTGAGTGCCCTGTAAGTTTCTTCTCCCGGAAATTTAACAAGTTTAATTATTCTGTAATTGAAAAAGAGGCTTTGGGTCTCATTTGGGCTTTACAACACTTCAAGGTCTATGTAGATTCTGGTTCGACTCCGTTGACTGTATTCACTGATCATAATCCACTGACCTTTTTGAAGTCTCTGCAGAATCCCAACCAGCGCCTTATGCGTTGGGCTTTGTTTTTACAGCCGTACACCCTTGACATAAGACACATCAGTGGTAAAGACAACATTATTGCTGATGCTCTTTCCTGTGCTCCTCTAACCTAATGTGTTTCTCTGCTCCTTTTTGCCTCACTGTTTGTCCTCCTGCTCTTAAACTGCTCCCCAGGTACCAAGGCTGCTGGGTGGAGGTACAGACAGGTGGTGGAAGGGTGCAGAAATTACTGTATGCACAGGTATTATTTTGGTTGGGTCTTACGTACGTAGCCCTATTTGGATGAGAGTAGTACCCTCATTTTAAGGGGGGGGGGTGTCACGGACCTCCCCTGCCTGTTGTGGGAGACTCCCCATGGCAGGCAGGGGTGGGGCCGCCTGAGTGGTGGCAACTGTGCTGTTAAATTGTTTGTGCTGTGCTCATTCACTCTCTCTGCTCTCTCCCCATCAGGTAACACATTTGGTTTGTCTTCGGTTCATCTTCTGTTACAGTTACCTTTGGTTTTCACACGCCAACACATTTGCATCCACATATTCATTCGCATTCATGCACTGCATACAGCACTGATCCTTACTTACTTACTTAAGCCATTTTAATTGGCATGTAACAATAAGAAATATACTCAAAACCTGGATTAATCTTTTTAGTCACATAGCACTACTATTATTCTGAACACTACATATTCAGAAAATAAGATAAAAAAGACTATAATCAAAACTAGAATCAAACTGAACATGGCTGAAGAATACATGCAATGTGCGGAGTAGTAGAAGGCACAGGTGCATGGTGGCGTGAAAATGACGAATAGCACAGACAGGTGTTGGAATGCACAAAAGCTCAAAACCACTCCATAAGGGTGCATAAGAACACACAAAACACAAAGGCTAGAAAGGCTGCATAGGAACGTACAAAAAAACTATTCTGAGAACAGAGTAGCAAGATACATTGTCGGGATAACTGAGTTCCTGGCAAAGGTGGAAGAGCTGAATCGGGGTTTATCTACTGCTGAGTTCATGAGCCACAGGTGAGTTCAACAACTCCGTCGCACGCCACCTGGAAACACAGAGGGAGAGAAGGCAGGACCAGGCAGCATACAACACCTGGTGAGCTGTGCCAGTAGAGCCCTGGCTACTATTCATAAACAAAATACTGGTAACTGCTGGTAATCTCATCCACATAAAATCCTTAGAAGATTGCCTTGTATCAGTGAGAAGCTAGTGGTCTAGTAACTACTCTTAAACTCTGATAAGACTGAAATGATGGTTCTTGGTCCTTCGAGATATCGGCATCAATTTGACCAGCTGACACTTAGTTTGGGTTCGTGTATTATACATCGTACGGACAAAGTGAGGAATCTTGGGGTACTTTTTGATCCTACATTGTCCTTTGACCTCCACGTTAGAGATATTACGAGGACTGCCTTTTTCCATCTGCGAAACATGGCGAAGATTCGTCCCATCCTGTCTATGGCTGATGCTGAGACTGATACATGCATTTATCTCTTCTAGATTAGATTATTGCAATGGTTTATTTTCTTGTCTGCTGCACTCCAGCATTGGGGACTTCAATAAGTACAGAATGCTGTTGCCAGACTTTTGACCCAAAGCTGGTCTATAAAATTGTTCATGGATTGGCTCCTTCCTACCTGGCGGACTTGGTTAAGCCCTGTGTACCTGCGTGGCCCTTGCGCTCGCAAGGCACAGGACTTCTATGTGTTCCAAGGGTGAATAAAGTCTGTGGGGTATAGAGCTTTCTCGTACCATGGTCCTACTCTATGGAATGATCTACCTGCATAGGCAGTCCGATATGGTGGAAACTTTCAAATCAAGATTGAAGACCCACTTTTTCAGACTGTCTTAATGTTAATTTATGTTTTTATGTGTTTTCTTTGTAATTTCTTTCTATTCTGTTTTTACTTTTTTACTGTGCCCTTTTTGATTTTAATTCATTTTGTGCTGCTATGAATTGTGTGTTGTGTGAAGCGCTTTGAGGCGACTGTCGTGAGATGGCGCTATATACATGGAGCATCACTTAGTGGGATGAAGCCCAGATAAGCAACTTACATGCTCTCAGCCCAGTGCAGAGCATGTCAAGTTGAACTTGGAAAAAAAAAAAAAACTCAGGGACCATTCTCCTGCAGCTGAGGCACCCCACCCACCAGCTTCACATCATATTTGCTCATCATCAGGGTTTGCAATGTCTCATTGGCCTTAAGGAAGGGGCATTTAATTTCTAAAAGTTCCCCGGTCTCTAAAATCCCATCAGGAGTGGCAGACAGCCAGGGTTCTTCCAGGCAGAGCACAGTACCTTTGCATAACAGTGTTTCCCCGCTCCTCTAACCACTTGATGGCCAAGACTTCCTTCTCAAGGCCATGTCTGGTGGCTGCATTTCCATGAAACCTGGCATACACATGTGCCTTTAAGAAGTTATCAGGGTGGGATCTGACGGGAACTTTTTTAGCAGAGCTGGTGGTACTTTGTGTGAATCATGCCAGATAAGGGACGTGCTCTGTTCTCGCGTGGCTTCCTCCAACCTCTCACCACTGATGGCCACAAATTGATCATAGAATGACCGACAGCTGGGACAGTTGTTATTGCCATCATGGTCCTGATGAGGCAGAACAGAGGGCAAAAGTACTGACTGTGCCTGTGCTGGGACTGCATGGACACATTTGAAGAGCAAGCTTGATGGTGGAAGCATGTCATGCTTGAATTCTTCTTTTTGCTCTTCCTGAGAATAAAATAGAGGGGTGTTGGGTAGAAGTGCCTGATTTGGTCTTGTCTCTACAACAAAGGTTTCACAGGCTTTGTGGTGAGTGAAGGAGATCTCTCTGAGAGGTTTGGGCTCAAGGTTGCGCTGAGTCCCCTTGTTCCACTGGTGCTGCTCGTCTGTACAGGCTTGTCCAGTGAGGCAACTGGACACGGCATTCTCCACCTAACAGCACAGGTTTATATTGTGGCAACAACATAAACAAATTCATATACATAATACAAAGGGGGGAAAATACAGACACTCACTTCTACTGAAAACAATGTTACGTGCCCTTACCGTTTGTAATTTTAAAGGTAAAAAAGTGATTTGACTGACTGAAGTTAAGTTGCCTGTATAAAATGGCATTGTGCAGCAGTTATTTTTTTTTTCCAATAATTGTCGCTGACTTTGCAACTTCTGTTAATATATTTAAGAAATAAATCAAGGTCAATAGTAAAAAACAGAAGTTATTGTAAACCACATGCAGGCAACTTTTGTTTTTCTCTCCATTGGGAGTTCAGGGTAGTCATATGTACACTTACCTTTAATTGTAGATCGAGGGCCAGTCAAAAGTATAATAGCATGCTTACTTACCTGGGGTTAGTTACCAAATTCCACAGTATCATTCAGAGATTAGACAACATACTCACAAACGCTCATCAGTTCAGCAAGTAATACTGTTACCAAAACAGATATAACAAGTTAGCATTTCCAAGAAAACAATAGACAATCACCAAAAAAACAATCAATATAAATTCAATTAATAACAGCAAAAAGTTAAACAGCATAATGTTTATTCATTGCTTAACACCCTTGAGAATATCAGTGTTACAATAAAATCTTGAAATTTATCTAAACTGCCAAAAATATATAATTTTATGGAAATATTCACAGTACTGTACAAAATAACTATAAAATAGCAAGTAGATAGCAACAGCAAAAGCTAATTTCTGTGAAAGTCCTTACTGTGGTGTTAGTTGCTCTCTCTTGAGGTGAACTCCAAACTAAAAGAACAACTTTTATAATCAATTCAGCGCCTAAAATTCGATTGATAGCGTCTAAAATTAGGCATAACATGACCACAATGTAGTCATTTAAATTTAATTTTCAGTAGTGTCCCTAAAATACAGTAGCTACATTGGACTTCTAACTGTCCAAACACAGGCCTGGTATTTTTCCAGCCTGAGCTGGATTTCCAGGTTTGGATCTGGATATATGCAGGGGAGGCGACAGGTTGCCATGTAATCCCTATGGAAGGATGCGTTGTGGATATGTAGTGACGTGGAGATGGCTGTCTGTAGTTTATACTTGACATGGACATGTCCTGGCTCTGGCAATCAGCCTGTGAGCAGGACTTATGTCCCTTTTGTCTTTTACGTGGTGTGTCCATAAAGTAACGATCTTTTTTATTTTTTTTAAAAACTATATGGATTTCATTCATATGTTTTTACGTCAGACATGCTTGAACCCTTGTGCGCATGCGTGACTTTTTCCACGCCTGTCGGTGACATCATTCGCCTGTGAGCACACCTTGTGGAAGGAGTGGTCCCGCCCCCTCGTCGGATTTTCATTGTCTGGAAATGGCAGAATGAAAAGGACTTTTTTCCATCAGAATTTTTTCAGAAGCTGTTAGAGACTGGCACCTGGAAACCATTCGAAAAAGTTATCTGGCTTTTGGTGAAAATTTTACGGGCTTCACAGAGAATAAGGACTTTAACTACAGCTTTAAGGACCCCTTTAAGGACGCTCGGTGCGCCGCGCTCCGAGCTGTGACGTCGCGGCACAAACCACTGGATCATTTCTAAGATGATGGTTCTGTGGATATGAGATCGTCGTGTGCTCTTTCTCTGGTTATCACAAGAGCCGGACATCAGCCATTTTCCGTCAGATTTCACTTTTAACAAGAGATTTTGTCATGGAAAGCCGTGCGGAGGCTTCGCGCGTCACGACCGATTCGCTGATGAAGCGAGACAAAGGAACAGCTCCGTTTCGGAGTGTTAGAGAACAAGTTTGGACATGTCCAGCTCTCCACAAGTTCTCTTATACTCACTCGAAAGCACTGAAAGCCGAGATAGGCATGTCCAAACTTGTCCTCTAACGCTCCGAAATGGAGGTGTTCCTTTGTCTCGCTTCATCAGCGAATCGGTCGTGACGTGTGAAGCCTCCGTTACTTTATGGACACACCACGTATTTAACACAATTATGATAGAGTTTGAGGGAGAGAAAACGAGGAAGTGCAGCAGCAGCCGGTGTTTTTTTTTTTATGTGCGTGCACGCGCGAACAAATTGTCTGTGAAGATCATTTTATTAATTACACAGATGTATAATAAAACAAATGGTGACTGGTTTATAACACAATTATGACAAAGTTTGAAGGGCTGGTTCGCGAATGACGTTTAGCGGTGGGAAATATACCGGTTCTTTGTTTAATAATACGATTTTTCATTGGTTATCACATTGAGCTAGACCAATCATTGAATGTGTTTTAATGTGGCTCGATCTGTATCAGAACAAAAATCTTTTTAGTATTTTGCAGGTGCCTGTTAGACAAAGTGATCAAATTGAAGAAAGAGATTATTTAGTGGGTATGATTTTGACCAGTGCAGCCGATTGCCGTAAGTAGTATTTTCTATTTTTTATCTATGTAGTTTGAAGAGGTCTTAGTAAAAGGATTAAGCATCCATGACGAGTATTCTTTAAATTTCAAAATTCAAATTGCTTACGAATTTTGGCATTTCGAAAACAAAATGCTTAGCTCATGTTGTAAGTTAATAACCATTCATTTATTGAAATAATAATTATTTTTCACATATTTGAAACTCGGAGTTGATGCGAACCCAACCCTTTTCATTTTCTGCCTTGCTTTTCTTTCCACACTGATGTTCGCTTGGACTGGTCTGTTGAATAAACTATAAAATAATTGCCCCAAAAATATGAGCCCAGCAGCAACAGTGTTCATGTTGTGTGGGCCACCCGAAGAGGAGGTACTGCTGGCAAACACCAGAGGGCGCCCTGCCTGTTGTCGGGTTTCAGGCACCAGAGGGCGTAGTCGCCTCACAGGAGCCCCAGGAGCCCGGAGCTGACAGCTCAGTCATCACCTCATCATCATCACATACTATAAAAGCCTGGGAGAGACATCACAGCTCGGCCGAGTTATCAGCTTACCCGACAGGTAACCTACTCAGCCGCTTTGTGCCATTCGCACATTTATTGCTACTGATTTTTGCAGTCGTAACCTTTGGTATACTCGCAGCTTGGAGCTGGGTTTGTGGAAGTTGGAAGGAGTTGGCGTTTCCACTCCTCACTTTCCTTATCGCTAAGTATACTGTTGGTACTGCACGTTTTCAGTGTTCCTCTTTTCTGGAAGTGGTGGATTTTTTCCCTCAGGAAGGAACTGTGATTTTTGCTGACTGTTGCTGGGTGTACACACACCCAGCGTAACCTGTTTGTTTTTCCTGCCAGCAGTACCAGATCTGGGAGCAGTGGCCACCTGGGGACTCGGGATTTGGCGGCTCCGGTGTGTTGCAGGTCTCTACTGGCGGTGGAACCTTGTGGGTCCCGGCTCTTCTCTGGATAAGGTGTCTCCTATCCTCGGGCCTGCCCACACGTCACCTTCTTGTGGAGCTTTTGATTGACAGACTAAAGCAGTATTTGACCTGTAGTGCACATTTGCAATATTAAATTGTATTTATTGGCATCTCTATTGTCCGTTCATTTACGCCCCCTGTGTGGGTCCATGTCTTACACTTTCCCAACAGTTCAGTGATGGTAGTATGTAGACAAAACCTGCAGATGTTAGGGAAACCGATGCCCAATTTTTGTTTGTGGTTACTTTATTTTTGCTTTAGAAAACTGCATTGTAAAACACAAACCACTTGACCTCAAAGATGATTGATGAAGGTAATGATTGTTTAAAATCATTAACATTGGGTGTTCCTGAGAGCTTTCCAAACAGGTTTGAAAAGGCCTAAAATTGCAGCCCCCAGCTTGGGGCTTTGCCCCTGAACCCCATTGGGGACCTAGGTGGCCCCCAAACCCCCAAAGTTTCAGGCTTAGCCATATTGCCTCAATGCCAGCTCTGAAACATTAGCTACTTAGCAAAACAAACCACAACACAGGCCATCGAGAGGACATTACACCGCTGTTTATTAAGAGAAATGTTACCTAGTTGACATATTTGTGGTAGACATAAAGTCATGTTTTGCTCAAATTAACATACCTTCCACAGTATTGCAGCGGCGTGACTGTAGGACCGTCCCAACCCAGCAATGCAGGAGCATCCCATCGTCTCCACCACACCGTTTGATCTCACCAACACCAAGTGAGAGGATGTGCTGGCTGGACTTGGGTTGACACTGGCTTTGAGAACAATATATCGCTGTTCTTCATGCAACAGAACACGGCCAGGCCAACTTTACCGCTATGTAAATACTGATAGGCTTTGGTGCTTTTATAGTTCCTCATCGCCAAACCGTCCACGGCGAGTGACAACACAAAGTAATTAAAAATATTGGCATACATAATCGAGGGCCACTTCATCATGTCATCTTCTCACTCTGTTATGAGCCGTGGGTAAGCCAGAGTCATTTCCTTTGATTTTTTTCAAAAAGGTTTTTGTCTCTAAGCATGTAACGACTTCCATCTTTTTCCATTCTAAACACCGCTCACCGGAAGTTCTAAGACAAAATGGAAATGCTTCTTTTGTAAAAGTGGGCGGGGTTTAATAAGGTGAATAGCAGATGCTCAAACTGCTTCCCACACATTTTGCCTCACATTCACACAGTAACATCCTGGTACTACCATGCAAAGAGGTCAACTGCACACTAGGAGTCACCTTGCTCAAAGGCATCTTAGTGAGTTGCCAATTTGATGGGACTTTAATTAGGAATCCTCTCATCATTAGACTGCCACTCAAACCTCTGTCATCAACTTCTTTCTCAGTTGCTGTTACATCATGAACTATTATACAAATACTTAATGTTTATTTGTGCAATGGTATTAATATTTTCATGTGCTGAAAGATGAAATTTTCAGCTTTGTTCACACTGACAGCAAAAACCTGATTTATGTGCATATCCCTCATTTGTAGGTAGTTTGAAATGAGATTCAAAAGGCATTTTTGCAAATCTGTTTTCGTCTGAATGCTCAGATTGGATTCTTGGTATATTTTGTGACATTTTACACCACACAAAGCTCACGATGGAGCTTTATATAGCAAGAGCAGCACTAAGAAATGCACATTCCTGTCACACAAAGTCACGGCTTCACTCTCACTCTCTGCTCCGGTCAGTTATTACTGCTCTCCAATAAAATCTGTCACTGCTGTTCTACAGCTGAGTGAGAGAGAGAGAGAACTCCACTCCGTCCACATGGCCTGCTTGGTCATTACTGTAGCATCCAGTGTGCATAAGTGCTAATGAGGACTGCCACATGGACACACAAATCAGATCTTGTCACTTGTTATATACAATGTGGATAGTCAATTAGTGAGATCAGATATGCAATAAATCTGATTAGAACTCATAGTCTGAACAAGGCCAGAGACCAGCCTTTCTCAAAGAGTGGTCTACAGACCACTGGTGGGCCATGCACAAATATTTGAATTTGAATTGCCTGTTTTGTGATGCTAGTACAGCTAACAGATGTGGTTGCAATTTCTCATATATTGTAAGAGGGGAAAGCAGACCTAGTGTCCATGGATATTTGGGGAGTTTGGTGGTCCGTTAAACTTTTTTATTGATTAAGTGGTCCATCGTCTGAAAATGTTTGAGAAACACTGCCTTGGACTGATTTCTCAGATTCAGGGGGAGCAGTGTGTATCCTAATCATGGAACAGTAGACCAGTTCTTTAACCTAGCATAAAAAAGGGGCATGGGAGTATGCCCAGCCAGCCTACATGTTTTGAGTTGAACTTGATGGGCTTTGGCACAGGTATGCATTCACAGCCCAGTTTCACGTTTTTTTCATGCTCCTGTGACGAAATGAGTCAAACTTTCGTGACAGGGTTTTTGTTAAACTCATCATTACTAACCCTACTCTTACCCCCAATCCTAAACTTAACCATAACCTAATCTTACTCCTTCCCCCGACCCTAACCATAACCACCCCGATCCCCCCGCTTCACTTTTAATTTAGTGCAGCCGTCACAGAATGAATGAGAATGGATTTGTGCTGCCGTGACGAAAATCACAATATCACAAACCAATAGATTAATGTATATTTCGTGCTGCTGAATCACGACTTGCCGTGAGACTGGGTTGGCATTCAACTGAGGATCATTCTAGTCTTGTATGTTTTGGGGTTTGGGGGCGGGGGGGGGCGCCGGTAGGAACAGTGGTGTTCCAATGTTTTATTTGTCTTGATGTGTGGAGGTCACAGCTCATGGTGACTTCAAGATGAGATAGAAAGAAAATGAAGTATAAAAGACAGGGAGCAGTGAAATCATCTTGATCATCTTGTCCTGCCGTGTCATGGTCTGGAGTCAAACGTATATTGAATGCGATGTGGTGATCACCTATGCATGGATCTCTACATATGAACATCTGTCATATCCATGACTGGCTGAGAGCTTTGACATCATCGTTACATCATTGTGGCTGAGTTGTTGCCACGTACGGTAGATCCTGAGATTATTTTGGCTGTAGAGAAAACAAGAATTCAACCTCAAATGGTATAGGTGTAATTTCAAAAATATAACGCAATGCTAAAATACCCTTGGTCATACGAGCATTTACCTTTTAACGGCATCTTCAGGAGGGTGTGCGTGCGCACATACATGAGCTTTTGAAAAGACCGGAAGTTACCTTTGCCTGCGTAGGATGTGCCCTGATGTCCGTTCTTGCTAGCTTTTAATAATATATGAGAAATGTTAGATTTACACAGAAAAGCAGCAGTTTCAGAGCGGATTCCACCATGTGTGATGCACATGCATGCTGACGTCCACGAGATGACTTGTAAATTTAATTTATTTCATTTATATAGCGCCAAATCACAGCAAAGTTGCCTCAAGGAGCTTCACACAACTCCAGAGCAAACACACAGGCAACAGCAGTAAGGAAAAACTCCCTCTGATGATTTGAGGAAGAAACCTCAAGCAGACCAGACTGAAAGGGGTGAACCTCTGCTTGGGCCATGCTACAGACACAAATTACAAAACAATTCACAAAATGAATATACAGGAAATGTTGGTGCACAGGATGGAAGGGTTTCAGAAACAGACACCACACCCATCTCTGGATGGAGCCGCACCTCAAACAGAGAGAGAGAGAGAGAGAGAAAAAAACAATCAGGCATCAGAAAGACAACAAATAGAGTGTAATTTGTCAGCATTAAGCAACAAGAAGAACAAAAGAAATACTAAGGTCATCACCAGCCACTAGCCCTAAGCTTCACTAAAAGACCCAGAATTTAGATAAAGTTGAAGTCACTGCCCACTCCATTTCTTAATAAAATTAATACAAAAAAAAAAAAAAAAAATCACTCCAGAGGTGTTATCAGGTTATAAAAACAGTGTTTTCAGTTTTGGATGTGTTTATTTCTCACTAGCTTTTACATAATATATGAGAAACATGTTAGATTCACACAGAAATGCAGCAGTTTTGGAACAGATTCCACCATGTTGAATTAGCAGCCAGTGACATCACGGTGCCTCTCTACTCTGATTGGCTCTTAACATATGTCAAGGTTAGCCATCTTTGAACTTTGATCTTTGAACTTGAAACTCTGTGTCCCAAGAATGTTCCCTGTGAGTTTGAAGACCCTGGCAGTAATAGCACTGGACTTAAGCTGAGCATAGACAGACAGACGAACAGACAGATGGAAGCAAAGCCTTTGCAATACCCAATGGGCGTATGTTGATGACTTTGGGTTTTGAAAGAAACTCCAACACAGCTACAGGTTGAAAATGTGAGATCACTGCTGTGCAAATGGATCACTGTTTCTTGTGTACCACAGCGCAGTATCCACACTCCAAAAACGTGTCTGTTGTACCTGGATACCCTATGGAGAAGGTCTCACAGACTAGGGGCGGGTCTTATGGTGAAATGGAGAATATAAGACCGGACACAAGGAGAGGCAAAACACAAAACCAAAGAATAACCAACAACATGATAAAAAAAATATCCATCTTTCTTTCTAGCTCACTGTGCATATTCCTGCTGGTGGATTATTGACAGATTGTTTGACACGCTGCCATTAGTTCCTTCACTCTGATGTGCTGCTCCTCCACATTCAACACTTGGCACACCCTCCAAAGAGGTCTTCATGTATTCTGACATCCTCAGTGGAAATGCTTCCATTGTTTTTCAGAAAAGTCATTTCCATCTGAAGCCATCTGAAAAAACAAATGGTACAGCACAGTGAGAGCACTTGAAACACACTAATATTTTTATGTAGCTGGTTAAGAAAAAGCAAATATTGTTTGTCAGGGCAAGCTAAAAACCCTTCATGAATTATTTGAATGGATTGAGCAGATGTTCCTGTTGTATGGTGACAGGCAGGTTGGTCAAATATGTTTGGACACAAATGCGAGGCTCACGCAAACAGCTCTGGTTGGTAAAAGACTTTAGTGAGGAGGACAGCAGAGGTTGGTACACAAAAGGGCAGTCAAAAATACACAGCAGAAGTATAAAAAAAACATTAGGCTTTGACGAGGTCGGAAAAACAGGCTGGAGGTCAAAAAACACACTGAGGCAGGCAGGACTATGGAACACAAGAACAAGAGCTGGAGAGAAGGCACAAGGCTCATCAATCTGACAAGGCACAAACACACCCAGTGAGCTTATATAACCCCAGGTGATAAGCTGCAATTTAAGAACAGGTGTGCGTGGAAAGCACCAGAACGAGGGAGTGGCCAGAGAAACACCCACCACCAAGAACCCAGAGACAGACAAGAGAGATACAGACAGACAGACCCAAGCAGAAAAACCAGCAAGAGAATAAACACACAGAAAATCAATGAATGAAAAAAAATAAAACAGACCAAAAAACAAAAGAGACAACATGGCAAAATCTCAGACAATGACATATGGATCAACAAAAATAAATTAAGAGCTGATGTTCCAGGCCATTAAATTAGTTGGAGGAAATTCATCTGAAGCATAAATGATTCATGGCTGTTCAGAAAACCTTCATACGACGGACATTTGTGTATGTGGTTTTAGTAATAAATTTCTTATGCTATTTTGTCTGACAGCAGAAGCATAAACAAGTGACACTTGTCAGAACTGGAAAAACAAAACTTTTACTTTTTTGTCTTTTTTTTTAAAGACGTGTAGATTTCCTTTCATATATGACATCACTGAGTACGTTCATAAAGTAACACCTTTGAAAGGTTTTTCCAGCCTGTGCTGCACTGGTGACACATGTTGCTGTCTCCACCACACCATGGAATCACCTGGGAGCTGGATGGCAACCAATTAGGCAGACAACCACTCCATCACCACCTCTGGAAAGTAACCATCTATCTACTGCAGCCAGGTAACATGTGGGTGTCCTATTGGCCTTGTCCAGTCACTGGAGACCTCAACACTGAGGCACCTACATGCTGGATTGTGGCCAGAGAAACATGCCACTGGGCCAAAATGTCATAACTGATGATTCCCATTATCAGCTTGGGACTCCGACGAGGGCGGTCGCATCTCCTCCACTCTCCCTTATCTCTGTTCTCTGCCTTTATCCTTCAAGTCCTGACTTCACCAGACTGTGAATTCCTCAAAATATATTGGATTCTGGATCTATTGGACTACTATTGGATTAACGATGGAATTGATCAGCTGGTCTCTGAACGCTATTGACACCATTTTTTCTACAATAAGGTCAGGACCGGGGGATCCTACCTGCCCAGATGGAACATATCCTGCGAGCTATGTCCTCGACTCCTGGGGGTCTTGGCGTGTTGCATGCTTGGCGCCTTTCTCCGTTGAGGACGTCGAGGATTTATTCATTTTTGGTCTCATGGTAGCAGGGCTGATACTTTTTGGCTTATGTGCTGCCCTGATCTGCCCTGATCATTCTCAGACTGCGTTGACTCTTGAACTCAGACGAAAATTGGATGTCATCTTGGAGCTGATGCATGCCTTGCAGTTGAAGCTGAAGGTTTCGGAGGCCAGTGAATATTCTTAATTCATAATTGGGAATATTCTTAATTCATAATTGGGATTTGGTTGTTCAAGTGGAACTGTTAAAAGTGTTTTTCACTGCTCAACCACAACACTCCAGGCTTATCTAGCCTCAAGGACAAATTGCCCACTATTTTCCTCCAGAGGAATGTCTTCAGGCTCTGGTGAGATTATTCAGCTCCTTCTTATCTCAACCCACAAAGACAATAAACTGACAGACTTACACACGGACAAACACTGAAGCATGCTCCATTTTTCCCTTTACCTCCCTTCCTGCTCCCCCATCACTCACCCCATCCCGGCCAATGCTCACGCCACCCCTTCCCCCTCTGGGGGCTGCGCGGTTGTTAGCTGCGGCAGGTCCCCATTCCCCCCAAGCTAGCGGGGGCGCGACTCCAGTTGCAGCGGCCTTCACCCACTTTACCTCAATTCGGATGATGGACTGCTTCAAGTTTAGTACACATAAGCAATGTCAAATGTATATGTGCTGCCTTTAATTTTGATGTGTGCCATTATTACGGTAAACAAGTAATAATTGTGGATTAATTGCTGTATGTTGTCTGAGGTAATTGGAGTGTAAACATAATTGCCCCTTTTTTGGGATCAATAAAGTTGTTTGATGTCTGAAGTCTTCCTCACACTGCAAATGATATTCTTTAGCTGATTCTTCCAAAGTAAAAGTTCACTTGACACATCATTCCAGTGCTACCCAAGGATCCTACAGAAACACCTAGCACCAAAAACATCTAATCATAACCGATTGCTGGTTAATGCCCAAGTACGGCTCAAAACCATACAGGACCCACATCAGGACTCAAAAGATAAAGAAAAAATGACCAAACAGCTGTCCGGTGACATCATGATTCCATGAGCTCTTCCCATGTCTCTCAATCTCAAAGGCCGAAGAACCAGAGAATCACTGCACAGATAAATTAATCTCTCTCTAAGTTCAACCTTTTCACCAAACACAGATATAGTTCTGATGGCTGAGTCCAGAAAATCATTGGCTACATTTTTACATGCCATTAATATTCGGGATAAGGTCAATATTCCGGTTTCTGAATCATTAGGAATAACCCATTTACATGCTTAAGCAGACAGAGTTACTCCTGTATACATGGTCATTGGTATCATTTGGAATATCCCCATCTAAACAGTGACGCACGTCTTCCACCGGTGCTTGATTTAGTCTGGCGTTCGTGCAAATCCTGCTTCGCCAAACTTTTCATCCACCTTCTTGTAAATGTCGCTATCTCGGTACTTTCTACCATCAATAAAAGATATTATATTCATGTCTTTCACGATACTAATGAAGTACAGTGGTCCCTCGTTTATCTCGGGAATTACATTCTAAAAATAACTTGCAATAGACGAAATCCACAAAGTAGTCAGCATTATTTTTTACAATTATTATAGATGTTTTAAGGCTGTAAAACTCCTCACTACACACTTTATACACTTTTCTCAAACAGGCATTAATATTTTCTCACTTTTCTCTCCTGTGTAAACACTTTTTTCTTCTGGGCGAGAAGACTATAAACAGACACACGCAGAACACAATGCGCGTGTTCTCCCTTCGCTCACTGCCTCCGGGAGTACGGATGGGGGACCCGCAAAGAATCCAAGTCATGGCCACGGAGCTCTGTGGCTGTGGTATACTGAGACCCTGCGGCGCTGTGGATTTTTCCGCAAGAAATCTATCCTTGCAGGCTGAGCGCTCCGCATCAAAACAGCAAGCGTAGTCTCTGGACCTGTTGCCAGGTCCAGGTCCACACAGCAGAGATGGGGGGCGGTGTGAGTGGCCCGCTGCGGCATTTACTGAGCCAGCAGACTTATTAAGCACATCGGAGGCAGTGAGAGCAATCGCAGTGATGCCGACTGGTGCCGTGACCGGCCCGCCTGATAAGGATGCAGAACACAATGCGCTGTTTGTCTCTGCTTCTGTGGTGTCCGGTGGGTTGCACGCGCCGCATACAAGTAGTTGCCGTACTCAAAAGACCAAGATTCCTTGTGGATAGGACATGCGCAGAACACAAACTAATGTTCCTTTCTATGGAGATATCCCGATGCGCGTTTATATGACCTGATATTCGGGTTAGAAAAGGACTAACCCAGGGGTCTTATTCGGGTTTTTAAAAACTGGAATATGAGCATATTCGGGTTTTGCGGGTGTTTACATGGCCATGCACAACCGGGTTATTGCGAATATTCTGGTTATGAAAAGGTTAAAGGTAGTCATTGAATCATCGCATAACCTCCCTTCGTACTGAACAAATGTTGACAATATCTGAACGGATTAGATAACTAAAGCTTCGACGAGCTGAACAAAACATCCTTGTTTCACTAATGAATTGTTCATGTTTGAGATGAAAAAGCAACATTTTCATACAGATACAATAGTGTTAAGAATGTTTTATCACCTACTTAACTATTTACGCACATTTCAAAAGTTTGTGGCTGGCCTGCATGTGCACACATGTTGTTGTTGTGAAGACAAACAAAATCTTTCACCTGTTGTGAAGACAACCAAATCACGCACCTGCAAGTATTGTGGACATGAGGACAAGGCTGGCTGCGCTCAGTTTTATACCCGCTTTCGGTCACATCAGCGTGAATGTTTCGTTTTGATTTAGATTAAAGCTTTGAGGTCGATGTTCCCTTCATTTTTCTTTCAGTAGTTTTGGTTTTGTTTTGTTTCTTTTTTTGCTCTTGATTCGCAGGCTTTGCAGTGATGGGGAAGGTGCAGGATCTTTGGTCCACTTTATCTCGATGATTTATGACTTTTTGGCTTTTTAGTCGTCATCTAGCTATTGGCGTGTACCCGGGTCCTTATGTATTTATTCCCTGGTCTGTGGTAAAATTGTATGTCCATGGTGCAAAAATGGTTGGAGACTGCTGATAAGTAAGACTGATGTAATAGCCACAAAAGACATCCCAGAAGTCACATGTTCTTTGTAGTGTACAGCAGATTCCTTACAGTAGATTTTAATGTGTTATCCCCCCCCCTTACTCCAATTAAGGGCCACGGGGGGGCTGGAGTCTAACCCAGCAGTCGTAGGGCATGAGGTAATGAGTTATTGAAAGAGAAAATTAATAAAATGATCATCTCAAAATGATCACCCACTGCCCATTGCACTCCTCCCACTGCACTGTTTTTCTGTTCTTCTGTTGCACACAGCCTTTCATATTTTATCTTATTTTGGCACATATTTTATATTTTATCTTAGCATTTTATATTGCTCTCTCCTTAATGTTGCACCATTATATCAAAGCAAATTCCTAGTCTGTGAATCCTGTTCATTGGCAATGGCAATAAACTCCTGATTCTGATCTTTGTGACAGTTGATTAATTCTGTCCAAAATAGAAACACTTTATCCTGAACTGTCACACAATCATTCCACCATGTTGAATCCATATTAGGTCCAAAAATGTTTGAGTTTAACTTTAATCCTTAACTGTCAATCAAACTGAAAAATGGACAAACAGAAATTTGACATTTGACTTCCTATTATTCTTCAATAGTAACTGCAGGTGTATCATCAGCCACTTGTGTGCCACTGTATGAGCAACATATTGGAATTGCTTTGTGTGTGTGTGTGTTTGTGAACAAAATAACTAATATA
This sequence comes from Thalassophryne amazonica, assembly GCF_902500255.1. Lineage (NCBI taxonomy): Eukaryota > Metazoa > Chordata > Actinopteri > Batrachoidiformes > Batrachoididae > Thalassophryne > Thalassophryne amazonica. The sequence continues at coordinate 91,617,895 of NC_047113.1, read as the reverse complement.
AAAACAGTTGGATGGATTTGCAACAAACTTAGTAAATGCAACCAAATTTGCATGCTAAATGCACACAAATGGGACGAATAATCCATGTCATGTGACATACAAAGCACCAATCAAATGACAAGGATCCACTCAACTGTTATATAATAAATAATCACTTTGTCCTTCTCTGAGCCTCTTTCATTTTGTCAAGTTTGATCCACATTGGGGCAAAACTTTGAGTTGTTTTCTTTGCACATGGAAAGACACTTGGGTTCGAAAACAATGTGTTACTACAAGGTCTGTCAATAAAGTATAGGTCCTTTTTATTTTTTCAAAAACTATATGGATTTCATTCATATGTTTTTACGTCAGACATGCTTGAACCCTCGTGCGCATGCGTGAGTTTTTCCACGCCTGTCGGTGATGTCATTCGCCTGTGAGCACTCCTTGGGAAGGACTGGTCCCGCCCCCTCATCGGAATTCCTTTGTCTGAGAAGTTGCTGAGAGACTGGCGCTTTGTTTGATCAAAATTTTTTCTAAACCTGTGAGGCACATCGAAGTGGACATGGTTCGAAAAATTAAGCTGGTTTTCGGTGAAAATTTTAACAGCTGATGAGAGATTTTGAGGTGATACTGTCGCTTTAAGGACTTCCCACGGAGCGGGACGTCGCGCAGCACTCCCAGGCGCCGTCGTCAGCCTGTTTCAAGCTGAAAACCTCCACATTTCAGGCTCTATTGATCCAGGACGTCGAGAGAGAACAGAGAAGTTTCAGAAGAAGTCGCTTTCAGCATTTTATCCGGATATTCCACTGTTAAAGGAGATTTTTTTAATGAAAGACGTGCGGACGGGTCCGTGCGTCGGGACACCGCTGCACCGCGGTGGCTGCGAGCCGACGCTGCAATCCGTCCGCACGTCTTTCATTAAAAACAAATCTCCTTTAACGTGGGAAGTCCTTAAAGCGACAGTATCACCTCAAAATCTCTCATCAGCCGTTAAAATTTTCACCAAAAAACCAGCTTAATTTTTCAAACAGTGTCCACTTCGATGTGCCTCAGGTTTAGAAAAACTTTTGATCAAACAAAGCACCAGTCTCTCAGCAACTTCTCAGACAAAGGAATTCCGACGAGGGGCTGGACGACTCCTCCCACAAGGAGTGCTCATAGGCGGATGACGTCACCGACAGGCGTGGAAAAACTCACGCATGCGCACGAGGGTTCAAGCATGTCTGACGTAAAAACATATGAATGAAATCCATATAGTTTTTGAAAAAAATAAAAAGGACCTATACTTTATTGACAGACCTCGTAAGTACGACTACTACTGACAATGTGAGCAATGTGTGTAAAAGTAAAAACATCTGTTTCATAAAGTAAATATGTGGCACTCCCATGTTGTTATGAGTGCAGCAGCAGTCACGATGCCTCCACAGTAGAATAAGAAATCGTTTCTGCAGGCTGGTGTGTGCTCACAAAGGTGGATTCAGTGGAACAGAAAGTTACAATGCTCTAAGTGACAACGGTGTGAGAGAAGTGCAGTGAGATTAAATGAGGCGCCCGGAGGGCTGTGGAGAGCTGACACGAGGGCTCGCTGAAAAAAAAAAAATCAGTCCGCACTAGACAAATGGAAGTGTGGGATTCTTTCTAACTGGAAAACGGAGGTCAAAAGTTGTTAGCTCATCAAGGAGCCTGTAGGGAAAAAGGGTGAGACAATAGGAGCTGGAGATGAGGAGGTTTTGTGCTGACCGTGACCTGAAGCTGATACAAAGAGCCGCAGGTGGTGCGTGGAGTCAGGCAGGCAGGCCGGTTTTACAATACAGACGACTGTTTAGCTTTTCACCGTGTTGCGATCCTTCAATCTGCTGCAGCAAACTGAAAAGGAGAAAAATAATTTCATTGTGAAGAATCCATTTTGAAATGAAGCAGGATGGAGAAGATTTCAGCAGGGGGCAACATAAAACTGCTGCTGACGGGCTGCAGAACACTGTGACAAAATGGCAGAATGAAAGACGGCGCGCTGTATTATTAATCGACTTTAATGTATCTGTTGATTCTCACAGAGTGGAAAATCCTGTCCTCTCCTTCCCTTCCTCCTGTCAGCGGCAGTCCACAGCTGGACCGGGATTGGATCTGGTTTCTTTCACTGTGCGTCGGAAGGCTTCTTTCTGTTTATGTTCATCTTTCTTTATTTCAAGCGGTTATGCTCTTTGTTTTTCCCAGACACCCTCTCACAGTACTCACTTGTACTTATGTGTTTTGTTTCATCTCAGTATTCTCTCTCTCTGTTTTGAGTTTGTCTTCACATCAAAACAAATGGACATCTTTCATGGATTTTTGAGGAGGGATGACAGTTGTAATCTGTAAGTCAATGAGCCAAGCAGGTTTTTGAAGCTACATAAAGTGGAGAAGCAACACACATTTCAGTGCTGAGGTGTGTCATTATGCCACCTGGCACTAATTAGCTCTGACGTGGGTGTGGGACTACATGGATTATGTTCCCTGTAATTGGCCAGTGTGTAGTGCACTATGGGCTACTTGTACAATCACTTCCACTTTCTACTTACTACTACTGCATTGTTTCTGGTCAGCAATGATAAAGTTCTGCATCCAATGACAGCAACAGTCTCCAAATTTGATTATTATGCATCTGACTGAAATCCTTTGTTCTGATTGGTTGATTCACATGTAATAATTGCAATACTTTTCACAATAAATCATCCAACGTTAACAAAAGCCACGTTATTGAATGATTCTGCACCATTTCAGGCAACATTATGAGTGATTGCGGACCGATTTTGTCATAACGGGGCAACATTTCGTGCATGCACAGGGGTGCTGCATCGCAGACATCATGGCGGAGAGCAGAAGGTTTGCGTCCATGGATACTGATGGGTCTTCTATCCAAGAAAGACAGTGAGAGTACCACTAAAAGTATCAAGAAAAGTTGCGCACTGTTCAAGGAGTTTTTAGTGAAGGACGACGGGAAAGATTTGCATGGTGTTTCACCCGGTGAGTTCAAGAAGCTTCCCACTGCCACACTCGACCATGAACTGGGACAGTTCTACGCATCAGTGTGCTCCAAGTCTGGCCATAGGCTAAAACACAGTACCATGAACCGAAAATAAAAAGAATAAAAAATGACGGCAAATTTTTCACACAATTGTAAAAGTAAATTAAATACACAGATGTATAATAAAACAAATGGTGACTGGTTTATCGATCAGCGTAATGGAATGTCACCCCTTGGGATCATTGTTGCCCATGGCCTTTGCCTTGGGCAACAATGATCCCAAGAGGTGACATTCCATTACGCTTCCCTCCAAACCAGTCACTATTTGTATATCACCAATGTTCCTCTGCAAGATGGCAGAATCTCCAGCCACAAAATTAAAGAAAGGCTTTATATTATATTTAACCATATATACACAACTAGAAAGGTCAGAAAACAACAATTACCTGACGAAGTAACATTAACGTCAAATGGTGGCTTTTGGTCACTGTTCTGTACTTAACCCAGTTCAATCCTCTACAATGTTCTAACTAAACAAAGTTAAAATCTGCTGTGTAACATCATGGGGTGTTAACACCAAGCTGACACCAGCAGAGGCAACTTTAGCAGGGAGAACGCAGAGTTACATCTAAAACTGTCTCATGCTGAACAGTGACCTCTAAGCAGATAGGATGGCATGCTTTGTTCGTACGCTGCGCTGAAAATATACACCAGGTCGAGAGGTGGCGTAAATTATACACCAAAATGAACCAGCGCTGGAATCCACATAAAAATGAAGATGATCAACATGATAAACAGTGCCATTATACTAATCAATGCATATGTTACATAAATAACACTTTCCTGATTATACTACATAATAATCAATACAAATCCCGCCTTTGCGGGATTGTTATGGAGCACGATCCGTGGCCACAGCGTTACTGCAAAGACAGCGCTGCTCACCTTTTTCTCCACACTTCGAGCCCGGAGCCAGAGCAGCGCTGAGCTTAACTTCATGTGGTGTGATCGTTGTAGACTATGAAATTGATAATAACAACTGTAGTTTCATCATTCCCTTAATTCGCCCGTGCTGCAACCAGGTTTTGTCGTCTCCATTCGGTTGTCACAATAAAATAAATACAGAAATACATTTAAAAAATAAAGACATCTGACAGATTAGGCGTGTCTTATTAATTGAGCGAGCAAATATCCACACATCAAGAATTATTGACATGTGAAAAGAGAATACAGTGGTCCCTCGCTATAACGCCGTTCACCTGTCGTGGCCTCGGAGTCTCGCGGAGTATTTAGTCCAATTTTGCATGCCTTTTTTTTTTACAGTGTTCTGTGTTCTGCGTATCTGTTTATAAGAATCTTGTTGCCCAGAAGAGAAAAGAGCGCCAACAACTACTCATAGCTGTGTTTGTCACACGGAAACAAACACCTGCTGCAGCCAGGTGTGAGTGGGAAAAGGCGCAGCACCAGGACGCAGAGGCCCGATCTGTGAAAATACTGGTGAGTCACTATTAATAATTTCTTATGTGTCCGACCTCGTTCGTTGATCGTTAAAATTAATTCATTAGTTCTAAATGCCATCATAATTATTTATAGGAAAACGTTCTATTTTTATTTCTCAAACAAATGTTTGGGCCTGAAACAGTTTGGTCTTATTTTCCTACTAAGGTTTGAACTTTGAGAGTGTTTACACACGAGAGAAAAGTGAGGAAATGTTCATGCCTGATTGAGAAAGCGTATAAACTGTGTAGTGAGGGGTTTTACAGCTTTGAAACGTCTATAATAATTGTAAAAAATAACGCTGACTACGTCGCGGTTTCGCGTATTACGGGCTATTTTTTAGAACGTAACTCCAGCGATTAATGAGGGACCACTGTAACACTTTATTGATTATATACTACAAAACAATTGATACGACAGCCGCTTTTGACGCTCTATTGGCACGCATCGTGATTGGTGGAGTTCTTTTTCATTGCCGTCTTTCCGGCTTCCATGTCGTAAAATGAGGGTGTGTCTGAAGCGGAGTCTGAATATTTATGGGCGTGTTTATTATAATTACGATCGTTTCCACCCGCTGCATTTATCAAGATCACGTCAGGCGTACGCCAGAAATGGGCAGGTGCGCACTGCTTGATACATGTCACGGCGACTTTGGTGTATTTCAAGTTTACGCCGTAAATTTACACCACAAGTGCACAACATTGATACATGAAGCCCAATGTGAATGTGTGAAAACAAAGTAGAATTATTTTTCTGTGCACATTATTTTCCTGTGCACATAAGTTTCTGTGCCAGGTTAGCACGCACAGAGAACCAAAATACAAAACAACACCTCAGGTGAAAATGTTATTATTGGGTGTTGATATGGAAAATAACAAACACACAAATGCATTAATTGAAAACAGAATTAAAGAGGAACACATATGATAGTATCTTACGTATGTGCCCTACCAAAAATAATAATTTATCTTATCCGCAGGGATTGATCAGACCATGCGAACAATTTGTATGTTGCTCACATCTAATAAGTTATCTTATATTTTTCTTTTGCTCTCTAAACTTGGCAGCTCCATGGTTGCATCCTGCACATCACGTGAGCTGATCCAATCACGATGCAAAGTTTTTTTTGTTCTTCATTTTCCTTCCTTTTGTTTGCTCCCATTCCTGTGTTCAACATCAGAAGGATCTCCATCTCACACAAATAACCCAAAATACATAAGCATACCAAACGGCAAAGGTCAGCTCTCCCCAGTTTGTCTGTGATCGAAGTTATATGCACACACACACACACACACACGCACACATACATATACACAGACACCACTTCACTTTTAATATATTGTGGCGAGCTGCGCATCAGAACAAAAACTGAGGCAGAGCTTTTTGTCTTTTCTGCATTCTGCCCCAAGCAGGTGCTTTTATTTTGACACACCCACAAACAGAGACAGTGGCGGAAGACATCAAACACACTACACTTCCCACTTATGGTAATGACACTTAACTAAACTGACTAAACCAATTGGAATACAAAACACAATAAATCAGTAACAGTACAATACTGTTAAACTACCATGAACCACAGTAACATTTAAAATCCCAAAATCTTGAACTCCCATGATACATTGTAGCACAATGTCCATTGTTCACTGTTCACTCCAAAAGATATAAGTCCTGTCAACTTAATGTTTTTGCACCGTTCATCCTTATACTCCTTATATCCTTCTAATTATAATCCTTATAATATAAATGGAAGAATGCACTTCTTTAATAAAATTACTGTTGACAATTCAAGCAGAGTAAGTTTTGTTTCTCTCCTGATTTTCGGCATTTTAGCTGTTGAATGGTGCTCCCACACAGTAACTGCAACCAAAATATTGTACCTTTTCATAATCTTAATTTTTTTGATGCACCTGTGTTATTATTGCACAAAAAACTAAACATGTTTGCTTTTGTTTGTGTTTTGTCCTTCGAGGCCAGCATTATTTACTGTCTCCTTTCCGCATCCACTTTTATTGCTCAGCTCTTCACCTTGTTGACCTCTCAATCTATACCCTGGGAAGAGGAGATAAGATGTGGACAAGTTTGATCCTTCCTTCCTTTTCTCAAACCCTGTAATCCTTCTCTTTATCTGGGTGCTGATTGTCTCTCTCATTTTGCTCTGATCCCTTTGTCTTTCTCATGTTCCTGTAACAAATCTTTCTTTCCTTCCACTCTCACATTTACTTCCTGTCTTCCATTGCCTTTCCCCTCATCTGTCTCCGTCTTTCTCTGTGATCACAGCTGTGCCCTCGTGCTTGAAGCTGTGTGCTTCAAACGAGCAGCAGTAATTCCTTTATCCCCCGTGGCAGTATTTTCCTTGCTGAGCACGAAAGATGCTAAAGAGAAATACTTGCCAAGTGGAACACTAGACAGAGACTGAAGACAGAAACATGAAAAGACAAAGACAGAATTAAACACAAAACAAGATTTAAAAAAGGAGAGAGGAAATCCAGCATGAGAGTGTGAAGAAATCTGAAATTCTGTCTTGCTTGAGTGTGTTTGAAGATCAGAGCGTGACTGGCGCAGTGTCAAAAAATGGCAGAATAGAGTCGTGAATAAGTCATCAAAGAGTCTTTCAGGAAGAGCCATCGTGGGTTCAGAACCATGGCGCCACAGCATTCAGTCTTCAAATATGCACCAAAATAGGACTCATGGCAACAATTATTTCAATTTCTTTCAGAAAGAAGTAAGTCCTATATAAGCCCTGAGGCCCCTGGGGCCACTGCTTATCCCCGGATGCCGTAGTGTAAAGTAGATGAAAGTCTATGTTTCTCCCTGAACAGGGCATGAATCCAACACAGGTTACTCCACTGCCAAGGCTGCTGGGTGGACTGAGACAATGCAGATACAACACTTTAGCCAAAGACACAGGCAGGTATCCTGAAGCACAAACCCCGGTCCTTACATTTGGAGTCCGTCTCCTGTCCCACACAGCCACCTGCTGCACTTAACACAATATCCAAGACAGCCTTTTAAAATTGTTCAGAAGAAAGAGCAGTACTGGCAGTGATTGTCAAGTAATTAAAAAGATCCATTTTGCATCTGCCAACTGACAGTGGAGGTTCTGTGACCTCATCTGTGCATGTAAGAAATAACTTTTATTGTCATGTAAACAAAACAAGGTTCATTGTCCTCATATTCTCATTCTCCCCACAACCCATTTGTATTCAGTGTGTGTCTCCCTTGTCAGTCATCCGTGTGGGTTTTCCTTTTGGCCCCTTCACACATAGTACAAATGTGCTCGAATTGCACATGAAGCAGGAATTGTATGTAATACGTGTAAAATCGAAGCTGCCTCCAACCCCTCCTACACCTGTTGCTACAACTATTTGCGCACACGAGCAGCTGAAAGACAGAGTGTGCGCTGTGAGAGCCCATTTGATCCCTCTCGTGGCAGGTGTCGGGCAAATTCCAGGTGATACACATGAACATCTAACGGCGCTCGCTTGGCACTTAGAAAATGTGTGGCCATTTGCACTGTTAGCACGAAAACAGTCAACAGACAATCACTTTCGAACTGGATGTCAAATTTGTCTAAGTGCCCCCACGACTGTGGAGTTGCACAAAGCTACACATGTGTGGTGCATGTGTCTCGCAGGTGTGTGCGTGTGTCCCCCCCCCACACACACACACACTCCTCCCAACACATATGACGTGTCAGGTGGGCACACTTGCATAAAATGCTAATATGTATGTATAGATCACAGCACACTGACAGCTGGATGTCGGCTCAGTGCACACATTAAAAACACAGAAACCACCGCCAGGACAGTTATATAAATAATTAGGACAATACCGACATAAGCAATTACATAACAAATAATGGAAATGAATGCCCAAATACAACCCCGATTCCAATAAAGTTGGGACGTTGTGTAAAATGTAAATATATTCAATTGAATACACCACTAAGACAAAATATTTAATGTTCAAACTGATAAACTTTATTGTTTTTGTGCAAATATTTGCTAATTTTCAAATGGATGCCTGCAACACGTTTCAAAAAAGCTGGGACAGTGGTATGTTTACCACTAGAGGTGGGCGGATCGATCCTAATGTTGATAATATCGATACCAACGCTGGTATTGATAATGAATGATCCTTGTGTAAAAAGATCGATGTTCAAGCTTTTTTTTCTCTCCCGCACACAGATTCATCAAAGTCTACTTTCTGTCTGTAAGAGCAGTGCTGCGCTGTGTCACACAACACGGAGCAACACACCCTTGTATTGTGGTTTGTCAGCCCTCGACCTCAGGAGATTTTGTTTTAAGTTGCGTTGAGTGATATTTTTTAAACAAAAATGTTTATTGTGATAATAAAGTATTTTGTTGTCACGTACAATGTTTGGCGGCAACGCTGGACTGACGACATCTGGACGGGAAAAAAAATCAATGAACCGGTCAGACCAAAGTAAGTAGGAAAACGATGATCACAGAGACATGATACAGGAATAAAAATCGTACGTAGAATAGTGGCCTCGGGTCCACAGAGAAAACGTGTGGGACATGTTGAATAAAAACATAGCATTTAACAACAGGATACGTGAAAAATAATAGTGATCAAACTAACGCAGGATTTTACAACAGGATGCGACAAAAGGATATGTGAAAACAATAGTGATCAAATTAACGCAGGATTTTACACAGGATGTGACAAAATACAGCTGTCTAAATGAATGAATGTGATTTGTATAAATGTGATTTGTATGAAAGGACGATTTACAATTGAAGCACGGGCGCCCTGACATCCTCCATTCCAGGGGACAAAAACGAAGGCACTGTCCTGTGAAGTAAATTGTGAACCGACCCATACGCACCACACCTGTTTGTGTTGAACAACGTGACTGAAAAGAGGCACTAGGCAAGGTCACCCACCTCCTTCGGGAGGTTGAAGTGGTTGACACTTTTCAGTCAGACTGATAACCAAACAGTTAAAAGGGACAAATAATCGATCAGTCTTCCTAGCAGACACCCCCACAAACGACCAAAATGGGAAACACACAGGGTAAACAAGTTTACAAAAATGATCCAGAATACATGCATCGACTAAACCCTGATTATACGCGTTTTTGGAAAAATGGGAAAGGAAATACAAGTTTAATGGGAAATTGTTGGTCGATCCCATACAGCAAATTGTTGATAAACTAACAACAAGCGCTGCGATGAAAAAAGGAGACAGAAGGAGGAGATATTTTTTCTATATATTATATTTTTTCATATTTTTTTCTCTTTGGATGAGTTCTATTCAAATGATGAGGTGTTTTTCCAGGGTGGATTTCCCCGCGGACTGGCCACGGCCAAGGTCACGGACGTGGTGGACGCCGCCCTCGGGGCAGGGGAAGAGCACATGTGATATTTGACAGACAGAAAAATACCTGTTGGGTTGTGGAGAATTTGGACATTGGGCACGAGATTGCCCCTATCAACAAGGTCCATCTCAAAGGAAGGGCCCCGCTCCATCAGCCCCTCCCTTTAAAAAATGACTAGAAGCTACAAAAACTGCAGTATTTAAATCAGATGACATTCCTGTCACACCAACTAACAGGCAGGATAACTCTGATGATTCTGACAATGACAAATTGGATTCAGTGGACATTTATTGAGCATGGACAATGATGGGCATGAAAGACAAACCCACCATCACTTTGGTGGTAAATGGTTTTCCTTTTGAGTTCTTGTGTGATACGGGTGCATGTAGAACAGTGATGAACACAGAAACCAGAAATGTCCGAGTGGAAGGATCTCGGTTTTCTGACCAAAGAAGCCGAAAATGCACTAGATTGGGATGCCAATTTAACTGACGACTGGGAATACAGTCCATCATTGAACTTATACAGAAGACTGATGTATTGCAAGGTTGATGTACTTCCAGTGGTGCACGATGAACAAGAATGAGATAAGGAGCTAGTATCAGCCATGCTCTCAGATACAGATAAAGCATTGCTGAATAAACTCCCACCTGAACTTTGGGTTAACAGTCCCACGGATGTGGGCCTGCTGACCTCCATTGCACCTGTCCAAATCAAACCAAAATCTGAGTGGAGACCTTTTGTGAAACAATACCCACTCAAACCCAATGCAGAAGCGGGCATTGAACCTGTTATTGATGATCTGCTCAAAGCAGGGATCATTGTTGAATGTCCTGATTCACCATGCAATACACCTATTTTCCCACTGAAAAAAGCCGACTTTGAAAATTGGAGAATGGTTCAAGATCTCAGAGCAGTATGCATTCTCTACAATTTTCTTCTTTGCTAAACAATGGGAACAAAGAGGCATGGTGACCTCTACAGGAAAACCAGTCACTCATGCTGGCCTTTTTGCTAGACCTTCTATATGCTGTAACCCTCCCATCTGCTTTTGCTTTATGCAAATGTGCTGCACACACTAAAGGCACTGATTATGTTTCCAATGGAAACCGCCTTGCTGACACAGTTGCTAAAGCGGCAGCAGCTGGTAATTATGGTGTTTCTGACGCCTATACAGCTGACACCGACGTTCCATTTATTGATTCAGATATTCTGAAAGACATGCAACAACAATCACCACAGAAGGAAAAAACTATGTCGTCGAACAAAGGTGCGACATTGAATTCATCAAACGTCTACCTCATTGGTGACAGGCCCATCCTTCCTAAAAATCTTCATAAGACAGCTGCCATTGTGACCCATGGCCCTTGCCATTGTCAACTGGAGGGAGGTATCCACTGATTGAATCCTACGCACAAAAACCTTTGCAGAACATGCATTGTATGCATGAAACACAATCCTCAGGGTAATATGAGACCAAAACGTGGACAGTTTCCACAGCCACAGTACCCATTTCAGATAGTACATACGGATTTCATTGAATTAAATCAAAGTGGTCCATACAAATACTTCCTGGTGTTAATTGATGCATTCTCCAAAAGGGTTGAAATCATTCCATCAAGACATGCTGATGCACTGACAGTCGCAAAAGCAATCTGTAAAAACATTGTCCCACAATATGGGATACCAGACCTATGTACAGTGACAACGGGACACACTTCGTGAAGGAAGTAGTGGAGAAAATGTCTGACAATTTGAAAATTAATCTGAAACATCACTGTGCATAACACCTGCCAAGAGCAGGACTGATAGAACGTACAAATGGAACAGTGAAAAGCAGACTTTAAAAATGCATGGAGGACACGGGCCATTCCTGGCCTGAATGCCTGGACTTAGTGAAGCTGTACATGCACATAACGCCGACCAGTTCAGGACTGACCCTATTTGAAATTCTCTATGGACGACCTTATAGGCTACCACTCTTTTCAATGGACTTGAAGACAGCATATGAAGAACAGACTCTAGCTGACTTTATGAGACAAACTTTACAACAAAAAGAAATATCCACTGCACATTCACTGCCGCTTGATTCTTTGTCTCCACAGGATAAAGTGCTGGTCAAGCCAGGAGATTGGGTGTTCATGAAAGTCATCAAAAGAAAGTGTTGGTCCAGTCCATGTTGGGAAGGACCATATCAAGTGCTACTGACTACACCCACCGCAGTGAAGATTGCTAAAAGACCGACGTGGATACATCTAAGCCACTGTAAGCTGCAGCGTGTGCCAGGAGCCTCAAATGAGTAGTGGGGAAGTCTGACTACAAAGGGGCCACCGTAAAGGGGTGGTTCCTCTCAACGTCATTCCATTCCAGCTTATTAATAAATCAAAAACCCAGACAGAGCTTTAATTCATTTGAAAGCTTGACTCTTAGTCTTGTCCATCCAAATTGGAAGTCCCAAAAACCAGTTTTATTTGTTATTATCTATCGTCCACCTGGTCGTTACTGTGAATTTTCAGACCTTTTGTCTGACTTAGTGCTTAGCTCAGATAAGATAACTATAGTGGGCGATTTTAACATCCACACAGATGCTGAGAATGACAGCCTCAACACTGCATTTAATCTATTATTAGACTCTATTGGCTTTGCTCAAAAAGTAAATGAGTCCACCCACCACTTTAATCATATCTTACATCTTGTTCTGACTTATGGTATGGAAATAGAAGACTTAACAGTATTCCCTGAAAACTCCCTTCTGTCTGATCATTTCTTAATAACATTTACATTTACTCTGATGGACTACCCAGCAGTGGGGAATAAGTTTCATTACACTAGAAGTCTTTCAGAAAGCGCTGTAACTAGGTTTAAGGATATGATTCCTTCTTTATGTTCTCTAATGCCATATACCAACACAGTGCAGAGTAGCTACCTAAACTCTGTAAGTGAGATAGAGTATCTCATCAATAGTTTTACATCCTCATTGAAGACAACTTTGGATGCTGTAGCTCCTCTGAAAAAGAGAGAGCTTTAAATCAGAAGTGCCTGACTCCGTGGTATAACTCACAAACTCGTAGCTTAAAGCAGATAACCCGTAGTTGGAGAGGAAATGGCGTCTCACTAATTTAGAAGATCTTCACTTAGCCTGGAAAAAGAGTCTGTTGCTCTATAAAAAAGCCCTCTGTAAAGCTAGGACATCTTTCTACTCATCACTAATTGAAGAAAATAAGAACAACCCCAGGTTTCTTTTCAGCACTGTAGCCAGGCTGACAAAGAGTCAGAGCTCTATTGAGCTGAGTATTCCATTAACTTTAACTAGTAATGACTTCGTGACTTTCTTTGCTAACAAAATTTTAACTATTAGAGAAAAAAAATTACTCATAACCATCCCAAAGACGTATCGTTATCTTTGGCTGCTTTCAGTGATGCCGGTATTTGGTTAGACTCTTTCTCTCCGATTGTTCTGTCTGAGTTATTTTCATTAGTTACTTCATCCAAACCATCAACATGTTTATTAGACCCCATTCCTACCAGGCTGCTCAAGGAAGCCCTACCATTATTTAATGCTTCGATCTTAAATATGATCAATCTATCTTTGTTAGTTGGCTATGTACCACAGGCTTTTAAGGTGGCAGTAATTAAACCATTACTTAAAAAGCCATCACTTGACCCAGCTATCTTAGCTAATTATAGGCCAATCTCCAACCTTCCTTTTCTCTCAAAAATTCTTGAAAGGGTAGTTGTAAAACAGCTAACTGATCATCTGCAGAGGAATGGTCTATTTGAAGAGTTTCAGTCAGGTTTTAGAATTCATCATAGTACAGAAACAGCATTAGTGAAGGTTACAAACGATCTTCTTATGGCCTCGGACAGTGGACTCATCTCTGTGCTTGTTCTGTTAGACCTCAGTGCTGCTTTTGATACTGTTGACCATAAATTTTATTACAGAGATTAGAGCATGCCATAGGTATTAAAGGCACTGCGCTGCGGTGGTTTGAATCATATTTGTCTAATAGATTACAATTTGTTCATGTAAATGGGGAATCTTCTTCACAGACTAAAGTTAATTATGGAGTTCCACAAGGTTCTGTGCTAGGACCAATTTTATTCACTTTATACATGCTTCCCTTTGGCAGTATTATTAGACGGTATTGCTTAAATTTTCATTGTTACGCAGATGATACCCAGCTTTATCTATCCATGAAGCCAGAGGACACACACCAATTAGCTAAACTGCAGGATTGTCTTACAGACATAAAGACATGGATGACCTCTAATTTCCTGCTTTTAAACACAGATAAAACTGAAGTTATTGTACTTGGCCCCACAAATCTTAGAAACATGGTGTCTAACCAGATCCTTACTCTGGATGGCATTACCCTGACCTCTAGTAATACTGTGAGAAATCTTGGAGTCATTTTTGATCAGGATATGTAATTCAAAGCGCATATTAAACAAATATGTAGGACTGCTTTTTTGCATTTACGCAATATCTCTAAAATCAGAAAGGTCTTGTCTCAGAGTGATGCTGAAAAACTAATTCATGCATTTATTTCCTCTAGGCTGGACTATTGTAATTCATTATTATCAGGTTGTCCTAAAAGTTCCCTAAAAAGTCTTCAGTTAATTCAAAATGCTGCAGCTAGAGTACTGACGGGGACTAGAAGGAGAGAGCATATCTCACCCATATTGGCCTCTCTTCATTGGCTTCCTGTTAATTCTAGAATAGAATTTAAAATTCTTCTTCTTACTTATAAGGTTTTGAATAATCAGGTCCCATCTTATCTTAGGGACCTTGTAGTACCATATCACCCCAATAGAGCGCTTCGTCTCAGACTGCAGGCTTACTTGTAGTTCCTAGGGTTTGTAAGAGTAGAATGGGAGGCAGAGCCTTCAGCTTTCAGGCTCCTCTCCTGTGGAACCAGCTCCCAATTCAGATCAGGGAGACAGACACCCTCTCTACTTTTAAGATTAGGCTTAAAACTTTCCTTTTTGCTAAAGCTTATAGTTAGGGCTGGATCAGGTGACCCTGAACCATCCCTTAGTTATGCTGCTATAGACGTAGACTGCTGGGGGGTTCCCATGATGCATTGTTTCTTTCTCTTTTTGCTCTGTATGCACCACTCTGCATTTAATCATTAGTGATCGATCTCTGCTCCCCTCCACAGCATGTCTTTTTCCTGGTTCTCTCCCTCAGCCCCAACCAGTCCCAGCAGAAGACTGCCCCTCCCTGAGCCTGGTTCTGCTGGAGGTTTCTTCCTGTTAAAAGGGAGATTTCCTTCCCACTGTAGCCAAGTGCTTGCTCACAGGGGGTCGTTTTGACCGTTGGGGTTTTACATAATTATTGTATGGCCTTGCCTTACAATATAAAGCGCCTTGGGGCAACTGTTTGTTGTGATTTGGCGCTATATAAAAAAATTGATTGAATTGAATTGAACGTCAGTGAAGCAGGGGGATCCCTACTCAATTAGGTGTGGTTTCCTGGTGACACTGTAGCCGAGCAATAATGCCTGAAATGAATGAGCAGGGAGAGCATGGCCCAAAGAGGCGTACTCGTCCCTCCCATTGTAGGACAGGCTGTTGTGCTGTGGTCTTAGCATGTATGGTTCTGGTGGGACTAATGTTTTGGTGGATAGCCCAGCAATGGATGCTACGTGTTCAACTGGTGAAACAACAGCTGACCACTAGAGAGAAACGATACATCGACACGCAGGAGACACCATGCCACCCATATGCCATGAATATGTGGTGGAGATTTGTGAATTACACTTCACACATGGCTAATCAGTCTAACTGTTATGTATGCGCTCACATGCCAGTGTCCAGCATTCACAATGGGCTACATCCTACAGTACCACCACTTATTAAAACGGGCTGCTTATTAGCTTTGTCCACGCACCCAGGAATAAATACAGATATACAAGGTCTATTAGAAAAGTATCCAACCTTATTATTTTTTTAAAAAACCATATGGATTTGAATCATGTGTGATTGCGTCAGACAAGCTTAAACCCTCATGCGCAGGCGTGAGTTTTTTCATGCCTGTCGGTTGCGTCATTCGCCTGTGAGCAGGCTTTGAGTGAGGTGTGGTCCACCCTCTCGGCGGATTTTTATTGCGAATAAATGTCTGAATGATTTGGAGCTTTGCTGCATCAATTTTTTTTCCAGAAACTGTGAGACCTCCAGGTGGACACCGTTCGAAAAATTAATATGGCTTTCAGGGATGATTTTATGGGGATTAAACAGATTAAGGAGTGTTACTGCCGCTTTAAGGACTGCCCACAACTGCTGAGAGAGCGGCGCGCTCCCAGCCCCCATCGACAGGCTGACACCCCGCTGAAACAACCAGATCATTTCCAACGTGAAGGCTTTGTTGATCCGGGACCTCGTCTGACTTTCACAAAAAGGCAGAAGATGTGGACATCAGCACTTTTTCAGTACATTCCACCATTACAGGAGTTTTTTTCATGGAAAGAAAAGCAGAGGGACGCGCCACAGAGCCGTTCATTACGCGGGACAAAACCACCTCGGTGTTGGTCTCACAGGACAGCTTTCAGGTGGATTTCAGATGGATTCCGGTTGCTTTCCAGTCGTGTGAATATCCGATTGTGATTGTGCATGAGCTGGACATGCCAGAACATGTCCCGTGAGGCTTCATCACGGCATTGCTTTGCGCCGAGCAGCTGCACCACAACGCGCGGAACTCCTCCGCACGTCTGTCTTAATGTGCCGAAAATTTACTGATGTCCACGTCTTTTCACAATTCCTGTGCGGATCAAGACAGCGTCCAGTTTAAAAATGAACGGCACATTTCACTGTTACAGGAGTTTTTGTCATGGAAAGAGAAGCTGCTCCACCGCGTGTCGCGGTGCAGCCGCTTGGCACAAAGCAACGCCATGATGAAGCCTCACGGGACATGTTCTGGCATGTCCAGCTCATGCACAATCACAATCGGATATTCACACCACTGGAAAGCAACTGGAATCCATCTGAAATCCACCTGAAAGCCGTCCAACACCGAGGTAGTTTTGTCCCGCGTAATGAACGGCTCCGTGGCGCGTCCCTCTGCTTTTCTTTCCATGAAAAAAACTCCTGTAACGGTGGAATGTACAGAAAAAGTGCTGATGTCCACATCTTCTGCCTTTTTGTGAAAGTCAGACGAGGTCCAGGATCAACAAAGCCTTCACGTTGGAAATGATCTGGTTGTTTCAGCGGGGTGTGAGCCTGTCGATGGGGGCTGGGAGTGCGCCGCACTCTCAGGAGTTGTGGGCAGTCCTTAAAGCGGCAGTAACACTCCTTAATCTGTTTAATCCCCATAAAATCGTCCCTGAAAGCCATATTAATTTTTCGAACGGTGTCCACCTGGAGTTCTCTCACAGTTTCTGGAAAAAAATTGATGCAGCAAAGCTCCAAATCGTTCAGACATTTATTCGCAATAAAAATCCGCCGAGAGGGTGGACCACACCTCACTCAAAGCCTACTCACAGGCGAATGACGCAACCGACAGGCATGAAAAAACTCACGCATGCGCACGAGGGTTCAAGCTTGTCTGTCACACGTGATTCAAATCCATATGGTTTTTTAAAAAATAATGTCGGATACTTTTCTAATAGACCTCGTAGATCAGGCCAATTTCACCATCCCTATTAATATAACCGGGTTTTCCGCGTTATCCCGCATAAATTGTTCAGCGAATGGAACACCCGATGCAATAGCATGGCCCCAAGTAAAAAATCCACTACTAATATCTGACCTACTGATATACCATGCTTTTGACTGTTGCATAATGGCCAATGGTTCTAGACAATTAGGCGATGTTCCAGAATGGTTGTGCAATACCACCTACACCTATTGTCGGTATGAGAATAAAACTGCCCAAAAACAATGCATGAATAATAATACCTGTGCCAACAATGCAACCTTAAAACAACTATTCTACAAGAAATCATTTGATGACAAAAAGTGGTGTTATAATTCGTCAGGATGTGGTTGTTCCGCAATTGCTCCCTCCAAAAAGGGTAACAGGATACTACTACAACTTATGGTGTTACAGAACTGTATGGTTCTGGACTTGTTGACCGCACCGCAGGGAGGTGTGTGCGCTATAGTGGGCACAGCGTGCTGCACTTTCATTCCAGATAACACCGCTGATGGAGGTGCTATCACCCGAGCCTTGCGTTGCGTTGTTATTGGCTAAGTCATTGAGTGGCTTGACAGTTGTTCTGGGGTCTTAGAGACACTGCTCACTAGTTTTCTTTCCCGAGTCTTTGAAATGTTTTCCTTGCTACCTCTCCCAGGCCTGTTCATTGCTGTGTGGCTCTCTTTGAATATATTGATGCACTGGTCACTCCAGTTCTTGACACTTGGAAATGCTGTATTAACACATTCTCTTGCTTTGTGAGCATCAACAATTCTTTTTTTCAAGTTTAAACTGATTTTGTTTTTGGTATGATTTCAAATGACAGCTCAAACCCTGACTGAATTTTTATACTGTGTGTATGTTGGAAGATACCCACAGACAGGGGCGTGCTGGGGACATTTTTCAGCCCGGGAGTTTCATATCCAACCGGTGCTGACTGACTGTGAAAATTGGGTGGCTTATAAGAGAAAGTAAAAGTTAGTTAAGCTGGGCATACACTGTACGATATTTTCAATCGTTGTACTTGGCTTCAGCTCAAACTATGCGACAAAACTGCAGGATTTAAAAGTTCAGACTGCACGATTCATGTTCTCACACTGTATGGCCCGATGCTCTGAGGCGATCTGACTGCTCACATAGTACGTTCAAAAACCACACGTCTGGAAGCAAAACGTAAGAGAAGCTTTTTTTTTTCTTATTCAAAAAAATTTATTTCATGCCTATCAGTGCACACAGTGAGTGAAATCAGGTGGGGAGACTGAACGCATATGCGTGTGCGTGCACACACAGCAGACAGCAACATGATTCACGAGAGGACGGTAAAAAAAGAAAACACAAACATTTATAACAGGTGTTGCTACTTACACTGTTGTATAAATAAACTATATTTCATACAGAGTCTTACAGCTGTGCTTATCTGTTGTAAATCCTGTTGTTGTCTGCTGTGTGTGTGTGTGTGTGTGTGTGTGCGCGCACGCATATACATTCAGTCTCCCCCTACCTGATTCCACTCACTGTGTGCGCTGATAGGCATGAACTTTAATATGATATTAGGTTATTCAATCAATCAATTTTATTTATATAGCGCCAAATCACAACAAACAGTTGCCCCAAGGCGCTTTATATTGTAAGGCAAGGCCATACAATAATGATGTAAAACCCCAACGGTCAAAACGACCCCCTGTGAGCAAGCACTTGGCTACAGTGGGAAGGAAAACTCCCTTTTAACAGGAAGAAACCTCCAACAGAACCAGGCTCAGGGAGGGGCAGTCTTCTGCTGGGACTGGTTGGGGCTGAGGGAGAGAACCAGGAAAAAGACATGCTGTGGAGGGGAGCAGAGATCGATCACTAATGATTAAATGCAGAGTGGTGCATACAGAGCGAAAAGAGAAAGAAACAATGCATCATGCGAACCCCCCAGCAGTCTACGTCTATAGCAGCATAACTAAGGGATGGTTCAGGGTCACCTGATCCAGCCCTAACTATAAGCTTTAGCAAAAAGGAAAGTTTTAAGCCTAATCTTAAAAGTAGAGAGGGTGTCTGTCTCCCTGATCTGAATTGGGAGCTGGTTCCACAGGAGAGGAGCCTGAAAGCTGAAGGCTCTGCCTCCCATTCTACTCTTACAAACCCTAGGAACTACAAGTAAGCCTGCAGTCTGAGAGCGAAGCGCTCTATTGGGGTGATATGGTACTACGAGGTCCCTAAGATTAGATGGGACCTGATTATTCAAAACCTTATAAGTAAGAAGAAGAATTTTAAATTCTATTCTAGAATTAACAGGAAGCCAATGAAGAGAGGCCAATATGGGTGAGATATGCTCTCTCCTTCTAGTCCCCGTCAGTACTCTAGCTGCAGCATTTTGAATTAACTGAAGGCTTTTTAGGGAACTTTTAGGACAACCTGATAATAATGAATTACAATAGTCCAGCCTAGAATTTTTGAGAGAAAAGGAAGGTTGGAGATTGGCCTATAATTAGCTAAGATAGCTGGGTCAAGTGATGGCTTTTTAAGTAATGGTTTAATTACTGCCACCTTAAAAGCCTGTGGTACATAGCCAACTAACAAAGATAGATTGATCATATTTAAGATCGAACCATTAAATAATGGTAGGGCTCCTTGAGCAGCCTGGTAGGAATGGGGTCTAATAAACATGTTGATGGTTTGGATGAAGTAACTAATGAAAATAACTCAGACAGAACAATCGGAGAGAAAGAGTCTAACCAAATACCTAGCTTTACGGAGGGCTTTTTTATAGAGCAACAGACTCTTTTTCCAGGCTAAGTGAAGATCTTCTAAATTAGTGAGACGTCATTTCCTCTCCAACTTACGGGTTATCTGCTTTAAGCTACGAGTTTGTGAGTTATACCACGGAGTCAGGCACTTCTGATTTAAAGCTCTCTTTTTCAGAGGAGCTACAGCATCCAAAGTTGTCTTCAATGAGGATGTAAAACTATTGATGAGATACTCTATCTCACTTACAGAGTTTAGGGAGCTACTCTGCACCGTGTTGGTATATGGCATTAGAGAACATAAAGAAGGAATCATATCCTTAAACCTAGTTACAGCACTTTCTGAAAGACTTCTAGTGTAATGAAACTTATTCCCCACTGCTGGGTAGTCCATCAGAGTAAATGTAAATGTTATTAAGAAATGATCAGACAGAAGGGAGTTTTCAGGGAATACTGTTAAGTCTTCTATTTCCATACCATAAGTCAGAACAAGATCTAAGATATGATTAAAGTGGTGGGTGGACTCATTTACTTTTTGAGCAAAGCCAATAGAGTCTAATAATAGATTAAATGCAGTGTTGAGGCTGTCATTCTCAGCATCTGTGTGGATGTTAAAATCGCCCACTATAATTATCTTATCTGAGCTAAGCACTAAGTCAGACAAAAGGTCTGAAAATTCACAGAGAAACTCACAGTAACAACCAGGTGGACGATAGATAATAACAAATAAAACTGGTTTTTGGGACTTCCAATTTGGATGGACAAGACTAAGAGTCAAGCTTTCAAATGAATTAAAGCTCTGTCTGGGTTTTTGATTAATTAATAAGCTGGAATGGAAGATTGCTGCTAATCCTCCGCCCCGGCCTGTACTACGAACATTCTGACAGTTAGTGTGACTCGGGGGTGTTGACTCATTTAAACTAACATATTCATCCTGCTGTAACCAGGTTTCTGTAAGGCAGAATAAATCAATATGTTGATCAATTATTATATCATTTACCAACAGGGACTTAGAAGAGAGAGACCTAATGTTTAATAGACCACATTTAACTGTTTTAGTCTGTGGTGCAGTTGAAAGTGCTATATTATTTTTTCTTTTTGAATTTTTATGCTTAAATAGATTTTTGCTGGTTATTGGTAGTCTGGAAGCAGGCACCGTCTCTACGGGGATGGGGTAATGAGGGGATGGCAGGGGGAGAGAAGCTGCAGAGAGGTGTGTAAGACTACAACTCTGCTTCCTGGTCCCAACCCTGGATAGTCACGGTTTGGAGGATTTAAGAAAATTGGCCAGATTTCTAGAAATGAGAGCTGCTCCATCCAAAGTGGGATGGATGCCGTCTCTCCTAACAAGACCAGGTTTTCCCCAGAAGCTTTGCCAATTATCTATGAAGCCCACCTCATTTTTTGGACACCACTCAGACAGCCAGCAATACAAGGAGAACATGCGGCTAAACATGTCACTCCCGGTCTGATTGGGGAGGGGCCCAGAGAAAACTACAGAGTCCGACATTGTTTTTGCAAAGTTACACACCGATTTAATGTTAATTTTAGTGACCTCCGATTGGCGTAACCGGGTGTCATTACTGCTGACGTGAATTACAATCTTACCAAATTTACGCTTAGCCTTAGCCAGCAGTTTCAAATTTCCTTCAGTGTCACCTGCTCTGGCCCCCGGAAGACAATTGACTATGGTTGCTGGTGTCGCTAACTTCACATTTCTCAAAACAGAGTCGCCAATAACCAGAGTTTGATCCTCGGCGGGTGTGTCGTCGAGTGGGGAAAAACGGTTAGAGATGTGAACGGGTTGGCGGTGTACACGGGGCTTCTGTTTAGGGCTACGCTTCCTCCTCACAGTCACCCAGTCGGCCTGCTTTCCCGGCTGCTCGGGATCTGCCAGGGGGTAACTAACGGCGGCTAAGCTACCTTGGTCCGCACCGACTACAGGGGCCTGGCTAGCTGTAGAATTTTCCACGGTGCGGAGCCGAGTATCCAATTCACCCAGCCTGGCCTCCAAAGCTACGAATAAGCTACACTTATTACAAGTACCGTTACTGCTAAAGGAGGCCGAGGAATAACTAAACATTTCACACCCAGAGCAGAAAAGTGCGGGAGAGAGACAGGAGAAGCCGCCATGCTAAATCGGCTAAGAGCTAGTAGCTACGCTAAGCTAGCGGATTCCTAAAAACACGCAAAGTGAATAATGTGTAAATAATTTAGAGGTGATTCAGCAGAAGGAGTGCTTTAGTTAAGGCACGTAAAGATTACACTGGGAAACAAATCGTAATCTAGATAACTAGATCAATCTAACTGCGCAGATTAAACAGCTAACAGATACAGCAAAACACCGCTGTGCTCCGGAACAGGAAGTGATACAATACCACAGTGAGAGCCAACCACCAGTAGAGGCAAGCAAGAGCCAGAGCAGATTTTTATTGCGAGGGAACGCAATAAAAAAAGATCACTGTTTGCTCTCTCCGGTGTTTGCACATGCACAGTGCGTGAGGTGATCAGCGCGTAGACGCTTGTAGCGCTGCTTCAACAGCGCGGAACCCTCACGAGTCATGACGGCCGACCAAAATATCAAACAGGTTTGATTTTTATCTGACCATACCATTCCCCATCGGCAGGTTGTCGTGAGATGTTAAACGCAGCTCATTACTACTCCATGTAGACTGCACAATCCCGATGCACGATTAAGATGAAACTCGGCACGATCCTAAAAATTCTTGCACAAGTGAAAAATTGTCTGAAAAAGGGCCAAAAATCACACAGTGTAAGCCCAGCCTTAGTTAAAACAAGAACGGTATTGTTAACTCACCAGTACACCACCTAAGGCTGGTGTACAGTGTGAGACCATGAATTGTGCACGCTGAACTTTTAAACCCTGCGGTTTTGTCGCACAGTTTGAGCTGGAGCCAAGTACAATGATTGAAAATATCGTACAGTGTATGCCCAGCTTAAGTCACTGAAGTCTGTAAGTAGCTGGAAGAGGTGGTACTGTACTACAAATGATACAGCTGACATACAGCTGGCATAACAGGCTACTTGCCTGTTATGCCCGGCCCTATTTACCATTTCCCTCTTCGCTCTGTCTTCTTGAAAAAATATCTGTGAGCTTTGCACACTTGGCAGCATCTTCCTCCAAAGCTTTTCTTTTTCTTAATCTAGCTTTTTCAGCTCCACCTGGCTTTTTTCTGCCCATCTTTTCACTCACGGGTCACTCCTCCTATACTTGCTAGTAGCGCAAGTCCCATCTGGGTGCACAGGGCTTGATTGGACTGAACTAACTGTAATGAATGCATAGGGATGTTAAATGTGTAATGGTATGTCCCTACCTTAGGCTTTGGAAAAGATAACAGCTTTGCAAAAGAAGCAGTACTGAGTTATTTTCTTGTGAATTTTCGTGATTGTAAAACATTTATAACACTTAATGTCTTCTCTTTAAAATACAGCAGCCCAAGTGTCTTGCTGTGTAGCCTAACAGTTAGTGGTGGTCATATATGTATGCATAGATATTAACACCCCCTCACAACGGCCCCAGGTTGGACCAGCCCACCGGGAAAACTCCAGACTCTCCCGATTACCCAGCACGCGGTAGCCCACAGATTTATCTTGATTTTACAAGTGTTAATTCTGTCATCTTTTTTTCATTTAGTCTTTGTTTTGTGTCACATGTCATTTTCAGTTGTAGTCATATTTAGTCATTCACATACTATTTTTTGTTAGGTTTTAGTTGACTAACAATCTGGTTATTTTGGTCTAGTTTTAGTCAAAAGAAAACTGAATGTATTTTAATTTCATTTTGGTGAAGGGATTTTAGTCTTTTTGATAAAAAATAACAATTAGATCATTGCTGATTCCTATTTCAGTCAATATAGTGTTTCATATATTTCAAATACTGGATGTTATAATGACCTGACAGAATACACTTGTTGAATGATTTGTGGTGTTTTCCCCCAATATTTTACATGTGCAAGGCTTCAAGGTCATGAAAAAATGGTCATTGGCAACTATATTTCATCTCATCTGATCAAATTAACACTAGATTTTACAAGCTTTGACTACTACAAAGTTAAAACACATCATTGCACAACAGCAGTTTGTGCTACATATGGTTCAAAAAAGCATCACTTCTTAAGAGGGCTAACAGTTTTGACCCTGGTAGTTTTTGTTTTTATTAAATAATCTTGTTTCTATGTGCAAAATAAAATAATGTAAGCATCCAAAATAAAATTATGACAATTAGAAATGCTGTGTTGAAAATTCCTCGCTCTGTTATAAAAGCACTTGGGGAAATGTTGAAGAAAACATTACAGTGGTATGTAAAAGTTTCAGCACCCCTGATGATTTCCATGATTTTCCTTTATGAATCATTTGTTGTTTGAATCAGCAATTTCAGTTAAATATATCATATAGCAGACAAACAGTGATATTTGCGAAGTGAAATGAAGTTTATAGGATTTACATAAAGTGTGCAATAGTTCTTTTTAGACAAGTGCATAAATTTGGGCACCCCAACAGAACAAATACATCAATATTTAGTAGCTCCTCCTTTTGCAGCCTCTAAACACTTCCCATAGCTTCCAATGAGAGGCTGGATTCTGGTTGAAGGTATTTTGGACCATTCTTCTTTACAAAACATCTCCAGTTCAGTCAGGTTTGTTGGTTTCTGAACATGGACAGCCCACTGAAAGTCACACCACAGATGTTCAATAATATTCAGGTCTGGGGTCTGAGATGGCCATTCCAGAACACTGTACTTGTTCCTCTGCATGAATGCCTTAGTAGATTTTGAGCAGTGTTTAGGGTTGTTGTCTTGTTGAAAGATCCAGCCCAGGTGCAACTTCAACTTTGTCACTGATTCTTGAACATTGTTCTCAAGAATGTCCTGATATTGACTGGAATCCATGTGACCCTCAGCTTTAACAAGATTCCGAGTACCTGCACTGGCCACACAGCATGATGGAACCACCTCCAAATTTTACTGTAGGTAGCAAGTGTTTTTCTTGGAATGCTGTTTTCTTTTTCAGTCATGCATACCACCCTTTGTTATGTTGAAATAATTCAATTTTAGTTTCATCAGTCCACAGCAACTTATTCCGAAATGAAGCTGGCTTGTCCAAATGTGCTTTAGCAAACCTCAAGTGACTTTGTGGCGTGTACGCAGAAAAGGCTTCCTCTGCATTACAGCATCATACAACATCTCTTTGTGCAAAGTGTGCTGTATAGTTGAACAATGTACAGAGACACTATCTGCAGCAAGATCATGTTGCAGTTCTGTGGGTTGACTATGACTGTTCTCACAATCCTTCGCTTCAACTTATCTGAGATATTTCTTGGTTTGCCATTTGGGCCTTAAGTAATACTGTGCCTGTGGTCTTCCATTTCCTCACAATGTTCCTCACAGTGGAAACTGACATCTGAAATCTTTGAGATAGCTTTTTGTATTCTTCCCCAAAACCATGATGTTGAACAGTCTTTGTTTTCAGGTCATTTGAGAGTTGTTTAGAAGAGATGCAAAGAGGAGAAACATTTGTAAATGGCCACCTTAAATACCCTTTCTCATGGTTGGATTCACCTGTGTAAGGAGGTCAAGGGTCAATGAGCTTACCAAACCAATTTTGTGTTCCAATAATTAGTGCTAACTGTATTCAAATCAATAAAATGACAAGGGTGCCCAAATGTATGCACCTACCTAAATTTTGTTTAAATAATTATTGCACACTTTCTGTAAATACTAGAAACTTCATTTCACTTCTCAAATATCTTGCTGACAAAGAAAGAAGCCCCTGCTCCAAAATTGACACCTTCAAGCTAGACTGAAATTTGCAGCTGCCCACATGGACAAGCCCAGTGCTTTCTGGAGAAAATGTTTCTGTCAGACAATATAAAGATTGAGCTACTTGATCATAATGGTAAGGGGTATGTTTGGAGGAGTAACAGTGAGGCTTTCAAACCAAAGAACACTGTACCAACTGTCAAACATGGTAGTGGTAGCATCATGTTATGGAGCTGTGTTGCTGCCAGTGGTACTGGTGCATTACACAAAGTGGCTGGAATAATGAAGAAGGAGTACTACCTCCACATTCTTCGTCACTTCAAAACAGCAACTAGATGGTTGAAACTGAGCCAAAAATGGGTGTTCCAACAGGACAATGATCCCAATCACACATCAAAACTGGTTGTGGGTTTTTATAAAACAGGTTAACATTAAGCTTCTGGGATGCCCTTCCCAAAACCTGGACATCAACTCTTATTGAAAATTTGTTGACTACGCTTAAAAGCCGGGTCCATGCCAGGAAACCAACCAATTTAAATGAACTCTACCAATTCTGCCAAGAAGAGTGGTCAAATATCCAGCTAGAATTATTCCAGATCCCACAGAAACCTACACATTTTGGCATGTGAAGGGAGTTAGACAGCAAGGTGGAAAGATGCAAAGGGAAACACAAGAGGACAGAGAGATCACCAAAAAGAAAAAGTGCAGATTAATGGTTATTGTGTTCACAGACCTTAAACTCCCTTTTGGCTCAACTTGAAGATAACCATGCTTTTTTTTTTTCCCAGCACTATAACAAATGACTCTGAAATGCCATTTAATTAATAGATCTTCCCACAATGGTTTTAATTTTGTCATAACTCACTTGGCTAGAAAACAGTGTTTCTGAGAGCATTAACTGGTTTGATACTTCCTGCTTTTGATCATTTTTTTTGTCCATTGTGCACCCAGTATTTAGTTAATTTGGATATGTGCCTTTGAACATTGTTGCATGGTTTTGCACATCCACAGAACATGGATTAGCTTCATGTTGTTCTCTGATGTGAGAACTATAAACAGCCTCATTATTTTTTCCTGTTGCTCAGCTCCATGTGTAAGTCTGACAAATGTTAAATACTTTGAAAATTCTCCTTCAAAGAGAAAATTTGAAAATGTATTTGTCTTAGTTACCGTAAGATAATTATTAAAGGGATCAAATTGTGCCAGATGTATTTATCTACTTTTACATTTCCATGTGTTTGTCCCATAATTGTATGAGTATTTTCACAGATATTCTGTTGGGGTTTTGGTTTTGTTATGTGATTTCTGTCCCATGTTATGTTTGAGTCCCTGCATGTTGTTGTGGAAATGATCCTCTTGGAATCTGTCTTGTGTGCCTGGTGAATTGTGATGGAGATGGAGGTGGGTGCGTGTGTGTGAGTGCATGTGTGTGTGTGTCTGCTGGTCTTCCATGTGCTTCTCCTTTCATGGCCTGTGAATGTGTGTGTGACATACTCCGGTGTGTATTTGTGTGAGCGTGTGCGTTGATCTGGTCTGTTCTCTGTGTGCTCTCTGGTGATCTATGTGTGCACCTGTCTTACCGTTGTCTATGGGTGTGTGTGAGAATATGTGTGTGAATATGTGTGTGATTGGGTCCTGTGTATGTGAGTGCGTGGGATGCGGACTCTTCCATGCTGGTGTGTGCGTCAGTGTATGTCCGTGTCCTTGTCAGCCACTGTGCCTCAATCTTGTGTGGGTGGATGTGTGTGCAGATACACTTGTCACCCCTGGGCTGTGTCTGGCATGTGAAGGTGTGGTCATGTTTGCGTCTTTGCTTTTGGGCATCTCGTGCCAGTGTGTGCGGTGCCCCCCCCCCCCCCCCCCCTGCCCCCTGCTGTCAGTCTCCCTCATGTTTGGTCTGCTCCTAGTCTCCCAGTCTGTCAAGTCCCTGTGTCTGATACATGCTGTAATATATCACCCATCCACTGATCTGCATCTGATGATTTTCAGTTTATTTAAATTTTCTATTTATTTTCATTTATATAGCACCAAATCACAGCAAGGCTTCCTCAAGGCACTTCACACAAATAAGGTCTAACATTACCAACTCCCAGAACAACAGTGGTAAGGAAAAACTCCCTCTGAGGAAGAAACCTCAAGCAGACCAGACTCAAAGGGCTCCCACTCTGCTTGGGCCATGCTACAGACACAAATTACAAAAAAAATTCACAAAACGAACATACTGTTGCCGGTGCACAGGACGGTTTCTGCAACAGATAACACACCCATCTCGGGATGGAGTTGCACCTCAAACAGAGAGTAAAGAAAAAAAGCAGAATCAAGCACCAGAAAGACAACAAATACAGTATAATTTGTCAGCATTAAGCAACAAGAAAAACAGAAGAAATGCTAAGGTGATCGCCGGCCACTAGCTCTAAGCTTCACTAAAAGACCCAGACTTTAGATAAAGTTGAGGCCGCGGCCTGCTCCGTTTCCTAATAAAATTAATTAAAAGAGTAAAAAGCATACAAACATACTATGCTAGTATGCTAGCCATACGAAAGGGAAAATAAGTGCGTCTTATGTACGTCTGGACTTGAAAGTCTCTACAGAATCTGACTGTTTTATTGATGCAGGGAGATCATTCCACAGAACAGGGGCACGATAAGAGAAAGCTCTGTGACCCACAGACTTCTTATTCACCCAAGGGACACAAATTAGTCCTGCACCTTGAGGACGCAAAGCCCGGGCCGGTACGTAGGGTTTAATTAAGTCAGCTAAGTAGGGAGGTGCCCGTCCCTGAACAATTTTATAGGCTAGTAGCAGAACCTTAAAATCTGATCTCACTGGGAGAGGAAGCCAGTGAAGAGATGCCAAAATGGGTGTAATGTGATCAAACGTTCTGCTTCTTGTCAAAAGTCTGGCATAAGCATTTTGAACCAAATGGAGACCCCTAATGCTGGACTGCGGTAAACCAGAAAATAGAACATTGCAATAGTCCAGTCTAGAAGAGACAAATGCATTGATCAGGGTCTCAGCATCAGCCATAGGCAGGATAGGAAGAATCTTCACTATATTTTGCAGGTGGAAGAAAGCAGTCCTCGTAATATCTCTAATGTGAAGGTCAAAGGACAACGTAGGATCAAAAATTACCCCAAGGTTCCTCACTTTATCAATGTGATGTATGACACATAAGCCTAGGCTAAGCATTAACTGGTCAATTGATGCCGATGTCTCACTGGACCAAGAACCATCATTTCAGTCTTATCAGAGTTTAAAAGTAGAAAGTTGCTAGACATCCAGCTTCTCACTGATACAAGCCAATCTTCTAAGGATTTTATGTGGATGAGACTACCAGCAGTTATCGGCATGTATAACTGAATATCATCAGCATAGCAGTGAAAGGTAACCCCAAAAGCTGCAATATGTGCCCAAGGTTTGCAATATAAAGAGATAAAAGCAGGGGGCCTAAGACAGACCCCTGTAGAACCCCAAATTTCATGTCACTAAGGTTAGAGGTCGTGTTATTGTACAAAACACAGTGAGAACTAGGGATGTCCCTATCAGGTTTTTTTTGGCCCCGATCCGATTCCGAGTCATCTGATTTTGAGTATCTGCCGATACTGAGTCCTGATCTGATACTTTAAAAAACTGAATGAACAATGAACAAATGCTAAATATATAATATTTTCATTTTAATCACCTTATTTCATTATTTATCACTAAACAGTGCACTTCTCCTTGAGGTAGCTTGAACAATCAAGTAATAATCTACCAGACTTTAAAAATGTACAATTTTCCATGTTATTTTATTTGTCTAAAAATAAATGTCCAAGGTTCCTTCCTTTTGTTAATCAGATGACAGATTGTCATCCAGAGGACTTGGTCAGCACCGGGTCCTGCTGCGTGCGGAAGGATGACTGAGCAAGAGTTTTGGTGGGAAAGTGTCCATCACCCTCTTGTCATTTCATCAAGGCGTCAGGCTGAGCACGTTCTGCAAAAGAAACTTTACGCACATAACTCCCCCCACCTCTGTCCAGGTTACAATTCCATCTCTTCTTCCCAAATTCATTGCGCAACTCTTGCTCCCTTTTCTCCTCTGGAATCGGTTTCAGCCGCACGTGTGTGCGAGAATGTCTGGTTGAACTTATGTTTTTTCTTTTGTTCAATTAAAAAAAAAAGATTGGGTTGAACTTTGACCGCGTCAGCCTGCCAACAAGCGGCAATGCGCGCTCCTGTCAGAAGCATCACGTCAAAAGCTGAGCTAAAGCGACGCTTCTGACACCTCTAAAAAGCAACGCGTCTCACACCTCTGATGCTTCTGACGTGTGAAAGGCCCATTAATTTGCAATAATGAGCCTGAAATAGTGCTGATCAAAATAATAAGGATAAAATCTATATCAGATTCCTGATGGGGATGCATCGTCCGATTCGATCAAGTCTGAAACCACGTGATCGGGCCTGATTTCCGATCACGTGATCGGATCGGAACATCCCTAGTGAGAAGGACTGGTCAGGTATGATGTCAACCATGCAAGGGCATTCCCAGTAATCCCAAAATGATTCTCCAGCCTATTGAGTAGAATATGATGAACCACGGTATAAAACACAGTACTAAGATCTAACAGCACCAGAACTGCAGTGGTGTCTGAATCCATTGCAAGCAGAAGATCATTCACCACTTTAGTGAGAGCTGTCTCTGTGGAATGATATTTTCTAAAAGCAGACTGCAGTGGCTCAAAAAAATTATTCTCGGTAAGGTAGTCCACGAGCTGCCGTGAAATCACTTTTTCCAGAATTTCAGAGCAAAATGATAGATTTGATATCGGCCGATACACTTCAATACACTAGGGTCAAGATTAGGTTTCTTGAGTAATGGTTTAATCACTGCATATTTGAAATATTTAGGAACAGATCCAGAAGTTAATGAGAGATTTCCAGCACAGTCAGCCCAAGAGTGGGTCACAGATCCTGAAACAGTTTTGTTGGTATCGCATCGAATAAGCAGGTTGTGCTTTTTGTAGACGTTACGAGTTTTCTCAGCACACCGAGAGAGATACTATCAAATTCTGTAAATCTAGGTAATAACTCAATAATGGCACCCACCTCAATAGCAGGGTGTAGTGGCTCGGTTAAGGCATGCTGGGATATGTTTAACCTAATGTCTTCTATTTTCTTCTCGAAGTAATCCAAGAAATCTTGTGCTGTAAAAAGAGAGTGAACTACAGGTGGTTGTCCATATATAACAAGAACTTTGAGTTATGCTTGTTTTTGTTGATCAAATCAGAGTAATAGGTCCGCTTTGTAGCCAGTAATGCATGCTTATAGTCTAAGACAGCATCACTCCACGCAAGGTGGAATACTTCTAATTTTGAACTATGCCATTTCCGTTCTACAGTAGACCGCTAGCCTTATTCTTGAGGTCATGCAAGTAGTCACTGAACCAAGGTAACTGTGTTTTTTTTTTGGGGGGGGGGGGGGGGGCGTGGTTTTGACAAAGGTGGCTCAATTATGCCGAGTGTAGTTTTGAGCACTGAGTTTAAACTATCCATAAGACTGTCTACTGATTGGACATTTGCCAAATGTGAAGCAACACCCCTGCCTTGCTTTGCATCATGAGGGATGTGACTAAATGTGTACGCCGGTGGACAGGCCTCGTTTAAGTGGAGGACAGCTGTAGGTTTAAGCCAGGTTTCACATAACCCAATCATATCTGGGTGATGATCCATAACTAGATCATTAATCAACAATGATTTTGAGGATAGTGATCTTATGTTAAGGACCTCAGTTGGGATGCCGGTTTGACTGTTTGGGTTTAGGGGTGTTCCAGAGTAGCATATATAAGATGCCTGGAAGTAGGTTTAGGTTTGAGACATTCCACGCGAGTTATAGGTAGCAGACACGGAATCTTTGATTTTGCTGGAACAGCCAATGGGCCATCCTCAATTTTAACATCATCCAATGTAGAAATGTAAAAAACTCAGCCACATGGGGTATGCAGCCAGTACGTTCTGAGTGCCGGTCCCAAGCCTGGATAAATGAGGAGGGCTGCGTCAGGAAGGGCATCCGGCGTAAAACAAGCCAACCCAACTATGCAGACTAAGAATCGAATTTCCATACCGGATTGGTCACAGCCCGGGATAACAACATCCGCCACTGGTGCTGTTGCCCAACAGGGTGCCGGTGAAAATTGGGCTACTGCTGGGCGAAGACGAGAATGAAGAAGAGGAGGAGAATGTTTCCACAGACAGCGGGAGAAGAAGAAAACTAGAAGGGTGGAAATGAGAGTGGGGACTTTGAATGTTGGTAGTATGACTGGTAAAGGGAGAGTGCTGGCTGATATGATGGAGAGGAGAAAGGTAGACATATTGTGTGTGCAAGAGACCAAGTGGAAGGGAAGTAAGAGCAGGAGCATCGGTGGTGGGTACAAGTTGTAGTACCATGGTGAGGACAGGAAGAGAAATGGTGTTGGGGTCATTTTAAAGGAAGAGTATGTTAAAAGTGTGTTGGAGGTTAAGCGAGTGTCTGACAGGGAGTGTGAAGTTGGAAATTGAAGGGGTGATGATGAATATCATCAGTGCATATGCCCCACAGGTAGGTTGTGAGATGAAGGAGAAAGAAGATTTCTGGAGTGTGTTAGATGAGGTGGTGGAGAGTGTGCCCAAGTATGAAAGAGTGGTGATAGGAGCAGACTTCAATGGGCATGTTGGTGAAGGGAACAGAGGTGATGAGGAAGTAATGGGTAGATATGGTATCAAGGATAGGAATGGGGATGGACAGATGGTAGTTGATTTTGCAAAAAGGATGGAAATGGCTGTGGTGAATACCTACTTTAAGAAAAGGGAGGAGCACAGGGTAACATATTCTGTAAGAGTGGAGGAAGGTGCACACAGGTGGACTACATTCTTTATGGGAGATGCAAGCTAAAAGAAATCAGAGACTGTAAGGTGGTGGCAGGAGAGAATGTCATTAGACAGCATAGGATGGTTGTTTGTAGGATGACTTTAGAGGTAAAGAAGAAGAAGAGAGTGAGAGCTCAACAAAGGATCAGATAGTGGAAGCTGAAGGAGACTGTTGTGTAAAATTTAGCGAGCAGGTGAGAGAAGCACTGGTTTGAGGGGAAGCAATTTTGGACAACTGGAAAAGTACTGGAGATGTGGTGAGGGAGACAGCTAGGACAGTACTGGGTATGACATCTGGACAGTGGAAGGAAGACAAGGAGACTTGGTGGTGGAATGAAGAGGTCCAGGAAAGCATACGGAGAAAGAGGCTGGCGAAAAAGTTTTGGAATAGTCAGAGAGATGAAGAAAGTAGACAGGAGTACAAGGAGATGCGGCGTAAGGTGAAAAGAGAAGTGGCAAAAGCGAAGGAAAAAGCATATTGTGAGCTGTACAAGATGTTGAATAGTAAGGAAGGAGAAAAGGACTTGTACCGTTTGGCCAAACAAAGGTACAGAGCTGGAAAGGATGTGCAGCAGGTTAGGGTGGTAAAAGATGCACATGGTAATGTGCTGACAAGTGAGGAGTGTGTGCTG
The DNA here is from genome assembly GCF_902500255.1 of Thalassophryne amazonica. Taxonomy (NCBI): domain Eukaryota; kingdom Metazoa; phylum Chordata; class Actinopteri; order Batrachoidiformes; family Batrachoididae; genus Thalassophryne; species Thalassophryne amazonica. The sequence continues at coordinate 91,584,411 of NC_047113.1, read as the reverse complement.
AGAAGGTGGAGGGAATATTTTGAAGAGCTGATGAATAAAGAAAAATGAGCGAGAGAAAAGGCTGGATGATGTGGTGAGAGTAAATCAGGAAGTACAAGAGATTAGTAAGGAAGAAGTGAGGGCTGCTATGAAGAGGATGATGAGTGGAAAGGCAGTTGGTCCAGATGACATTCCAGTGGAGGCATGGAAATGTCGAGGAGAGATGGCAGTAGAGTTTCTAACCAGATTGTTTAATAAAATCTTGGAAAATGAGAGGATGCCTGAGGAGTGGAGACGAAATGTGCTGGTTCCTATTTTCAAGAACAAGGGTGATGTGCAGAGCTGCAGTAACTACAGAGACATAAAGTTGATCAGCCACAGCATGACATTATGGGAAAGAGTAGCAGAAGCTAGGCTTAGAAAACAGGTGAAGATCTGTGAGCTGCAATATGGTTTCATGCTGAGAAAGAGCACTACAGATGCAATGTTTGCGCTAAGAATACTGTTGGAGAAGTACAGAGAAGCCCAGAAAGAGTTACATGGAGAGTGTGGTAGAGAGGTGAAGAAGAGAGTGCAGGCAGGGTGGAGTGGGTGGAGAAAGGTGGCAGGAGTGATTTGTGACCAAAGAATATCAGCAAGAGTGAAGGGGAAAGTTTACAAGACAAGAGGTGGCGGAGCTGAAGATGTTGAGATTCTCTTTGGGAGTGACAAGAATGGACAAGATTAGGAATGAACACATCAGAGGGATAGCTCAGGTGGGACGGTTTGGAGCCAAAGTCAGAGAGGCGAGATTGAGATGGTTTGGACATGTGCAGAGGAGGGACCCAGTGTATATAGGGAGAAGGATGCTGAGGATGGAGCCACCAGGCAGGAGGAGAAGAGGGAGGCCAAAGAGGAGGTATATGGATGTCCTGAGGGAGGACATGCAGGTGGCTGGTGTGACAGAGGAAGATACAGAGGACAGGGTGAGATGGAAATGATTGATCTGCTGTGGCGACCCCTATCGGGAACAGCCAAGAGATAAAGAAGAAGATACAATGTAGAAATGGGTATTAAGTTTGCAAAGCATAGCCCTCTATGATTTTTATGGACACGTCTATGGAAGCAGGCCACAGTCTCAACTTGTTGAATTTCCCTCCCTGACAGATAAACAGACTGTGTGTGAACACATCATCATCTGGTGGTTGGCTCTCACTGCGGTATTGTATCACTTCCTGTTCCGTAGCACAGCGGTGTTTTTCTGTATCTGTTAGCTGTTTAATCTGTGCAGTTAGATTGATCTAGTTATCTAGATTACGATTTGTTTCCCAGTGTAATCTTTACGTGCCTTAACTAAAGCACTCCCTCTGCTGAATCACCTCTAAATTATTTACACATTATTCACTTTGCGTGTTTTTATGAATCCGCTAGCTTAGCGTAGCTACTAGCTCTTAGCCGATTTAGCATGGCGACTTCTCCTGTCTCTCCCGCACTTTTCTGCTCTGGGTGTGAAATGTTTAGTTATTCCTCGGCCTCCTTTAGCAGTAACGGTACTTGTAATAAGTGTAGCTTATTCGTAGCTTTGGAGGCCAGGCTGGGCGAATTGGAGACTCGGCTCCGCACCGTGGAAAATTCTACAGCTAGCCAGGCCCCTGTAGTCGGTGCGGACCAAGGTAGCTTAGCCGCCGTTAGTTCCCCCCTGGCAGATCCCGAGCAGCCGGGAAAGCAGGCTGACTGGGTGACTGTGAGGAGGAAGCGTAGCCCTAAACAGAAGCCCTGTGTACACCGCCAACCCGTTCACATTTCTAACCGTTTTTCCCCACTCGACGACACACCCGCCGAGGATCAAACTCTGGTTATTGGCGACTCTGTTTGAGAAATGTGAAGTTAGCGACACCAGCAACCATAGTCAATTGTCTTCCGGGGGCCAGAGCAGGCGACATTGAAGGAAATTTGAAGCGTAAATTTGGTAAGATTGTAATTCACGTCGGCAGTAATGACACCCGGTTACGCCAATCAGAGGTCACTAAAATTAACATTAAATCGGTGTGTAACTTTGCAAAAACAATGTCGGACTCTGTAGTTTTCTCTGGGCCCCTCCCCAATCGGACCGGGAGTGACATGTTTAGCCGCATGTTCTCCTTGAATTGCTGGCTGTCTGAGTGGTGTCCAAAAAATGAGGTGGGCTTCATAGATAATTGGCAGAGCTTCTGGGGAAAACCTGGTCTTGTTAGGAGAGACGGCATCCATCCCACTTTGGATGGAGCAGCTCTCATTTCTAGAAATCTGGCCAATTTTCTTAAATCCTCCAAACCGTGACTATCCAGGGTTGGGACCAGGAAGCAGAGTTGTAGTCTTACACACCTCTCTGCAGCTTCTCTCCCCCTGCCATCCCCTCATTACCCCATCCCCGTAGAGACGGTGCCTGCTCCCAGACTACCAATAACCAGCAAAAATCTATTTAAGCATAAAAATTCAAAAAGAAAAAATAATATAGCACCTTCAACTGCACCACAGACTAAAACAGTTAAATGTGGTCTATTAAACATTAGGTCTCTCTCTTCTAAGTCCCTGTTGGTAAATGATATAATAATTGATCAACATATTGATTTATTCTGCCTAACAGAAACCTGGTTACAGCAGGATGAATATGTTAGTTTAAATGAGTCAACACCCCCAAGTCACACTAACTGTCAGAATGCTCGTAGCACGGGCCGGGGCGGAGGATTAGCAGCAATCTTCCATTCCAGCTTATTAATTAATCAAAAACCCAGACAGAGCTTTAATTCATTTGAAAGCTTGTCTCTTAGTCTTGTCCATCCAAATTGGAAGTCCCAAAAACCAGTTTTATTTGTTATTATCTATCGTCCACCTGGTCGTTACTGTGAGTTTCTCTGACCTTTTTCAGACCTTTTGTCTGACTTAGTGCTTAGCTCAGATAAGATAATTATAGTGGGCGATTTTAACATCCACACAGATGCTGAGAATGACAGCCTCAACACTGCATTTAATCTATTATTAGACTCTATTGGCTTTGCTCAAAAAGTAAATGAGTCCACCCACCACTTTAATCATATCTTAGATCTTGTTCTGACTTATGGTATGGAAATAGAAGACTTAACAGTATTCCCTGAAAACTCCCTTCTGTCTGATCATTTCTTAATAACATTTACATTTACTCTGATGGACTACCCAGCAGTAGGGAATAAGTTTCATTACACTAGAAGTCTTTCAGAAAGCGCTGTAACTAGGTTTAAGGATATGATTCCTTCTTTATGTTCTCTAATGCCATATAACAACACAGTGCAGAGTAGCTACCTAAACTCTGTAAGGGAGATAGAGTATCTCGTCAATAGTTTTACATCCTCATTGAAGACAACTTTGGATGCTGTAGCTCCTCTGAAAAAGAGAGCTTTAAATCAGAAGTGTCTGACTCCGTGGTATAACTCACAAACTCGTAGCTTAAAGCAGATAACCCGTAAGTTGGAGAGGAAATGGCGTCTCACTAATTTAGAAGATCTTCACTTAGCCTGGAAAAAGAGTCTGTTGCTCTATAAAAAAGCCCTCCGTAAAGCTAGGACATCTTTCTACTCATCACTAATTGAAGAAAATAAGAACAACCCCAGGTTTCTTTTCAGCACTGTAGCCAGGCTGACAAAGAGTCAGAGCTCTATTGAGCTGAGTATTCCATTAACGTTAACTAGTAATGACTTCATGACTTTCTTTGCTAACAAAATTTTAACTATTAGAGAAAAAATTACTCATAACCATCCCAAAGACGTATCGTTATCTTTGGCTGCTTTCAGTGATGCCGGTATTTGGTTAGACTCTTTCTCTCCGATTGTTCTGTCTGAGTTATTTTCATTAGTTACTTCATCCAAACCATCAACATGTTTATTAGACCCCATTCCTACCAGGCTGCTCAAGGAAGCCCTACCATTATTTAATGCTTCGATCTTAAATATGATCAATCTATCTTTGTTAGTTGGCTATGTACCACAGGCTTTTAAGGTGGCAGTAATTAAACCATTACTTAAAAAGCCATCACTTGACCCAGCTATCTTAGCTAATTATAGGCCAATCTCCAACCTTCCTTTTCTCTCAAAAATTCTTGAAAGGGTAGTTGTAAAACAGCTAACTGATCATCTGCAGAGGAATGGTCTATTTGAAGAGTTTCAGTCAGGTTTTAGAATTCATCATAGTACAGAAACAGCATTAGTGAAGGTTACAAATGATCTTCTTATGGCCTCGGACAGTGGACTCATCTCTGTGCTTGTTCTGTTAGACCTCAGTGCTGCTTTTGATACTGTTGACCATAAAATTTTATTACAGAGATTAGAGCATGCCATAGGTATTAAAGGCACTGCGCTGCGGTGGTTTGAATCATATTTGTCTAATAGATTACAATTTGTTCATGTAAATGGGGAATCTTCTTCACAGACTAAAGTTAATTATGGAGTTCCACAAGGTTCTGTGCTAGGACCAATTTTATTCACTTTATATATGCTTCCCTTAGGCAGTATTATTAGACAGTATTGCTTAAATTTTCATTGTTACGCAGATGATACCCAGCTTTATCTATCCATGAAGCCAGAGGACACACACCAATTAGCTAAACTGCAGGATTGTCTTACAGACATAAAGACATCGATGACCTCTAATTTCCTGCTTTTAAACTCAGATAAAACTGAAGTTATTGTACTTGGCCCCACAAATCTTAGAAACATGGTGTCTAACCAGATCCTTACTCTGGATGGCATTACCCTGACCTCTAGTAATACTGTGAGAAATCTTGGAGTCATTTTTGATCAGGATATGTCATTCAAAGTGCATATTAAACAAATATGTAGGACTGCTTTTTTGCATTTACGCAATATCTCTAAAATCAGAAAGGTCTTGTCTCAGAGTGATGCTGAAAAACTAATTCATGCATTTATTTCCTCTAGGCTGGACTATTGTAATTCATTATTATCAGGTTGTCCTAAAAGTTCCCTAAAAAGCCTTCAGTTAATTCAAAATGCTGCAGCTAGAGTACTGACGGGGACTAGAAGGAGAGAGCATATCTCACCCATATTGGCCTCTCTTCATTGGCTTCCTGTTAATTCTAGAATAGAATTTAAAATTCTTCTTCTTACTTATAAGGTTTTGAATAATCAGGTCCCATCTTATCTTAGGGACCTCGTAGTACCATATCACCCCAATAGAGCGCTTCGCTCTCAGACTGCAGGCTTACTTGTAGTTCCTAGGGTTTGTAAGAGTAGAATGGGAGGCAGAGCCTTCAGCTTTCAGGCTCCTCTCCTGTGGAACCAGCTCCCAATTCAGATCAGGGAGACAGACACCCTCTCTACTTTTAAGATTAGGCTTAAAACTTTCCTTTTTGCTAAAGCTTATAGTTAGGGCTGGATCAGGTGACCCTGAACCATCCCTTAGTTATGCTGCTATAGACATAGACTGCTGGGGGGTTCCCATGATGCACTGTTTCTTTCTCTTTTTGCTCTGTATGCACCACTCTGCATTTAATCATTAGTGATCGATCTCTGCTCCCCTCCACAGAATGTCTTTTTCCTGGTTCTCTCCCTCAGCCCCAACCAGTCCCAGCAGAAGACTGCCCCTCCCTGAGCCTGGTTCTGCTGGAGGTTTCTTCCTGTTAAAAGGGAGTTTTTCCTTCCCACTGTAGCCAAGTGCTTGCTCACAGGGGGTCGTTTTGACCGTTGGGGTTTTACATAATTATTGTATGGCCTTGCCTTACAATATAAAGCGCCTTGGGGCAACTGTTTGTTGTGATTTGGCGCTATATAAAAAAATTGATTGATTGATTGATAAACTGCACTATCACCATAGTGGATTTTCAGCACTAATTTCCTCGCTAAGTTAATGGATTCCACATCCACATTTGTCATATGTCTTGGAGGGTCTCTAATCACCTGCTCTGTAGCCTGCTGGAAAATCCTAATGTTACCCTCCCTGTAGAGCTCTATCTATGTTTGCGGACAAGATGTCGGCACCTTCGTCAGTAGGGTGAAAGCCGTTCGGCATCAGCAAGCCACGGTAGCCCCAGAATGAAGGCCAGTTATCAATAAAACTAAAGCCTTGCTGTCTACAAAATTGTGCCAGCCACCTATTCAATGATGTCAGCCTGCTAAACGCCTCATCAGGGGGAGGGGATGATTGGTTTTGTTTTTTAGTCAGCCTGTTGTTCTCAGCTTGTGGGTTTGTATTTCATGCAGTGTTTTGTATGTCACATTTAGTTGGTTCTCACGTGTTCTAGCCACTCCATGTTATTAGTCTGCACCTGTGCCTCATTTGATTGTGTACTTAAGCCAGACCTGGGTGTTAGACATTTGTGGGTCGATTTTTCTCAGTACTGTCATTCTCTTAGTCCTCAGTCACTTGTCCAGTCCGTCCACTCTGTCAGTCTTCAGTGTGTAAGTGTTTGCGCTTGCTGTCATCTTTTTGTTTTTTTTTTGTTACCAACCATTTGTTTATCTCCTTGTCTGGCAGTGCTTTTGTGTTGTTCATCTTGGATTTTTCATGTCACTACCATCATAGACTGTTGTTTTTTTTTTTTTTTATTTTTGGAGTCATATTGTATTTTCACTTTCACCTGTGGATTAAACACCTTGTTTGCTCCTTAACCCTTCATTGTCTGACTGACTGTATCCCAGTGTCCAACCCAAATGTCCTAGTGGGTCCAACCATAACATATTCCCCTGATTTACACAGAATTTATGTTGTGATCTGAGCTGAGCCAAAAATGAAACCCCAGTATGCAAGCAGCAAGGACATGAGAAATGTTGTAAACAGCCACTGTAATTTCATAATCAAAAGGTGAACCACAATCCAAACACACGATGAGCAGGGATGGGAAATACAAACAGTCCAAACAAACAATACAACAAAACTGGATGCACGAGAGGAAAAACAAACCACAGGTGTACAGACAGTAGGCGACAAAAGCACGAACTACTTACCATGAGTAACTGCAGTAAAGACAAACAAATGATTTGACGTGGAAAAACAGCCGGCAAACAACTGGCAATGAACAGTGACGAGGGTGAGGTGAAAATAAACAGACTAAAGGACAACAGGTGCAGTAAACAGGGTGGACAGGAACACATGAAAACTAAAGGAATGTAAAGGGGCAGAAGACTAAGACATCTGCAGGTAACTGGAAAAATAAAACATAACCAAAGAAATACAACTGAAATACACATCAGGTAATAAAATGCAAAAACAACTGTGGCTAAAGTGTAAAGACAGTAAATGATCAGAAATACAAGATGCGATGAACCTGAGACCGGGGGAACATCAGGACAACACCAACAGTGAACAGATCACATAGACATGGGAGATACGTAGATATGACCGAATCCAAATACATGCACAGGCATCACTAACAGGACACACCCACACCAATTTATGTCAAGCCCAACACCTTAACCACTAGACCATCACCTCCCCAAATATATCTTGTAGTAGATACAATTTATACATAAAAATATTTCTGCCATTGTTTCAAATTAGTGGAGTTTTTTGTAATAATTGATGATTAATAATAAAAATTGATTAGATTGTAATTCGTTTGGCTCGTTCGTTCAGCATCCTTCCGTCCTAAAAGACAATGGGTTCAGTGCACTGAATTTGTTGATGCTTTATGGACCCTGCAGTTTTTGTTGCGACTGTGCAGGCCTATTCTGGAGTTACAGTCTCACCTACAGTTTGGGCAGATGAAATTAGTATCTGGCATGGCTGAGGCTGGTCTGTACCTGTTACTTCTTTTGTCTGCCATCTGTTGTGCCAAGCTCTCTTCTGCATAGTTCACTCCCTCTGCTAATTCTTTGTTACTGTACTTAAGTACAATTTTGACGTATCTGTACTTTACTTCATTATTTACATTTTTTAATCCACTACATTTCCTCATTAAAATGTACCCTTTTACTCTGATACAGTTCTCTTAAACAGCTTTGTTACTCATTACTAAACTAAACAACTTGATTGGGCAATGCCTGTTTGTAGAGGTGAAAGTAAGCTGGAGCGCAGCAGATAGTCCTCTTTAACCAGAGCGCAGCGCCTTTCACTCCTGCAGCATCAAGTGTTGTGTTTGACATAAAACACATTTAAAAGACAAAAAAATGACAGATTGAATCTGTGCCCCCGCAGAAGAAGAGGAGACTGTGGAGGGTGAAAACCATCTGCGCTTTGGACGCTGATGCACACATACACACGGATTGGCTCTCACTGGAATCCAGCGGACATATCTAAGTAAAAACACAATTAAGGGGAAAACTTAAGTACCAACAAACCTGACAGGCATGTCTGTTTTGTTTTATTTTATTAGAAATTTTTGTGGAGAAGCGCTGCTGAGAAGCAGTGCGGAAAAGCAGTGTGGAAAAGCGGCGCTGCGTTTTGGATTCGAGAGCACAAAGAGCACTGCGTTTGGATGCTTTGCAGTGGTTGGTGGTGGTGACACTTGAAAAGTTGGGTTTCTTTTTACTTTTCCTTAAATTTGGTACAGCCGTGTAGCTACAAATGACTGTTCTGTTTCACAAGAGCCTGGCTGTTGTGTTTAACAGAAAAGTGTGTGTGGGTCTTCCAGGAAAATGATTGCATATTCAGAAAAAGAACGGCAGCTTTATTTACAGAAGTATACATCCGCTGTTGCTCTCTCTTCCCGTCACCAACACCAACTGCTCCACCAGAGGCGTATCCAGCCTTTAATAGGGACTGAGGCCCCCTCCTGGTTTTGACAGATACCACACTGGCTTTCTTTTCTGTCACCGTTTCACTCTGCCCTTGTTGGATTTTACTCAATATTTTTACTTCAAGTACATTTTATGTGAGAAATTTACTTTTCTCTACTTACAGTAGTTTTCAGAATAATAGTAGTGCTATGTGACTAAAAAGATTAATCCAGGTTTTGAGTATATTTCTTATTGTTACATGGGAAACAAGGTACCAGTAGATTCAGTAGATTCTCACAAATTCAACAAGACCAAGCATTCATGATATGCACACTCTTAAGGCTATGAAATTGGGCTATTAGTAAAAAAAAATAGAAAAGGGGGTGTTCACAATAATAGTAGTGTGGCATTCAGTCAGTGAGTTCGTCAGTTTTGTGGAACAAACAGGTATGAATCAGGTGTCCCCTATTTAAGGATGAAGCCAACACCTGGTGAACATGCTTTTCTCTTTGAAAGCCTGAGGAAAATGGGATGTTCAAGACATTGTTCAGAAGAACAGTGTAGTTTGATTAAAAAGTTGATTGGAGAGGGGAAAACGTATACGCAGGTGCAAAAAATTATAGGCTGTTCATCTACAATGATTTCCAATGCTTTAAAATGGACAAAAAAAAAAACAGAGACGCATAGAAGAAAATGGAAAATAACCATCAAAATGGATAGAAGAATAACCAGAATGGCAAAGGCTCACCCACTGATCAGCTCCAGGATGATCAAAGACAGTCTGGAGTTACCTGTAAGTGCTGTGACAGTTAGAAGATGCCTGTGTGAAGCTATTTTATTTGCAAGAATCCCCTGCAAATAAAAGACATGTGCAGAAGAGGTTACAATTTGCCAAAGAACACATCAACTGGCCTAAAGAGAAATGGAGGAATATTTTGTGGACTAATGAGAGTAAAATTGTTCTTTTTGGGTCCAAGGGCTGCAGACAGTTTGTGAGATGACCCCCAAACTCTGAATTCAAGCCACAGTTCACAGTGAAGACAGTGAAGCATGGTGGTGCAAGCATCATGATATGGGCATGTTTCTCCTACTATGGTGTTGGGCCTATATATCGCATACCAGGTATCATGGATCAGTTTGCATATGTCAAAATACTTGAAGAGGTCATGTTGCCTTATGCTGAAGAGGACATGCCCTTGAAATAGGTGTTTCAACAAGACAATGACCCCAAGCACACTAGTAAATGAGCAGAATCTTGGTTCCAAACCAACAAAATTAATGCCTCGCAGATGAGAAGAAATCATGAAAAACTGTAGTTATACAACTAAATACTAGTCTAGTGATTCACAGGATTGCTAAAAAAAAGCAGTTTGAACATCATAGTTTTGAGTTTGTAGCGTCAACAGCAGATGCTACTATTATTGTGAACACCCTTTTTCTACTTTTTAACTTTTTTTTTAATTTCATAGCCTTAAGATTGTGTATATCATGAATGCTTGGTCTTATTGGATTTGTGAGGATTTACTGAATCTACTGGTACCTTGTTTCCCATGTAACAATAAGAAATATACTCAAAACCTGGATTAATATTTTTAGTCACATAGCACTACTATTACAACCCCTGGCAATAATTATGGAATCACCAGCCTCGGAGGATGTTCATTCAGTTGTTTAATTTTGTAGAAAAAAAGCAGATCACAGACATGACAAAAAACTAAAGTCATTTCAAATGGCAACTTTCTGGCTTTAAGAAACACTATAAGAAATCAGGAAAACAAATTGTGGCAGTCAGTAACAGTTACTTTTTTAGACCAAGCAGAGGGAAAAAAATATGGACTCACTCAATTCTGAGGAATAAATTATGTAATCACCCTGTAAATTTTCATCCCCAAAACTAACACCTGCATCAAATCAGATCTGCTCGTTAGTTTGCATCTTAAAAGGAGTGATCACACCTTGGAGAGCTGTTGCACCAAGTGGACTGACATGAATCATGGCTCCAACACGAGAGATGTCAATTGAAACAAAGGAGAGGATTATCAAACTCTTAAAAGAGGGTAAATCATCACGCAATGTTGCAAAAGATGTTGGTTGTTCACAGTCAGCTGTGTCTAAACTCTGGACCAAATACAAACAACATGGGAATGTTGTTAAAGGCAAACATACTGGTAGGTCAAGGAAGACATCAAAGCATCAAGACAGAAAACTTAAAGCAATATGTCTCAAAAATCGAAAATGCACAACAAAACAAATGAGGAATGAATGGGAGGAAACTGGAGTCAACGTCTGTGACCGAACTGTAAGAAACCGCCTAAAGGAAATGGGATTTACATACAGAAAAGCTAAACGAAAGCCATCATTAACACCTAAACAGAAAAAACAAGGTTACAATGGGCTAAGGAAAAGCAATCGTGGACTGTGGATGACTGGATGAAAGTCATATTCAATGATGAATCTTGAATCTGCATTGGGCCAGGTGATGATGCTGGAACTTTTGTTTGGTGCCGTTCCAATGAGATTTATAAAGATGACTGCCTGAAGAGAACATGTAAATTTCCACAGTCATTGATGATATGTGGCTACATGTCAGGTAAAGGCACTGGGGAGATGGCTGTCATTACATCATCAATAAATGCACAAGTTTACATTGATATTTTGGACACTTTTCTTATCCCATCAATTGAAAGGATGTTTGGAGATGATGAAGATGATAATGCATCTTGCCATAGAGCAAAAACTGTGAAAACAATCCTTGCAAAAAGACACATAGGGTCAATGTCATGGCCTGCAAATAGTCCGGATCTTAATCCAATTGAAAATCTTTGGTGGAAGTTGAAGAAAATGGTCCATGACAAGGCTCCAACCTGCAAAGCTGATCTGGCAACAGCAATCAGAGAAAGTTGGAGCCAGATTGATGAAGATTACTGTTTGTCACTCATTAAGTCCATGCCTCAGAGACTGCAAGCTGTTATAAAAGCCAGAGGTGGTGCAACAAAATACTAGTGATGTGTTGGAGCGTTCTTTTGTTTTTCATGATTCCATAATTTTTCCTCAGAATTGAGTGATTCCATATTTTTTGCCCTCTGCTTGGTCTAAAAAGTAACCATTACTGACTGCCACAATTTTTTTTCCTGATTTCTTATAGTGTTTCTTAAAGCCAGAAAGTTGCCATTTGAAATGACTTTAGTTTTGTGTCATGTCTGTGATCTGCTTTTTTTCTACAAAATTAAACAACTGAATGAACATCCTCAGAGGCCAGTGATTCCATAATTTTTGCCAGGGGTTGTATTCTGAACACTACTGTAAGTACAGTAAATGTCAGATACTTTAAGTCTTTTACTCAAATAATGTTTTTAAAGGAGACTTTTTACCAAACTTTTTACGAAAGTAATTGTATGCTAAAATACTGAAGACTGTATATCTCAAAAGTGGGAGTTTGTGCATTTACCAATGTTCATGCACAAAATCATTGGTTCGTCTTTAACAATCATTAGTTAACATCGTCACCCAACTTGAACAGCCTTAAAATAGATTAAAAATGTTTAATTCATGATGTTATTCATGTATATTTTAATTTAGATTTGAGAGATTTAAATTAAATCACCTTTAACATCTTCAAATTCCCACAATTCTATAAGTGTTTTTATTCTCCTGGTTAAGATCAATTCAGTTTGTTTAACACCTTCTTAACAGAAATAACTCAGATCCTGTAATTTTAGTACAGATGATTAAATACTCCAAACACACACAGATCTGAGGGGTGTTATTTTTGCAAATATTATATATGCAAATAAATGTGATTCATTTAGATTAAGTAATTACAGACCTTGTAATTAATTAGATTTTTTAATCATGTGACAACAATAATTCAAATATGTATGCTGCATGTGTGTGTGTGCTTGTTTGTTTCAGCTGGTTCTCTTGTTGCAGCATTGCCATCGCAAACTGTCTGTTTGGGCATTCCACTGAGCCTCCGAATGGTGGGATGTGATTGTTCCCAGGTTCACCAACACACAGCGGTTGAATAACTTCAGGATGTCTGAACATTGAGCTTCCTGTGCTACAAACTCCATTCCATGACACTGGACAGCTTGCAGTGGAACAGCAATTGGTCAACAAAAAATTAATTTGAGCACGGGTGGTTGCTAAAAATGCCTTTGGCAGGCTGAACAGAAGATGGAGTTGCCTCCTGGAAAGGAATGACTGTGATCTCCAACTAGTAAAATCGATGGTGATGACTTGCTGTGCTTTACATAACATATGAAAATCATGGAGAGACTTATGACATGGAATGGGGCACACCTGCAGCAGCAGTTGAGCCTGTGTTGGCAGTGGTTACAGGCGGTAGAGACAGCCCAGTCTCATGTTTTTTATTTTTGTTGTTGTTGTTTTGTTTTGGGGTTTTTTCGTGTTCCCGTCACAAAATGAGTCAAATTTTCATGAGGGGGTTATTTTTTTAACTCACTATCACTAACCCCCTCTCCCTTTTTTTTAACCCACTATTACTAACCCCCTCTCCATCACCTTAACATGGTGGAGAGGTTTGTGTGCCGCTATGAACCTGAGAGCTGTGTTGTCTGGAGCCTTTGTGCTCCTGGTAGGGTCTCCCATAGCAAACTGGTCTCAGGCGAGAGGCCAGACTAAGAATGGTTCACAAGACACCATGATAGAACGAGGTAGAAGAAATGTGACCCGGCCTGGAGGAAGCACAGGGCCCTCATCTGGAGCCAGGCTCATTACTCCCAGGCTGAGCGCCACTACGTTGGAGTTTATTCCAGTAGATGAGAGTGTCGCCTCCCTGCGTCTTCGGTTGGCAGAGGGGAAAACTCTGACTGTTGTTTGTGCATATGCACCGAATGGAATCCTGTATGGGGCTCCAGTGGGGGACTCCATTGTTCTGTTGGGGGACTTCAACACACACGTGGGCACTGACAGAGACACCTGGAGAGGTGTGATTGGGAAGAACAGCCTCCCTGATCTAAACCCGAATGGTCGTTTCTTATTGGACTTCTGTGCTAGTCACAGACTGTCCATAACAAACACCATGTTCAAACATAAAGATGCTCATAAGTGTACATGGCACCAGAACACCCTAGGCCAAAGATCGAAGATCAGTTTTGTGATCATATCATCTGATTTGAGGCCACATCTGGATGCTTGGGTGAAGAGAGGGGCAGAGCTGTCAACTGATCACCATCTGGTGGTGAGTTGGATCAGAGGGTGGGGGAGGCAGGGGTCGAATTAGTATGTGCATGTGCTAGTTTGTGCATGTATTATTTGAGCAGTGCATGTAATTTTATACTGCAGTAGCACTGGTGCAAGTAACTTTATCCAGGTTTTATCAACTATAAGCACCTGTAGAATGAACCAATAAAGGAATAAATAAGGAAAAAAACAATTTCCAGTATGTTGTCTTTGTCTTCCCTGCATTTTATGACTCTCACACACGGAGTGAGTTGCTGTGCTTTATTTGTTGTGGAAAGCTGATGAACGTCGCCAGCGGCGCCATCCCTGGGTTCACAACATCCTCATGAGACGTTCTCAATTCGGGGAGTTTCATTATTTGCTGCAGGAGCTGCAGCAAATAACAGGACCTCCTGTCCCACATGTAAACAAAGAAAAGAAAAAAAAACTGTCTGCTGCTGCGGTTCCTCGCTCTCTCTCCCCTGAAACTCTGTCATCATTATGTTATAAACCAGTCACCATTTGTTTTATTATACATCTGTGTAGTTAATAAATAATCTTCACGGACGATTCGTTCGTACGCACACATGAAAAAAAAAATTGTCTGCCGCTGCTGCTGCTCTCCCCTCAAACTCTCCCCAGAGAGGAAAAGTCTGACACATCGGAGGAGGAGTTTTAAGGTTGATATAAGACTGACTTTTGGTTGTGCAAGTAACTATTTTTGGTGCAAGTAATTTTTTTGTTACTAGCACCAGTGCAAGTACGTTAAAAAATGTATTTTGACCCCTGGGGAGGACTTTGGATATGCCTGTTAAGCCCAAATGGATAGTGCGGGTGAACTGTGAACATCTGTATGGCCTTGCCTTACAATATAAAGCGCCTTGGGGCAACTGTTTGTTGTGATTTGGTGCTATATAAATAACATTTATGATGATGAATTGATCTGGAGGAGCCCACTGTTTGACAGATCTTCAACTCACACCTCTGGCAGAGTTTCTCTAGCATCTCTGAGGAGGTTGTGGGCATTGAACTAGAATGGGCAATGTTCAAACTTCCATTGCTGAAGCTGCAGCAGGGAGCTATGGCCTTAGGTGCCTCAAGGGGTGGCAACCCTCGAACACCATGGTGGACACCGTTGGTCAGGGAAGCCATCCTACTGAAGAAGGAGTCCTTCCGGGATATGTTATCTTGGAGGACTCCAGAGGCAGTTGCAAGGTACCGACAGGCCTGAAGGACAATGGCCTCTGCTGTGGGGGAGGCAAAGCACTGGGTGTGGGAGGAGTTCAGAGCAATCATGAAGAAGGACTTTCAGTTGGCACCAAGGTGCTTCTGGTGGGCCGTGAAGCATCTCAGGAGGGGAAAATGGGGAACCATCCAACCTGTCCACAGTAAGGATGGGACTCTGTTGACCTCAACTGAGGATGTAATCGGCACTGGAAGGAACACTTTGAGGAACTCCTGCATCAGACTGGAGCGCCCTCTATAGTAGGGGCAGAGCTGGAAGCTGATGGAGGATTATCATCAATTTCCCTGGTGGAAGTCACTGAGGTAGTCAAACAACTCTGCAGTGGTAAGGCCCTGGGGGTTGATGAGAACTGTCCAGAAGTGCTGAAAGCTCTGGGTGTGGAGGGATTGTCTTGGATGAGACGTCTCTTCAACATTGTGTTGAGGTCTGGGACAGTGCCTAAGGAGTGGCAAACTGGGGTGGTGGTCCCCATATTTAAAAAGGGAGACCAGAGAGTGTGTGCCAACTACAGGGGCATCACACTACTCAGCCTCCCTGGTAAAGTCTACTCCATTGTTCCTCTGATTGAAGAGGAACAATGCGAGTTCTGTCCTGGTCGTGGAACAACCGACCAGCTCTTTACTCTCACAAGGATCCTGGAGGGTGCCTGGGAGTATGCCCATCCAGTCTGCATGTGTTTTGTGGACTTGGAGAAGGCATATGATCAGGTACCCCGGGAGATACTGTGGGAGGTGCTGCAGGAGTATGGAGTGAGGGGGGTCCCTTCTCAGGGCCATCCAATCTCTGTACTTGCAAAGTGAGAGCTGTGATCGGGTGCTCGGCAGTAAGTCGGACCTGTTTGTGATATTCATGGACAAATTATCGAGGTGCAGTCGGGGGGAGGAGGGTTTCCGGTTTGGTGGGCTCAGGATTTCATCACTGCTTTTTGCAGGTGATGTGGTCCTGTTGGAATTAATCGGCCGATGACCTCCAACACTCACTGGATTGGTTCGTAGCTGAGTGTGAAGCAGCTGGGATGAGGATCACCACCTCTAAATATGAGGCCATGGTTCTCAGCAGGAAACCGATGGATTGCCTACTCCGGGTAGGGAATGCGGTCTTGCCCCAAATGAAGGAGTTCTAATACCTTGGGGTCTTGTTCACGAGTGAGGGGACGATGGAGAGTGAGATTGGCTGGAGAATCGGTGGAGTAGGGGTAGTATTGCATTCACTCTACCATACTGTACGAAAAAGGAGCTGAGCCAAAAGGCAAAGCTCTTGATCTACTGTTCAATCTTCATTCCTTCTTGCACCTACGGAGGTGTTTTTTGTTGTGCGCAATGAGCGGCTCCGTCCCGACGCGTGAATTCCTCCACACGTCTTTCATTACAAAATCTCCTGTAACAGTGGAATGTGCCGCAAAAGTGCTGATGTCCACATTTTCTGCGATTTCTCTGGTAGTCAGACGACGTCCCGGATCAACACAGCCTTCACTTTGGAAATGATCTGGTTGTTTCAGCCTGTCGATGGCCACTCGAAGCGCAACGCGCTCTCCGCCACTGTGGGCCGTCTTTAATCCAGTTGTAATCCTCCTTAATCTGTGTGACGCCGATAGAATCTTCACCGAAAGCCATCTGAATTTTCTGAGTGGGGCTGGACCAGTGCTCACTCAAAGCCTGCGCACAGGCGAATGATGCAACCGACAGGCGTGAAAAAACTCACGCATGCGCACGAAGGTTCAAGCTTGGCTGATGCAAGCGCACATGATTCAAATCCATATAGTTTTTGAAAAAAATAAAAAGGTCTGCTACTTTTCGGACAGACCTTGTATCTCCACACTGGCTTGGGAACGCCTCGGGATCCCCCAGTCAGAGGTGGTCAATGTGACACGGGAAAGGGAAGTCTGGGGTCCCCTGCTGGAGCTGTTGCCCCCTGCGACCCGAACCCGGAAAAGCAGTTGAAGATGAATGAATGATGAATATTACTCACCCTACTCCTTCCCCTAACCCTAACCACCCCGACCCCCCCCGCTTCATTTTTAATTTTGTGCAGCCATCACGGAATGTATTAGAATGAATTTGTGCTGCCGTGAAGAAAATGTGGCGCTTTTTGTGACAATATCACAAACCAATAGGTTAATGTATATTTCATGTAGCTGAATCACGACATGCCGTGAGACTAGGTTGGGTAGAGGAGGAGGCCAGAGATGTACGAGAGGGTCTGATGCATTCCTTACTGTCAAATAGTTCATTTTTGCATGTGTCATCATGTGCCTACATTAGACACCTGTATTTCACTGAATAAAGCTTTTTGTTTTCTTGCAGAAATGTCTTGAATTTTGTGTCACATAAATTTTATTTGTAAAGGTTACCAAGATTTACTGACATAAATTAAATGCTAAAAGATTGCAAAGCATAATCCAGTAATATGATTTTACATTTAATGGGGCCATAAATGTAACTGAAGCAAATGTTGACAGTACTACTGGCTGTCCAAATATCTGAATAAATGATGGTAAAATGTTACATCTCATTAAACCCTAACCCTCGTATAGCCAGAATTCCTTGATATAACGGTGCCATCACCTTTTCATCAACTTTTAAACCTTTTCATTTGTGTTAAAATATAATTTGGTAAAATCTCAGTTTGGACATGATTACTTCAGCATCTTTGGAAAGATTCAGCCAGGTGTGGTGTGTCATGTCTTCTGCAGTGGCAAATTCCAGATTAAAAATTCTTAAGAATGAACCATCATTGCACCAAAATGTCAATGATAAATATTAGGGTTTGTTTTTTTTTTTTTACTTTTGACTCAGCCTGAAATGACATAGAAAATTATGACAATCATATAAGACAAATTGTTTATTACAACCAAATGAGCAAAAAATAACGTGTGCAACACAGCACACGTTATTACACCTGGGGCAAAGCTCTTGATTTACCACTGATCTACATTTCGACCCTCACCTATCGTTATATGAGATTTGGCTCATGACCGAAAGAACAAGATCGCGAGTACAAGCGGCCGAGATGACTTTCCTCTGCAGGGTGGCTGGGCACTCCCTTAGAGATAGGGTGAGGAGCTCGGAGATGAGCTGCTGCTCCTTCACGTCAAAAGGAGCCAGCTGAGACATCTTTTTCAGATGTCCCCTGGATGCCTCGCTGGAGAGGTGTTCCGGGCATGTCCCATCGGGAAGAGGCCCTGGGGAAGACCCAGGACACGCTGGAGGGACTACATCTTGCAGCTGGCTTGGGAACACCTCGGGGTTCCCCCGGAGGAGCTGGGGGAGGTGTGTGTGGATCGGGAGGTCTGGGCGGCTTTGCTTGAGCTGCTGACCCCGCGACCCGACCTCGGATGGAGAAAATGGATGGATGGATGCAACACAGCAAACTCTATACAAAAGTTCCATGTCCCATGTGTCTATAGAGGGTCCACTCCTGAGTTGGGGGGAACGCATCACACGCACCGGTTACATATCACATGGAGAAGCTCGCCAGCACTCCAAGGAAAGCCTGATTAAATGCAGCTTCCACCTCCCTCACTTCACGGGCATCATTGAGCATCAGCTTGATGTGTTGATCACGCTGGGCCCGGTTCAGCTCCTGTTGTGTAACAGCTTCAGACTCAGCATGGTAGTAGTAGTAGTAAAAAAAAAAAAAGCACCGTTTTGTATCCGGAGTGGCCACTGCAAGCTACAGCTACGCCGCCAGTAATAAGATTCTCCTGGTGAAACAAGCTCCTTTTTCTCTTAACTGGACAAAAAGGAAAGTGGAATTGGGGAGTGATTACAAAAAATAAGTAAAAAAAAGTACAAAAAAAAAGGATATTCTGGAAATCCATTTGGAGCTAAAAGCCACAGGATGAGACTTGTTTACTCTTACCTGTGATAACATGTTGCCGTTTGGTGCTGGACATGGAAGAAGATGCACACTGGATCACATCACCAGAACATTGCATCTGATATTCCTTCACAGCAATAGTCCTCATCTGATTCATCAAAATCGAGTTGTCACCTTTGCTCACTGGTTAGCACCCCACTCTGGCGATCATCACTGCAGAAATATGTGAATGTCTTTACAAGTTCAACGTTTTTGCTGCATAAAGACACATTTCTGATGGCCAAATCCAGGAAGTCACTGAAAGTGTGGATCTTAGTTTTGATTCAGGACAAATGCAAACTCAGACCATCTGATTTTTGGCTGAGTTTCATTGCCGAAACCAGAGCATACATTGATTCTGTAAGCCAATGTTGGTTAACCTTTCCTCACGACAAAAATAGCACTGAAGTTGCTGCTTTAAACAAATCCTAACCAGCACAAAGTGGAGGAGCACTGAACACACCTGATAAAGAGCAGTATTCATTGGGAAAAAGTCAAAGATTCAGCCCCTGCTTTATAAATGACTCTCAGGACCTGCATATAGAATCATCTCCTGCAACTACTTGTGAATTCCACAAATTTTCAGGATGCCCTTAAGAGCAGCCCAACCAACCAAATCAAATGCTTTGCAAAAATCCTCACAAGCTGCAGAGAGGCACTAATATTGGCCGTGCTTCACTGCAGCTGAAGCTGATTTTTGCAAAGTATTCGATTGCTTGGCTGGTCTCTGGGGCATCCTGACAGTTTGTGGGATATCCAACAAATTACTGGATATCATACTTGGCCTACAGGTGGTGTTTTCAGTGACCACAACATGTGAGTGGATTTCTGAGGACAAAACAAACTGTCTCAAGCATTTTCAGGTTTTAAATGGTCTTTTTGACCTCTTTTAGGCTGCTGATTTTACCAGCAGCTGCAAATTAGCACCATGCAGTTACAAAACCCTCAGTACAGAGGTTTGATTGTGTCCGCAGCACTGCATCAATGTAATGGCTGTATCACTGCTGAATATGATTTTATATTCAATAAGCAGCGGGACTCCTACATCCATCATGGGAATGGACAAGTAAGGCACACTTTCAGTACCACCACCTCGCATTTATCTGCCCACTCATTTGTCTTTCCTCCCCAAGGCCTTCCTCTTCACGCCCACGCTTCGAAAGACGCATCAGCTCTTTCTCTCTTCACTTCTAGGTTCTCTCCAGCCAGACATTTCATTTCAATCCTCAGTTACTGACTGTGAAGTGCTCCTCCTCCGCACACCTTCAGAGCCTGCATACGATATGCACAGAGTGCCGACTTCCTTTCAAGTCTTCCTTTAAGTGACTGAGGGCATTAATATGGATACATGTCTCATTATTCCACATATAGAGAACATTCAAAGTCTTCTGACTGCCACTCAGGTAAAGCGTGGAAAAAGAAAATCTGTAGTCTTTAAAGAAGTTGATTTTTCACTGTTTTTTTTTTTTTTCTTAATTACATTACGTCATTTTAAGTGATTTCCTGATATGATAGTTTTGTACATGTTTCTGCTAATGCATGCCAACTAAAAAAAACAAAAAAAAACAAATGTGGAAACAAATGACACAACCATTTGCTTTCGTGTCAAATTACAAGGACATTAAATTAAAGGGTTTTTTTTGTACACCAGAATTCTCATGCCAGTTTTCTAATCTAGAATCAGAATCAGAGAATCAGAATAGCCTTTATTCGCCAAGTATCGACAAGAATACAAGGAATATGACTCCAGTTTGAGCTGTACTCTCTCTGTACGGCATGTATAAATACGAGGTCTATTAGAAAAGTATCCGACCTTATTATTTTTTTCAAAAACCATATGGATTTGAATCACGTGTGATTACATCAGACATGCTTGAACCCTCGTGGGCATGCAAGAGTTTTTTCACGCCTGTCGGTTACGTCATTCGCCTGTGGGCAGTCTTTGAGTGAGGAGTAGCCCACCCTCTTGTCGATTTTTTTCATTGTTTAGGAATGGCTCAGAGACTGCTGCTTTGTTTGATCAAAATTTTTTCAAAACTGTAAGGCACAACTGAGTGGACACCATTCGATAAATTCAGCTGGTTTTCGGTAAAAATTTTAACGGCTGATGAGATATTTTGGTCTGGTAGTGTCGCCGTAAGGACGGCCCACGGCGCCTGACAGCGATCTGCGCTTCGAGGCGGCAGCGTCTCACCATTTCAAGTTGAAAACTTCCACATTTCAGGCTCTGTTGATCCAGGAAGTCGTCAGAGAACAGAGAACTTTCAGAAGAAGTCGGCATGAGGAGTTTATTCGGACATTCCATTGTTAACGGACATTTTGTAATGAAAGAACATGCGGGCAGAGTCGCATGTCGGGCCGGACCCGACCGCGGGGGGTCACGATAGGAAAAACACCTCAGTTGGAAACCTTAACGGGCAAGTTGGAACATGCCCAAGCTGTTAAACAATTTCTCAGTTACTCACTTGTTGAAAGCCATCAAAAGCCGCCTGAATTTTACAAATGGTTTTCAACACGGAGGTATTTTTCGTGTCGCGGCGCACACAGATTTGCCGAGTCGTCACGGAAATGACTCGGTGAATTTGCGCGCACGTCTTTCATTAAAAAATGTCCTTAAACAGTGGAATGTCTGCATAAAGTCCTCATGCTGGGCCTCTTCTGAATCTTCTCTGTTCTCTCACGACGTCCTGGGTGAATTAAGCCTTAAATTAGGATGTTTTCAGGTCGAAACAGGCTGACGACAGCGCCTGGAAGCGCTGCACGACGTCCTGCTCTGTGGGAAGTCCTTACACCGACAGAAACACCCCATAATCTCTCATCAGCCGTTAAACTTTTCACCGAAAACCAGCTTAATTTCTCGAATAGTGTCCACTCGGATATTCCTCAGAGGTCCAGAAAAAATGTTGATAAAGCAACGCGCGCCGTCTCAAGCAGCGTGTGAAACAAAGGAATTCAGCCGAGAGGGCGGGACCACATCTCACTCAAGGCCTGCCCACAGGGAAATGATGTCACCAACGCGTGAAAAAACTCACGCATGCGCACGAGGGTTCAAGCATGATTGGTGTAATCATTCAAATCCATATAGTTAAAAAAAAAAATAAAAGGGTCGGTTTATTATCTAATAGACCTCGTATACACAAAATACTGAATAATTCGTAGTAAAAATGTGCAAATAAAATAAAATGTGCAATAAAAATGTGTGCAAAGGAGAAACAGACAAACGGATTGAAGTTGTACATGAGGTAGATGAATTGGTTAGTTTAATGGCAGGTTAAATTGTTCATCAGTGTGATGGCCTGTGGAAAGAAACTGTTCCTGTGTCTCATTGTTTTGACGTACAGAGCTCTG